>NC_056737.1:30530158-30832368 GCF_019279795.1 Protopterus annectens
TGTGGATTTGTGGATATTAAAGTGCTTTTACTCTCAGCCTTTGATGCCTTATTTTCTACTAAGAAACTGCAACTACACAAATCATGAATAAAGAAAATAAAAGCAGTGTGTTGAACACTGCAGTATAGAGTACAGCTATAGTCCAACTTCCAAATACTCTGTCAGACTCCAATGCCTTAACTGTTAGGCTAAGGGAGTGACAGCTCTTAACTGAGAAGAATTAGAAAATGCCTACGAGAACAGCAGCAAAAATCCAACACAGTACAAAAAGTCTGTGAAGCTTACCATAACAAAAATACTGCTATTTTTATGGTCAGCACAACATCCTATTCACTTTTTTTACCTTCCACTTGCATCTAACACAGTACACTGCAGTGCAAAACAATACGACTCACAGTGAGAAGCAAAAGGTTGTCAAAGGCAGAATTTAAAATCAAATGCAAACATTTATACAGGGCAAATATTTTTGATGCACAAAAGCCATTTCCACACTATATACTCCTAATATTTTAGATTTTAGATCCATCACTGAGTTGGTCCATGCAGACTGTATATTTATGTCCTTAAAAGATAAGCTACCAGGCTTTGTCAACCCAAAAACCCTAATTCTTCCCACCTCAACAAGAAAAGCTGCCCATGTCCTACTCTCAAAGGTCTAAACTACCTTTATGCTTCAGATTTCACAAATTTTTCAGGAATGTTGTTCCATTCATCTGTCACCTCCAGTATTAAAATATCCCTTCCCATATTGCCTTTTACCACCTAGTCTCTATCAACAACGACATCTTAGTTTCCCTTCAAAAATGCACTTCAGAAATACACCAACCATCTTACCCTCCACTTTACCCACTCGGATATTTTAAAATTTATTCTGCGCAACCACCTTCCTTTACAAATAGTGACTTTCATTACTTTTCATATGGCTTATAACTAGGGCTGTCATCTTTTTAAGTGCATAAAGAGGCATATTTTTCATGGGAAATTAAGATTTTGCAGGTCAAATCATACCCATCACCACAGCAAAAGACTGGCCTTCACTTTATTGCCAAAATGTAGAATTTGAAACATTTCAGTTGTTTCATTCAATATTAAGGTATTTCAGTTACAAACTAATTGTTTAATGTAACTATTAGATGAAAGTCAGGAAATAATTTTTTTGTCCTAAAATTTCAGGATATTTGCCATTTTCATGATTTACTGCAGGAAAAACACCCACATGGGGACTATTCTGCATAAAGAGGGACAGGCAGTAACTCTCCTTCTAACAGAGTTCTAAAATCATTTTGACACCATTCTTTATATGTCTCAGTGGTTATGATATTTGATCAACCATCTGCAGAGGAAATAACTTCCCATCTCCTAATGGTTTTACCCCTTCCAGCACATCTCGGTAATGGTGTTCCTCTCTTTTACCTTACTTTAAGATCATACAATGCTGATGTCACATAATGCCTGCTCCCTTTTGGTCCCCTTTTAGCTTTAGTTGCTACTGTTCTCCAATGATTTGTGGTCCAAATCCATAAGTCCCTGTAGTTTATTCTGAATTGGTATGCAGTAACGTAAACTGTCATACTTCTGACCATTCCACCAGCTTTACTTCTCATCCCATTCCTACCTTGTGTGTCATGATTTAACCTGCAGTACACAGAATTACATTTTACAACTACAGAACAAAGGAGAAATCAGAATGCCACTGTAAAAATTGTTCAGGAAGGTAGTTGTAAAAAAAACATATATGTAAACATCCCTATGTATTCTGTTTTCCAGTCCACATAGATGGGAGTTGAACACTACAACTTAGCAGCAAAGATCAACAAACCTTACCTATGGCTTTCTTTTGTTTCCCAACTGCCTGGCATATCTCTTTGGATGCAGCAATTTGAGCTCTCTCTCCTAGAAGGCGTCCCAGTGTTGCTCGAAGTATAAAAGACACACATCGCCGGCACAGGACTGCATCCATCTGTGTCTGTGTAGCTTTTGGATGTGACACCAACTCCAGAATATGCTCAAGTAAAGTACAAAAGTTCCTTTCCAGCCATGGCCCTCCAAGAGTAGAAACAAATGCAATATATGCCTACAAGTGATAGAAAAATATATTTTAATCAAACAATTATGCACTTAAAGTTATACAACATCTTCTTTAAACATAGGTAAAACAAGCATGAAAAAATAGCTAAAAGAGAAAAGTGTGGTCTAATCAAGTGACAAAGAAAGCTCAGGTAAATGAGACACTTCTGCCACACCAGCTGATTGGGGTTTAGGTTCTAGTGCTGTCCAAGATAATAAATAAATAAATGTCCACAGATGTTCTCCTATAGGGAATGACAGTATGCAGACACATATGTTTATAGTTAAGTACTATGCTAGCTGTCCTTGCAGACCATTTTAAACCTAGCTAATTTTCCTTTTTGTGCTTGAATTAACATATCCCATTTGGTTAGAGATGGGTCTTTCCCATCCCATGGTTGATAATTATATATTACCCCTAATTATAACAACTATAATAACTGGGATCACACCATAGATAATTTGAGGGGACTCATGCATGGGATAAAGCACTTAGGACCTGCCTCTGTCCATTAGTAGTACAGGGGAGACTCCTGGGTAAATTTTTCTCTATTTTTCCATACACAGATCAAAGTCATGTTTGAATATGGTTAGTGATGAACTTTGTTTTATGTGGATGGGAGTCTGTCCTACAGCAGCTGTACCCTCTGCAAGATATAACTACCCCTCCAAACTGTTCTGTTGTTACAGAAGAGGTTTAGATTCTTAGACACAGTATATCTGATGCCATCTCACCATTCCATTAGTATTTTGTCGGGTAGAAGGATGCTTCATATGCTAGACACGTCACCTCTTAGCAGCCTATATGATACGGAGTATAGTGGCAGGGCTTTGTGTCGGTCTATACAGAACATGTTGTTTTGGTCTTGTATCCTGTGTAAAGGGGCACAATGACATCCCTACATCTAGACACAATCCCTTTGTTTATAGGCAGTGGAATATAGGACTTTCTTACAACAATGGACACCTGTTGGTTAAAATTTAGGCCACTGTCCACATAAGTTCCCAAATCTCGAACAACTGGGTCAATTCTTAGGGGCATAATGTCAAAGTGGTAGTTCCCTAGGGTTGTTGATTTCCCAAAGGTTACAGTAAGGCATTTTTTGGCACTTAGTTTCAGTCCATGATTTTGGCACTAGTTATTTATTTGGTACAAATATTCTTGCTGGATGGTGAATTAATTTGGGGATTTAACGACTGCTTGTAGCTTGCAGTCACCTGCAAACCTGGCCAGCCAGTGCCCTTTGGTACTAGCTTTTACTTCAGGAAAGTAGATACCAAACAGGAGGGGTCCCAGCAGAGAACACTGGGGGACTCCACTGGTGACTTGTCCCTTTGTGGAGGTAACTTTCCCTATTTTGTCTTTCTGCATCCTGTCAGCAAATTGGTAATCCAGCTGGTGACATTGGGGTTTATTTACCTTTTCTACTATGCCAAAAGCATTGGTCAGGTCAAGTTATGAGGTGTGTACCATTTTACCTTCATTTATATAAAAAAAAAAAAAAAAAAAAACAGGTTGGCTAAACATGACCTGTCCTTGATGAATCCAAACTGCAACGGGGTCCAGTGTTTGCAGGCTTCACTATGTCCTGACTAATCAGTTCCATGATCAGTCTTTCCATGGCTTAGCATATGAGGCTAATTAAACTTATGGGTCTATAACTACCTGTGTCTGTGGAAGGTCCTTCCTTACACAGGTGAATGACTGCAGCTGTTCTCCATCTGCTTGGTACAAAACCTGTATGGAAGCTAAGACTGAACAGTGTTGTCAGTGGTGTGGCTAAATCATGCCTAATGCTATTTAAGATGCATCCAGGCATATTGCTAGGACCCATTAATGCATTACTTTTAGCTTTTCATAATAGTTTTCAGACTTGGTCTTGTGTGATAGCTGGAGGTGAGCCAGTTTCAGGTATATCTTGAAAGACACATGGATGGGAGACTGGGGTCAAGTTATTGTTAAATTTATCAGCCAGTAGGTTTGCTTAAATCTTCAGCCTCAGTGTATGAAACATTGTTCACAATCAGCTAACAGCATTGCTGTTTTGTGCTTTAGAGATGACAAACATAACTAAAAAAATGATTTGTGATTGCATTTGGCTTGAGTAGCTTTCAGCCTCAAACTTGGCTTTGGTAAATTTTATTAAACTCCTGATGTTTTATTTCAGTGACAAGGGTTCTAACATTCTGAGAATTACTCTTCTAAATGTTGGTCAATTTTTTTTTCTTTTATTATAAAGCTTGTTGATATTAAGGTTCCACCATGTGGGTTTGTTTCTGGGGGTTGCCTTGCACTTGTTCCTATGGGCTATACGTAGCTGTATCTGTGCAGCTGCTTACATGCTGGTTTAGAGTGGTGGTGCACATTTCCGTGTATTTAACTGAGTTAGCTGAGTTTGGTGAGGATTTGAAACCTGCCAATGTATCACTTAAGAGTAGGCAGTTGGTCTTAAAGAAACTTCTAAAGGTACCTTGGGTGGAAGGATGTCTGGTTTCAATTTTATTTCGAAGGAGACTGCTTTATGGTCACACTTAACAAGTGACTAAAATACACAATGGATGGTCCATGATGCTCACATATGAGTAAGGACAAGATCCACGATGTCAATCACCCTAGTGGGTACTCTGACTAATTGCTCTAGGGTATTTGTACTGACAAAGTCCAGGAATCTCTGAATTGGGAATTAGTGGTGGTGTAGTTTGCACAGCCTACAGCTGACTATTTTAGATGACCTGGGAAAATGGTACTGGGTTAAATAGTGATTCTAGTTCCTATACATAACTGTTGTGGCTTTCTTGTGTAATACAGGGAGTTCTTTAACTAGCTAATATATGGTACCTGAGCTTTCTAATGGTTATTTGGACTCGGAGAAACTCTAGTTCGCCTTGTTGCTTTATCAGCCTTGACTTAAGTGTCTTCTGGATGTAGAAATGAGACAATTCTCCCTTTTTCACCGCCTGTGCAGCAGTGGGTCTAAATGTGTGGAAAGCCTTATAGCTTTACAAAGACAGTGTGTTCTCCACTTATTTAAACCATATCACAATCTCTGCACAGGAACTGCGGTGGTGGTGCTGCTGTAGCATTGCCGCCTCACAGTAAGATGTTGTCCTGTTCGATTCTCAGCTAGAGCGTCTTCTGTGTGGAGATATGCATGAATGGGCGTACCTTCGTTGAAGGTTGTGCGTCAGGGCCGGCAACTCGGCACATAAAAATCTACTGCCAATCATTAGCGGACCGGAGTTCAGCTGTGGCGACTCCTAACTGAGAAAAGCCGAAAGACACAAACAAATCACAATCTCTGCACAGGCATCAATGTCCTCCACCACATGTACAACTTGGAGAGAGTGGAGTTTCTTGTTAAGACTCCCAGTACTGGTAAGTAATACCTACATATTTTCTTTTTGCTGGTTTTGTTATGCCAGTAGGTTTATCAGGCTGACATTGCCTAAAAAAGGCACTATGGAGGTGCACAATGTCTTTGCCAATAATCAAAACCCTAAAGGAGACAAATGCAGGTCATCCCAGGAGAAGAAGCATGGTATGTTTTATCATATCCTCCCAAGGTGACAAATATTGGACTCTCTTTGAATGACACCAAAAAATAAGTCAATTATCGAAGCCAATAAATTTCTGCGCAGCATCACCCTTGGATAGGATAGAATGCTGCTCAATGCTAGGCTCATACCTGCCCTAAGCACATCTTGAACAGAACCACATACTGGTGATATACTCCTTTTGCTCCAGCTGCTCTCTGTTCAAGGTAAAAGATAACACAAAAGATCCTGTTTACAATTATCTGCTGCTGTCTATCCATTGTCACGTTTATCCCTATCATTATTCTTCATGCTTAGCTTAACAGAAGAGCTAATTTACTAGAATATACTTTTTGTTACCTATCCTTCCCACCACCTTCATCATATTCTAATTATTTCACTGTTATTCAACATATCCCTTTGGTTTTGACTACTTCAGTACCTCAGAATGTGCTATATTTCACAAATGCTACCATTTCCAGTCTTTACCAAAGGGGGTCACATAAGATTTGCATCATACTGATTTCATTAAGTCATCAGATGTCTAGATTCTTTCACCAAACCTGTCTCCTTCCAACATGCAATTCTTTTATACATGGCTTCTGACACACACACACACACACACACACACACACACACACACACACACACACACACACACACACACACACACTCTCTTCTCTCTCTCACTGGACCGCTCCTTATCTTTGGGTCGGGTCAGGTCAGGGCAGTTCTGATATGGAAGAAGGTCAACCAATAACCGTAATCTAGGTCTGACTACCATTTTTGGTCAAAGAAGGTCAGGAAGAAGAAAGAAAGATGAATGGCTGATGGTCATCCTTCCCATCTCTCTCTCTCTCTGCCTTCGGAAAGGGGATGGCACAACACTCCCTGCTATCCATGTCCTTTGAATGACACGCGAAGGAAAGAGATCTACATCACATCAGAAGGAGCAAGTCTGGCTGCACATGCATGTAAAATCAATGATATGTACTGCGCACAAGGCATAAGGGAAAGAGTATGCAACAAAATAAAATGTTCTGCACTGGCCACTGCATTGGTGTCCTAACCTGGGTCACCGAGCCATCACCCTTCTCCATTCATAATGTTGAAATGGCATATGACAGGTAAGGAGGGGTTGGTAACCATAAACAAAAAAAATGCTGTTAAATCTAACCAGCTTACCAGCACAAAGATAAGGCTTCTCTCTGTGCAATTCTATACCTTAGTGCAAAAAACAGTTTAAGCACATAACAGAAGTAGCCAAGAGGGAAAAGGATGAGCTATCTGATGGCCCTACCTTGGTGGGAAGGACTTAGCTTTACCCAACTAACCTGGTGGTGGTAAGTGGATCTAGTGCAGTTATAAACATCAGGGACATGGTAAAGAAGACCAAGACAACCATACAAAGTCCCATGAGCATGGCAAATGCAGTATACCTCCCTAGACAGAGTCATACCCTTGAAGATCACATGGTTTCTGATCTCAAGTTACCTAGTATGTCATACCCAGCCTGTGTCCAAGAAGTAGACACAAGGCTCCACCAAGACTGACCAACAAGGTGTACCTGAGGATATCAAAAACTACAGTACTGCTATGAGTCATGAGGATTCCATGGCTTATAAGTACCACTGGACTAAAAAAAAAACACCCTGCTTTACTCCACAAGTGATCTGTTTGTTCTATTAGTCACAGTAAGGAATACAGCAAGGTTCATTTTATGTAAACAGCAGAAACTTGCAATTGACTAATATGATTTAAATACAACTATACAACTACTTGAACAGTCTTTCAGTAGCTCCTGTTATCTCTGGAATCTGGTCTGTGATGAAATATTCAGTTAATGTCACCATATTGTTGAAACTGTACAATAAGATGAGATATACTAGAACGCAGAAGATTTTTAAAATTGTATGTATGGCTTCTAGGTATTAAACTGTGTTGTAGCATGTTGACTCATTTTTTTGCCCACAAATCAGATGACTAAAGCTTACAACAGTTTATCATATTGTACAAATCCAAACTGCATCTGGATGTCACACTATTACTGATGCACAATGTCTATCTGCAATGTTGTCACCTAAAATTACAAGGTAGACAGATACCAGGCAGTGGCCTTTGCTGTGGCTTGAAAGGATCCATGGATCACCTCTCTCACCCAGATAAATAATAAATAAGCAATATAAGTATTTTCTTGCAATCTCCAAGCAGTGCATTGGCTATAACTTTCTACTACTGTGCGGAGCTTTGAAAGTACCAGCAAAATTTATCTCAGCAATAGTAGAAGTTTTGTTTTAGTCATGATTCAAGTAAATGAAAACTGAAAAAAAGTTAAAACAAATTTAAAACTGAAGTTTTGCTGTTTGCAAATGTCTCTGAAGTCCCTTCTAGTACAAGTAAAACTATGCTTCTGGTTCGCAGCCCAGGTTACATTCTGAAGACATAATAGGACAGCGTGTTCTAGAAGAATATGTCGAGTACAACAGCAAAAGTAATGAAGAAACTGAAAAGAGTTTATAAACCTTTTTTAATGTCTCCAAATCTTTTGGGTTTCTAATACCGTGATGGGAACAGGAAGAGGGTTTACAAACCTCTGTGATGCAGTGCAGATGTTAACCGAGGATATCAGGGACACAAAAACAAAACTTGTAGCTATGGAGGCAAAACAAGAGGAGTTAAAAGGAAAAATGTAAGAAACGGAAGACAGATGAAGTGATAACCTGAAGTTTACAGACATCTCAAAAAAGACCATTACACACCTAGTCAATTTCCAAACGGTGACCAAAGGTGAAAATCAAATTTTAACCTTATGTCTGTGAGGTAAACACATTAATCATTATGCCAACCCCCCCACATCTAGGGATTTGAGAAGCTTATTGTATAAAGTTTGCTTAAATATTTCAGTGTTTAGCTACGTGAATGGCGCAGACACAGCCATCCTAACAGCTGTCAAATTTTATATAAGAAGAAGGTTTTGACTGGTGCAGCATAACTGCTGAGTTGGCTTGTATCACTGTAACACTGTATCATTGCACCAAATTATCAATGAATGGATTACATAGTGGTGAGTGCTAATGTGGAGACAAGAGGCAAAGGTTGTGAAAATTTTATTATACCACTGCTTCAGTATGACTAGTTGGTTGGCTTGTACGTTGGTTAGGATTGAGAAGCCATGTAATAAGAAAGGGATTAACTGTTGTTTTTCAAGCATGATGGGTTAGGAATGTGTAAGCTCTGTGTGTTTGTGGTACCATATATTGCTTAAAAAAAAACAAATAAGTAAAACTTCTAATACGGCCAAAAAAGGGGGGAAAGTTATGAAAAATCATGGAATTTCAATATTACAAGAAGATAAATAGATTTATTAACAGGTGACTAGTACAGGTAGAACCTGTCTTTTTTTTAATAATTGTAGAGCGACTTTTCAAACAAGGTACAGTTTGTTTTTTCCTTCTACACAACTTGCTAGCTAAACAAAAAGTGTGTAACTTTGGATTTACTTAGTACATTGATGAACAACACAGCGCAACTCAGGGAAAAACAAACCATTCATGTGAGTAGCCGAAACAGAAGAGGAGGCACCTAGAGTTATAATGTTAGACTTGGGGAATGGGTATGTAAGAAGAGAGTAGTATCTGGTTGGCTGGAAGCTTGGAATCCCCATCAGTGTTAACGCATTTGTCCCTATATATGTTGAAGTGGGAGAACGTTGCATGTAAACTGCTGCAGATGTAACTGAACTGCTACTCCACTGAAGTTTATAATAAAGACTTAATTTAATATATTCTGCACATACTCACCAACAGGCATTAGAATAACTGCAAGGCACACAACTATAGTACAGTTAGCTCTTGAGTTCCTGAGTTACAGAGTAAGTTTAAACTAAACTAAAAGTGGCTGGTACAGGTTTCTTACGTATTAAAAAAAGTCAAAGCTTACATCTGAGCTACTGGATTTTATATGATTGCTGGAACTGCAGTGCAGCCGTTTCAAACCTGGTTAAAGGAAGACTGCATAAGCAGCAGTAGAGAGTAGAACAATCATGAAGTACATGACAAAAGTAAGAAGGGCAGAGCTTGTGAATGAGTTCCCCAGTTAATATGACTGTAACAAATGAAGATAAAAGTTGGTTATTCAATTTAAAAAAATATATGATAGGTAAGCTGTTGTGAAAATACCAATACAGCAAGACGTTTATTCATGATAGCAGATGACAGACGTACTGTGAAACACTGAACATAAAAAAAATAAATGAGTTTGGAACTGAGCCACACACGTAAATGACATCTCTAATTAATATAGAATTGTTACACATACTGACTGAAAAAAGAAGTGAAACATTAGCAAATTAAAAACATGTCTGTGCTAAATAATTGAACCAAATCAATTAATATATTTAACAACAATTCTCCAAGCCGTGCCAATTGCACAGTTACAAACATCATCAAGTCTAGATTTACTTCTAACAATGGTAAGCAAATCATCCAACTTTTGACACAAGGAACACAGATCACCCATGTTAACAGCTGTTACCTTTAAATATAAACATCAGTTATTACACTACACAAGATATTTGTGCATTAGGACTGTTTAAGGTTACTATCAAAAACTTTCTCCATATGTACTGTATGTATTTGTTCTGAACTCGGTCTATGGCACTGCTAAAAAGCACCTGACCTCTCATAAAGTTACCATACTCCTTAAAACTTGGCTATATCACAGTCGCTAGTGCAAACAATAACTAGTGACATATTGTAACTATTTCAGTCCCCCAAACGGAAATCCTAACTCGGCAGCATAATGCTAAAGGGAAAATAAACAGAAAAATATAACAGTTTTACACTATAATCACTTACCTTACATGCACGGGTTTGAAGAATCTTGTGGTCTGGTTACGTCCCGATGCGCTCGGGCTTACTCCGTGCCTCACCCTGCCCCCAAATCCCAACCACCCCCTGTGGCGCCAAATTTAAAGGACTAAAGCCACACTCCTTTCTCTACAATCAATCAGGGATATACCTCCTAATTAATACCACTACCCCATCCACTAACCTCCTAGTCTTCTTATAGATTCCTGTTCTAAATTTAATACTGACGTATTGTCCCAGCCAGTCAAAATGTTATCACCCAAATCTTTGCCATTATTTTCTCTACTACCTCTGTTGCTCATTCTGTATCTCCTCACCACCTATTAAAACCAGCAATTCATAGGATTTAACTCCCCAAAATCCCAAACCCTCCCCCATCAACATCAAACAACATTAGCCACTTCATAATTCAGCTCATACCTAACTCCTAAACACTATCAACCTATTAGGCCCAGATATATCAAGCCCAAAACCAAACATTTTCAAAAACGTATAAATAAAATACTGAAACTCATTGTTAGCGTACATTATAACCTTAAAGAGGATGGGGACATCCACCCAAACCCTGGCCCATCCTCATCTGCTGAAACCCAGCTCCCACACTATTAATCCTGCTAACATTACACTGACAAATAGCCCCCCCCCCAATTCTTTCCTGGCCTGTCATCTAAACATCAGGTCCATAACCTGCACGCCCTCTTAGAAGTTTACTCCCCTGATATACTTTGTCTTACAGAAACCTGGCTAAAACCGGCAACTAAGGACAACGAGGTATTACCACCAGGGTACAATATACTTAGACCACACTACTAGGAAGGGTGGTGGGATAGCCATACTCTATAAAACTACACTAAAGGTTACTATGGTATCCCTTCTACCACCCCATATTAACAATCCAGGAATTCTTATTACCAAACTTCAAATCAACAAAAACAAATGCATAAACACTATCTGTATCTGCATTCACCCAGGTAATAATACAAACACCTTAGAGGACATCCTCTGCTGGTTATCCAGTACCTACCCCCAAGAAATCATTGTGCTTTGTGATTTCAACATTGATTGGAACACCTGTTCCTCAGAATCCCCTACAACTCATGTAAACCTATATGGCTTTACACAGATCATAACCTCCACCACCAGGACAAACCCAATAACAAAAAGAGTATCCTAGACTGGATATTTATCAATAGCCAATCCAATATGTGCAAGTCTGGGACCCTCCCAGACGACCTAAGTGATCACTTTCTTAGCTATGTGATCAAGCACAAGTCAGACAACTCCCACCAACCCAACTGTAAGACTGTCAGAAACAATAAGAACTTTAACCTCACCCACTTCCAAAATGAACTCAAGGCATGCAATTGGTCCATCCTAAAGCACCTATCACTGGACAATGCGGTCACTTACTTTAATACCAAATTCCGTGCTATCTTTGATTCTCACGCACCTGCTCGCTCCATTAGTACCAAAAATAAAGTTGCACCATGGCTTTCAAAAGACACCAAATCTAAAATCTTACTTAGAAATAAAGCATGGGACACTTGACGTGCCACAAAAGCCTCACTAGATCACCTTAGATATAAACAGCTTAGGAACAACATAAAAAAAATCTATTATACTAGACAAAAAAACTACTACTGCCACCTTCAACAGATACATCAAAACAAACCCAACAAGTTTTGGGCAGGAATTAATAAACATCTTCACCCAGGTCAAACCACCACCCCTACCCCAAAGCCTCTAACAACAAATCCCTAGAGGATACTGCTAATTATTTCAATAGTTTCTTCACTGAGACTATTCAGTCCCTAGCTAATCCACTAACTCCTAACGGCTCTAATTCAGATGTTGCTATATCCATTAACCAACTTTCCTTTAGCTTTCATCCTGTTTCCACTCCGCTTATCTGAGCCCTACTCAAGAAACTAAAATCAACCACTCTAGCTGCTGACCTCCTCCCTGTGGAGTATCTGCAAAAAGCTGAAGATGCCACAGACTACCCCATCTCCATCTTAATTAACAGAACTATATCCAAAGCCACCATCCCATCCATCTGAAAAATATCTCATGTTATTCCACTCCATAAAGGAGGCAGCTCCATTGAACTGTCAAACTTCAGACCCATAGCTATTCTGTCACCACTGGCAAAAATTATGGAGAAATGTATCCATAAACAACTTCTGCACCACTGTATTCAGAACAAGCTGTTGACGGATTCTCACCATGGCTTTAGACCATACCATAGTACCACCTCAGCACTCCTATCTTTCCCAAACACCATAAACCACAACCAAAATAGCAACAAACTATCTCTCCAAAGTCTTCAATATGGTTTACCACCAACTACTCATCAATTCTCTGAAGGCAATCTCCTTAAATAGCCATGCTATCCAATGGTTTCAATCTTACCTGTGCGGTAGAGAATAGGCTGTCCTATCGCAAGACAAACTGTCAACCAGTCTACCCATCACCCTAGGTGTCTCATAGGGCTTTATACTTGGACCACTACTTTTTTCCATCTTTATTAATGACCTTCACACTGTCATCCCAAATACAACCTGCATTCAATATGCGGATAACTCCACTTTGATTTGTTCAGCCTCTGCCCCGACTAAACTATTGACATTAACCCAGAATACTTTCAACACAGTCGAAAACTGGCTATCTAATCATCTGTTGATCTTAAACCCCAACAAAACAAAACTGCTTCTTTTCTCTCCCACTTATAAGTCCGCCTCACTCTCCTTCAACATAACATCTAATAAAGGCACCATTATTTCCCCAGATGCCCATACCAAACTCTTAGGCATTATAGCAGACAACAACCGCAAATTTGATATGCATGTGAATCAAACTATTAAAACCATTAATAAGAAACTTGGCTCCCTACAAGATTAAACCCTTCCTTACTCCACCTGCTAGGACTGCTATTGCGTGTTCCCATCTACTCTCCACTCTCCTCTATGCCACCCTTTTACTCGCCAACTTGAACAAATCCTCTCTTAACAAACTTCCTAGCTGTTAGAACCACACTGCTAGATTTGCAACTGGCGTGGCATACAGGACACACCACTACTACAACCTTAATCTTCTAAGGTGGCTAGAATTGCCTAGCCTACTCCAGTACAACCAGCTTAGTGTGGCTCATAAAGTTCTCAACCATCCTGAAAATACACCTGCACTTAATATCAGCCCCTATAGTAACCTGAGGCCACTTCGCTCATCCAATAGACTGCTGGTTCAAACATTCAAAGCCATTAACTCCGCTGGGGACTCCCTATTTGCCAACTCTGTTGGTAAAACCTGGAACTCATTACCAGCAGATCTTACTCTAGAATCCTTTCTAACTCTATTCAAAAAAGTCTTAAGCTATACTTTAAAACTCACTGGTTATGTCCCTGTTCTAATCCTAATTAGCTCTTTCTCTACAACTTACGTACTATGACATCAATTGTTTGTCTATTTACTCAAGTGTGGTAGAAAGAGTCGGTAACAAATTGTCAAGTGGTTCACTCACCAAAACAAGAAACCACAACCAACAGAATAAGCGGTGAACCAACCACCCAGGACAAGTTGGTAATATACTCCTATGCTCTCAGCGCTGGCAATGTAGAATCAGCAAAAGCAATATATGCAGACCAAACCATACACAGAGCTGCCAGAAATCCTTTAATCAAAGCGAAATACAGGAACAAGAGAAATTTTCATTTAAATGTAGCAAACAACTACTCAACTCAATTAATTATATCTAATAATCAATTAAAAGTCAAATAACATTGTATGAAACTGTGCCTAAAACTCCTCAATACATAAAAGGTCGCTCAAAGATTATCAAACATGTAAAACACATGAACTAAGACATATCCAACTCTTAAAACTATTAGTAGTTAAAACATCATGAAACCAAACAATAAAACAATGAGTCTGAACCATCTTTGCATGAATCGTTTCAGCATAAGAAAAATACAAATCAAAAAGATCACCATGTATTCAACGGTGTGTCCAGAAGCAATCAAAAGATGCTATCTAGTTTGACATTGTTGCTGCAAATAAGTCCCAAATATACAAAATTTACATAAAATATTCTACAACACAACATCATAAACAATGCAAGTCTCAATCCTCAAAACAATCATATATAGGTCATCCTACATATTCACATTCAGCAAAATGTTCCATAGTAATGGCAGAAAACGAATGTATCATATATATATATCTGTGGCATTTCTTCATATATATTAAATACCAAAATACTCACATTTAGTTAAATATGTAAACCAACTGTTATGAGACAGGAAGTTCAAGCTTGTCATTATCTAAGGCTGTCAGGTTCAAATGAAAGCAACAGTAGATATATTTAATTTCTGTCATTTATGCTATAAATGAAATAACAATAGCGACTTGCTTCTATTGCATGTCCCGTCTGTTAAAACATTAAAATAGATGTCTATCGCATAAGCATATATAAATCCATCATGTTTGTACTCATTAATGAGCGTAGACTCTCATACTCATCATGCTCCTAATAAATATGGACAATAGTCCACATCTATTCAAATGAATGGTTCATGCATCAAGTATGGGTCAACCAGCCTCTATGTATGGATTCTAAAGTATATCTGGAGCATATCATGCCGTATACTATAATCTAGAATTAAAGAAGCTATTACGGCTAGCATGAGAGAGCTCGAGCAATCGGCTCTCTAAAATCATGAATGCAGGATTCAAACTAGTATCCAATATAATTGCAGATCATAGCATGCATCCTAGAAAAGTCACGGACAAACATGTCCATGCACAAGAAATAAAGATGTATGTAAAAATATGCATGCGAAATATAAAGTATAAGCAGATATGCATAATTGAATCTACCAAAATAATATGATGTGTATATATATGTCCCATATAAAAAAGTAGAAATAACTAAAAATGTATAACTGGTATACATAGCTGGAGTACCTATGCGTGGCATATACAAACTATGGACTAATACACTATACTTAGAAAAGATATTTATACATATAACATTAACAGCTGAAGAATACATAAAAAGTACATAAAAATATATATGCATTTATATATACATTTATTAGCACTTCTCTCACCCTTAGCACCTAAACAATGACATCAGGGATAAATCTTATTATGCTTTCATCGAGACAGTAGCACTGGCTTTAAGGATACTGAGCTATTTATCCCTGGTGCTAGTTTCAAGATCCACTGCAATTCCGCTGAGGCTAAAATGTTGTCCTTATTGCCCCCTCTATTGTTGTCAACCACTAACTGCAAAACCCTAAAAGTAAAACAATGTAACGGATGTTCTATTACATGTTTTGCAAGTGCATTGGTCTCTACCTTCCTTCTGATATCATAGAGGTGATTGTATATCCGTTCATGTAGTTTCCTCTTAGTCAGACCTACATAGAACGTTGTGCATTTAATGCATGTTGCAAGATATATAACATTAGTTGAATTGCAATTAGCATAAAAATGTGGTGTAAAAATATAATCCCTATTTGGATGTTTAAATGGCTGTTCCTTTGTGATATAACTGCATCTTCTGCAATTATAACATGGATAGGTGCCTTGTTTGTGTGAGACTACTGTAGAGTTCATAAAGGTCTCTAAAGAGGTACAAGCATCTATGCATAACATCCTTTTCAAATTCTTACTGTTCTTGTATACAAAACTAGGATGTTTACCTATAAATCTGCTGGTTGTAGGATCCATGATCAGCAAATGCCAATTATCACGAACAACCTTCTCTATCCTATTAATATCACTGGTATATGTAATTAGGAACCTGACCAGGCCAATCTTTATTTCTTGTGCATGGACATGTTTGTCCGTGACTTTTCTAGGATGCATGCTATGATCTGCAATTATATTGGATACTAGTTTGAATCCTGCATTCATGATTTTAGAGAGCCGATTGCTCGAGCTCTCTCATGCTAATTTAATTCTAGATTATAGTATACGGCATGATATG
This sequence comes from Protopterus annectens, assembly GCF_019279795.1. Taxonomy (NCBI): domain Eukaryota; kingdom Metazoa; phylum Chordata; order Ceratodontiformes; family Protopteridae; genus Protopterus; species Protopterus annectens. The sequence goes on from NC_056737.1 coordinate 30,546,620, forward strand.
CTCCAGATATACTTTAGAATCCATACATAGAGGCTGGTTGACCCATACTTGATGCATGAACCATTCATTTGAATAGGATACGTATGTGGACTATTGTCCATATTTATTAGGAGACGCCGACATTTGCAAGAGCATGATGAGTATGAGAGTCTCGTTCACTAATGAGTACAAACATGATGGATTTATATATGCTTATGCGATAGACATCTATTTTAATGTTTTAACAGACGGGACATGCAATAGAAGCAAGTCGCTATTGTTATTTCATTTATAGCATAAAATGAACGTGATGACAGAAATTAAATATATCTACTGTTGCTTTAAGCTACATTTGAACCTGACAGCCTTAGCGTTATGGCGTCAGGCGTAACCTGATAATGACAAGCTTGAACTTCCTGTTTCGTATCAGTTGGTTTAGCGAGACATATTTAACTAAATGTGAGTATTTTGGTATTTAATATCCATGAAGAAATGCCACAGATATATATATATATGATACATTCGTTTTCTGCCATTACTATGGAACATTTTGCTGAATGTGAATATGTAGGATGACTTCGAAACTATATATGATTGTTTTGAGGATTGAGACTTGCATTGTTTATGATGTTGTGTTGTAGAATATTTTAAGTGTAAATTTTGTACATTTGGGACTTATTTGCAGCAACAATGTCAAACTAGATAGCATCTTTTGATTGCTTCTGGACACACCGTTGAATACATGGTGATCTTTTTGATCTGTATTTTTCTTATGCTGAAACGATTCATGCAAAGATGGTTCAGATTCATTGTTTTATTGTTTGTTTTCATGATGTTTTAACTACTAATAGTTTTAAGAGTTGGATATGTCTTAGTTCATGTGTTTAGCAGGAACGTTACATGTTTGATAATCTTTACAATGTTATTTGACTTTTCGAGTAATAGTTGCATAGCAACAAGCATACTAATTGATTATTAGATATAATTAATTGAGTTGAGTTCCGCCTAATCACAATATAAGCTAGTTGTTTGCTACATTTAAATGAAATCTGAAGAAGCGGTTGTACCACGTGAAGCGCTTTTTCTCTTGTTCCTGTATTTCGCTTTGATTAAAGGATTTCTACTTTTACCAAGAAGAGTCTTCGCTGTGGCAGCTCTGTGTATGGTTTGGTCTGCATATATTGCTTTTGCTGATTCTACATTGCCAGCAGCATAGGAGTATATTACCAACTTGTCCTGGGTGGTTGGTTCACCGCTTATTCTGTTGGTTGTGGTTTCTTGTTTTGGTGAGTGAACCACTTGACAATTTGTTACCGACTCTTTCTACCATATTATTTCCAAGCTTTTGGTCGGCGTTGTACACCATGGACTCTACTTTTCAACTGGGACGGATCCACCATCGAATTGGAAAAGTATGTTTCATTCAAATGACAACCCTTTATTGTCTCTGGACCTTTTGCAAGACACAAATGTGTTACAAATACAAGACAATGGTGAGAACCTTACTTTTTTTCATTATTAAAAAAATTTGAAGATAATCTTTATCAACAACAGAAATATGTTTGGCAGCGGCTTCATTTGGAAGCATGTTTACATTTTAAAATAGTCCCCAGGGGGATGAGGGTATTTTGTATGCCCACCTATGGGGACTCCCACCCACAACTGCTCAAACGCTGGCAAGACTTGAACATTGAACTTGGGTTTAGCTATGCTAGACTCCTAATAGATTATTTTACACCCTTGGAAAAGGAACTAGGAGATAAGATTGACATCTTATATAAACAACTAAATGAACACTTCCCTTCGAGCTTCTGTAAAGATAAAGTGAAACATATATTAACACAAGTTCAATTGTTTAGTGATAGGATGAAAACCACCAAACAAAAGAAATTGACAAGGGACTTTAATGATTTTAAAAGAGGCCAGGTTTTTGTTTGGCCACGACATCAGGCTGAGCAAGGAGCTCAACATACATCTGTTTCTGGTCAGACTGATAAAGCCTTCCCTTCCAGCTCCACTTATGCCCGTGTAGTTCAGTCTTCACCCTCCCTGACTTCAGCTGCTCTTCACGAAGGGAATATGCCTCGGGCAGTAGTTGCTGATTCTCCAGCAGCCATTGAACTATCTGGCACACCTCCACCGAATCAAGAAGCTTTCAGTGCTCGACCTATGGCACATCCATCTGGCACCATCCCTAAAAATACCTTAACAATGACTTCCTCTACTGGTGCTTTTTTACCTTATCTGAAGAAGCAGGTCAATCAGTTCAACAGAGGAAGATCTCAGAGACACAAAGGAAGAATTCGGGGGAACATCATCCTTTCAACAGAAGGAAAATAAATTGACAGATGGCATTTTGTTTAATCTTTCTAATGTATCTCTGGACTCACATAGTGTTAATGTGTTGAATAGAGGCCTCAATTTTATACCAGCTACTAATGCTAGACTAACAGAAACATTGATTGACCTAAGAATGTTTTGCAGGAACATCAGCTTGAAACTTTTTTTCAAGAATAATATCAATGATGGATCAGATACTTCACATTCACTAAGGTACAAAACCAAGAGCACGTTCATACCCCCTATGCCTCCCCATGTAGAGAGTTTTTTGAAAGGGTGTGAGTATCAGTATTATAAAATATTTCAAAGTAATACTAAAGAAGGAAGATATTACAACCTTAGCCCCGATGAGTTTAACAGCTTGAGACATCTAATGAAGGACCCGAGGGTGGTGATTAAACCAGCGGACAAGGCAGGAGGGGTAGTAATGCTTGACACCACTGACTACCTAACGGGCATGTTAGCTCTATTATCTGAGGAAGATACTTATACCGTTATAGAATACAAAGATGTTTTACGAATCATAAATAGGGTACATGATACCATCTATGATTTGTTGATGTGTCGACAGATAAATCAGGAGATTTACAACTTTATACATATTGAGTTTCCTGTTATACCCATTATTAAAGGCCTCCCTAAGATCCACAAGAATATTACACCGATACCTTATAGACCTATAGTATCAGGTGAACATTGGGTAACAGCTCACATATCTAAATTAGTTGAAGACATGCTGAGACCGATTGTGAATAATTGTACAACTATATTGAGAGATACCTATGATCTTCTCGACACCTTGAAAGACACCAAGTTAGATATGAGCCAGGAACACATTTTTATCACTTTGGATGTTAAAAGTCTATTTACTTCAATACCGAACACTCAGGGGTTAGAGAGTATCAGACAACTTCTAAGCAAAGAACCTACCTACAGTAGTGATAGAAACATCCTTGTAAGCCAGTTACTTGAGCTTATATTGTACAACAATGTGTTTCTATTTGGAGATAGGTATTACTTGCAGAGATGGGGGGTAGCCATGGGCACCCCCTGTGCCAATACCTATGCCAACTTGGTCGTCCTTTGGTGGGAGAAACAGTTTCTCTTTCCACATGAGAGCTTTAGACATGTCAAATTGTACAGACGTTTTGTGGATGATATTCTTATCATCTGGGCAGGTGATATATCATCCTTCAACATCTTTTTTAGAAATCTGGAAGCCACTAGCAGCTTCTTGAGATTCACGGTTGAATCATCTTCTACACACATTGACTTTTTAGATGTGACTTTACGTTTTACATCTGAGGGAGGCATTACTTCTACTCTATATAGGAAACCATTATGGCGTAATTCGCTGTTAACTTTTGATAGCATGCACCCCAGACATGTTTTTAAGGGGATCGTAGGTAGTCAGTTTTCAAGGGTCAAGAGACTTTGTAGTAAAGAAGATGATATTGCTAAGGAGGCCTCAATCCTATGTGATCTATTTGTGAGTAGAGGGTATGATATAGAAATGATTGAATGTGCTAAACATAGAATATTAGGTGATGTCACATCTAACGATATGCCCCCCACTTATAGATCAACAACTCGAGTGAACTCTTGTTACAACAAGAAAAGTTCCATTTTCAGTGGCCTGGTCAGGTTCCTAATTACATATACCAGTGATATTAATAGGATAGAGAAGGTTGTTCGTGATAATTGGCATTTGCTGATCATGGATCCTACAACCAGCAGATTTATAGGTAAACATCCTAGTTTTGTATACAAGAACAGTAAGAATTTGAAAAGGATGTTATGCATAGATGCTTGTACCTCTTTAGAGACCTTTATGAACTCTACAGTAGTCTCACACAAACAAGGCACCTATCCATGTTATAATTGCAGAAGATGCAGTTATATCACAAAGGAACAGCCATTTAAACATCCAAATAGGGATTATATTTTTACACCACATTTTTATGCTAATTGCAATTCAACTAATGTTATATATCTTGCAACATGCATTAAATGCACAACGTTCTATGTAGGTCTGACTAAGAGGAAACTACATGAACGGATATACAATCACCTCTATGATATCAGAAGGAAGGTAGAGACCAATGCACTTGCAAAACATGTAATAGAACATCCGTTACATTGTTTTACTTTTAGGGTTTTGCAGTTAGTGGTTGACAACAATAGAGGGGGCAATAAGGACAACATTTTAGCCTCAGCGGAATTGCAGTGGATCTTGAAACTAGGAGCTCACTTAACACCAGGGATAAATAGCTCAGTATCCTTAAAGCCAGTGCTACTGTCTCGATGAAAGCATAATAAGATTTATCCCTGATGTCATTGTTTAGGTGCTAAGGGTGAGAGAAGTGCTAATAAATGTATATATAAATGCATATATATTTTTATGTACTTTTTATGTATTCTTCAGCTGTTAATGTTATATGTATAAATGTCTTTTCTAAGTATAGTGTATTAGTCCATAGTTTGTATATGCCACGCATAGGTACTCCAGCTATGTATACCAGTTATACATTTTTAGTTATTTCTACTTTTTTATATGGGACATATATATACACATCATATTATTTTGGTAGATTCAATTATGCATATCTGCTTATACTTTATATTTATGCATATTTTTACATACATCTTTATTTCTTGTGCATGGACATGTTTGTCCGTGACTTTTCTAGGATGCATGCTATGATCTGCAATTATATTGGATACTAGTTTGAATCCTGCATTCATGATTTTAGAGAGCCGATTGCTCGAGCTCTCTCATGCTAGCCGTAATAGCTTCTTTAATTCTAGATTATAGTATACGGCATGATATGCTCCAGATATACTTTAGAATCCATACATAGAGGCTGGTTGACCCATACTTGATGCATGAACCATTCATTTGAATAGGATACGTATGTGGACTATTGTCCATATTTATTAGGAGGCGCATATTTGCAAGAGCATGATGAGTATGAGAGTCTACGTTCATTAATGAGTACAAACATGATGGATTTATATATGCTTATGCGATAGACATCTATTTTAATGTTTTAACAGACGGGACATGCAATAGAAGCAAGTCGCTATTGTTATTTCATTTATAGCATAAAATGAACGTGATGACAGAAATTAAATATATCTACTGTTGCTTTAAGCTACATTTGAACCTGACAGCCTTAGCGTTATGGCGTCAGAGCGTAACCTGATAATGACAAGCTTGAACTTCCTGTCTCATAACAGTTGGTTTAGCGAGACATATTTAACTAAATGTGAGTATTTTGGTATTTAATATATATGAAGAAATGCCACAGATATATATATATGATACATTCGTTTTCTGCCATTACTATGGAACATTTTGCTGAATGTGAATATGTAGGATGACTTCGAAACTATATATGATTGTTTTGAGGATTGAGACTTGCATTGTTTATGATGTTGTGTTGTAGAATATTTTAAGTGTAAATTTTGTACATTTGGGACTTATTTGCAGCAACAATGTCAAACTAGATAGCATCTTTTGATTGCTTCTGGACACACCGTTGAATACATGGTGATCTTTTTGATCTGTATTTTTCTTATGCTGAAACGATTCATGCAAAGATGGTTCAGATTCATTGTTTTATTGTTTGTTTTCATGATGTTTTAACTACTAATAGTTTTAAGAGTTGGATATGTCTTAGTTCATGTGTTTTACATGTTGATAATCTTTCTTTTATGTATTGAGGAGTTTTAGGCACAGTTTCATACAATGTTATTTGACTTTTCGAGTAATAGTTGCATAGCAACAAGCATACTAATTGATTATTAGATATAATTAATTGAGTTGAGTTCCGCCCTGAATATAAGCTAGTTGTTTGCTACATTTAAATGAAATCTGAAGAAGCGGTTGTACCGCCGTAAGCGCTTTATTCTCTTGTTCCTGTATTTCGCTTTGATTAAAGGATTTCTACTTTTACCAAGAAGAGTCTTCGTTTCTTGTTCAGCACGCTGTGGCAGCTCTGTGTATGGTTTGGTCTGCATATATTGCTTTTTGCTGATTCTACATTGCCAGCGTTTTTGGCTGAGAGCATAGGAGTATATTACCAACTTGTCCTGGGTGGTTGGTTCACCGCTTATTCTGTTGGTATTTACTCAAGTGATTTTAAAAATGTGAGAGACTATATAACTTACTTGCTCTATCAATGTATGTAATATGACTGTCAAATGCAATTATTTTATGACATTACTGTATGTTTTTGACTTGGAGTTTTTCTCCCCGGGCCTCCGGTGAAAATGGACATGTATCCAGTCGGACTATCCCAGTCAACAAATGTAAAATAAAATAAATTAGCAAATTGTTAATTGCATACTCATTTAAAGAATCCATATTAAGCTTCAAACAAATAAAATATTGTAAAAGAAAAGAATAATCAAAATCAGTAACCACAGAATTCAACTTCTATGACAAAAATCACACAAGCAATATACATCTGAATACTAAAGTAAGTACAGTAAAGTTGTTCTGACCGTACAAGCTCTGCAAGCCAAACGTTGTAATTCCATTACACACTATCGCTAGCAGTCGCACTTCTTTTTAACAGTAAAGATCAATAAATCACAAACCAGGGTAGGATTGTTTACATATGCTCTATGCGCCCACTCCCTAGCACAGACCAACATCTTCAAATACACAAACCCAATAAAACTACTGGGAAAGTATTACACAAATACTCAGTAACTCATAACTGGAACACACTCCCACCCAACATAAGAAGCACTACACACTTCAATAGTTTCAAAAAAGAACTAAAAAATTGTCTAGCTAAATCATGGATGTGCCATTGTCACGACCCCACTGCTTATTTCCTCCTCTACTTCTTCTAGAACATGTACAAAGTTATTTCCCATGTGTTGGTCTATTGTATCTAGCATAGTTATGTATATAATTTATTTTGGATTTCTCAAACTTGTAAACTTTTACACATTGCCATTGTTTGATTTTTGCATCTTTATTTTTACTTTGCTTATTTTCATAAAATTGTATAAGTATCTGGAGCTTTTCTCTTCATGTCTCCTCTGAAAATGGGCTTAGCTCAGTAGGACCAACCCGGTTAACAAATGTCAAATAAATAAATAAAAATAAGTCAGAGGCAGATTTGGATTCCATGAAGCACAGCAAGACAAATAAAATGGGGTTTAGAAAAGGATAGTTTGAGAGCTATTCAGGGTCTGGGAGAAGGGGTGTAATGATATTAACAAGGGAAGCACCACCAGTAATTGAGGAAATGAAGACAGAAAGGTACTTGAGGGACAGAAGAATTGACAGCTAATGCCAATGTCCCCAAGAAAACAAAATATAGGGAACTAAGTAAAAACAACAATAACACTATGCACAAGTGCCAAACTAGGTGATGTAAGTACCACTGCACCACAATGTCATTAGTGGTGAAAAGAGGTTTCGTAAGAGCAAGATTATTTGGACTGGTTGATGTGACTGAGGTAGTGGATACTGTGGCACACTTTACCTTTTACTCAGGGACACATCAGTCTTTCTCAAGGAATGAGAATATATATCACAGGAACATTAACATAAGATTAAGAGAGCCAAAACTTCAGCACTAAAAACTTTACATCATGTAGCCCAACTACTGCATTACAACTATAGAATACAGTCAGGATAAGAAGCACTGGATATTTTTAACACACTTTGTGAATATACAGTCATTAATCCTATGGTGCTGGGGAATTTAAAAAGGATGGCTCTAGATGAATGTCACTGTTGAAATGACACACCATGTGCAAAAATGGGAAAAATTGGTTAATGGATTAAAGGAAATTTTGAGGACAGCAACAACATTATTAATGAATGGGAAAACAAACTGTATTTCAAATAAGTAGGGTGGATAAAGTAAACAGACCAGTTGGAAATAAGTAATAGAAGGTATCTGGAACTTTTACAACAAATCAAGGAATCATACAAGAAAGGGAACCATGTACATTGAAAAAAACTGATCACTTGGATCAGGTTAGGAGAAAGATGAATGAGCATACAGATAGACCTAACAAATTTCAGAAAGATCAGTTAAACCCAGTTATTTTAAAAACATACCTTTCTCTGAGGGTGAAGCAGAACAGGACCAAGCCACCTAAAATGGCAGACCCCAAACTGGAAATGTAATAAAATAATGAAAGAATATTGGAGAATTTTTAGTAGCTTTATGAGAGCCTTAACAAAAAACAGCTAGTAAGGGAAAGAAACAGATGAGACATCTGGAACTATCATTATGGAATCATTTTTCACATATAAAAAATGAACAGAAGGAACTGTTGTTGAGACCAATGTCTATGGAAGAGATTAAAAGACAAACAATGAAAAAAACTGTACAAGACTCCCAGAGATGATGTTATCACAACTGAGCTATAGAAAGTAGGCTGTCAAAAGGTAACAGTTACGAACTATATTTTGTCAATACTGAATCAGACGGCAAGTATAGCTAGAACTCTTGGAAAAGAGCAGTGACATCAGTAACTCTTAAAAAAAAGATCCAATAGCTGAAGTTTCTATACACCAATTTCAGTCTTAAAACACAATTATAAAGTGATTATGTGAATACTGGCTCCCTTGTGGATAGGAATAGTGGACCTAGATCAGTGTGGATTTATAATGGGGACGCAAACATTTAATAATATCATTTAGACACTGGAATTAAAAGAGGATGCCAGGGGAGAAAGAAAAATCACTGTTGGATCTAAATTTTGATGGAAGAAGGGTTTCCAACAGGGTAGGAGGGAATTTGTGGTACAGGATAAGAGAAAGCATGAGTTTCTATGGACGTTACAACATTACTTTTAGATCTTTATCAAGGTTCTATAGTAAATGTCAAAATATGTGGATGGTTTAAAAAAGTAGATTGAGGCTTATCAGAAGCTTTTTTTTTTTGTTCAGGGGGGCACATGAGTGTCCATTGCACCCTCTGCTTTTTGATCTTTACTAGGAAACTCTAACAATTCAGATTAGAATTTATAAAATACAGGGATATAAATGAGTGAAGGATCACAAAGTCAAAATAACACTTTTTCCAGATGATATATTATTGTATTTGATCAGATATGAGGAAAATATTCTAGTGCTGTTTCAGATGCTTAAAGATTTGAGAGATTTTTCAAAATGTATAAGGTTATAAAGCAAATGAATCAAAACCTACAGCTTCACCATTAAGTTATCATCTTACTCATAAGTTGGTGCAACAGTATCTACATTTATGGAGACCTCTGAAAATGTAATATTTACGGCTTAGCTGACTAGTCTGGTTTCTTAGAGAGTAAAGAAATCAAATCAAGGAAAGAGGTAAAAGAAACACAAAGATAAGCTCAAAAGGTACAGTTTGATGGCCACAGAACTGGACCATAAAATCAAAGCATTTAGGACGGTCATGGTTCCCCTTAAACTTTACAGAGGAAAACCTTTTTTAGAAAATCTGGGATAAAACAACCCCACCTAACAAGGAGAATAATTCAGGAATTTATATGAGGAAGTAGGCAGGAGAGAGAGAGTTTGGAAAAAACAGTTTCTCACCGAGTTGTGGAAACATGGGGCACTACACCCATAAAATAATACAAAGCAACCCAACTATGATGACTTTATCTCTTACAATATAAAGAATACAGGGTAAACTGAAAAAAAAATGATTTACAGCAGATAGAACACCCCAGGAATCTAAAAATCAACTTTTTTGGATCACACATAATCATGATAATTATGCTAAAACATTCCTGTGAAAGGTAAGTTCAGTAGCAAAGATAAGTTATGTATGAAAAGATTCCTCCTTCTCATAGGGATGGCATCCAAACAAAACACTACAGCAAAGAAAGAGGAAACAGCTTAGAAGAAGAGATATGCAGAATTCATGGGAGGAAGCAAAGCAGAAGTTTTCTCTTCAGCAAAACAACAGACTAAGAGTGTACCCCTAAAAAACAAAGCTGAATCAGATTACTGGAAAGAAGAGGAGGGCCTCTCGTGTCCTTTAGCAGAACTCTTTTTAAACATCTTTATTAAATCACTACATTTTAATTTGCAACAGTGGGGTCACACACATTAATAGCAAACAAACCATAAATAACAGTTTCCATTATTGTCATACAGTGCATAGTTTAACAATTTTCATCCACTCTAACATTACTTAAACTACTCAGTTCCTGACTTCCTTTAAACCTCAATTGTCCTCTTCAGCATTTTTCAGCACATACTGATTCCAAATATTCCATTTTTAGCACCTTTACTGAATTATCACAAGACACAGGCAAACATACATTTACAGAAAAGAAAACAAACCACTTTAATGTGTTCAATTACAAACATTATTAATTACGTACATTCTTTAATACAATTATCCATCTAACATTACATAAATTGTGCAATTCCTGCCTTCCCTTAAACCTCACTCCTCCTCCAAAACATTGTTCTGCATGTACTGTTCTCACAATTTCCATTTTTTTCTATGTAATTTGCTCCTACCCATTTCTAAAGATCCCACATCCAGTTCTTTTATAGCTGTTACAATATTCATTACTTCAAATACTGTTGGTTTAAACTTTGATTTCCATTTTCTAACAACTGCTTTTTTAGCAGCAACAGAATTAAACTTAACAAGGCCTTACTGAGTCTACGCAATTCAGATCTCATTTTACTAGCTCAAAAAAATCTTTAGTTACATCTATTTGCTCACCCAGTATTTCTAACAGAGTATTCTGTAGGGCAGTGTTTCTCAACCACTGGGCTGCACCTGGTACTGGGCCCCAGCATCAATTATACCAGGCTGCGACCAGTTGAGAACCACAGCAAAGTTCAGTTGGTACTGTAGATGGTGAATATAGGTAGGTGTTCTGTTACAAGTGGTGGTTCCTCAGAGATTCAAAATTATAAAAGCTACAATGGAGTCTAAAGCAATCTTCTGTCTTCCCCCATACGTCGGCTGCGATCTTTCTGAAAAACAAACTGAATTATACCAAGAACTCAACATGTCATTGTCCAATCACTGTCACTTGTCAGTTGGTGGTAGTAGGGTCTGCACAACTTATGTTTTAGTTTAGTAAGCAAAACATTCTACTTTCCACACTTGTATCCAAGGAGATCAAATTGGTGGCAACTTCTGGTGGAAGACCAAGGAACTCTGGGAATAACATACTGTTGCTAAGATACCATAATAATCCCAGACAGAAGAACTTTCAATGAAGTTTTGCGTTTGTCTCTTACTTTGAATGAACGTAAAGTATGCAACACTATTTTTTAAAATATCCAACATGAATAATTATGTTATTTCACTTACTTTACGGAAGGATGTAATTGTACAGACATACTGCCCAGGCTTAAAAGGTCTCACACTCAAAAGAAGCAGTACACATGCTGGAAGCTTTTCAGTGCATGAGATGAACAGATGGCATGATTACGGCTTATATACTGTTAAGTGTATGTGAGCAAAGGTTACTAGTTTTGCAGAGATTTTGAAATAGTCTGCTGAAGTAAATATGTACATAAAATGAACTGTGAAGAACGTAAATATTGCACCAGGTTCTAGTCTAAAGAGAACTCAAGTTTCACAATACGGTAATCAGCAATGTAACTGCAACACATTAGATACGATTCATACTGATCATCATCACTTGTATAGTTCTAGTTATGTTAAAAGCTGAACTTTGTAGTTTGAATACTTGAAATGTTTGTTTATAACTTGTATTGTGCTGAAAAAACATCCCAATTACTGACAAGATAAAAGGGTTTGTGATGTATGTGTACATGCTAAGAAGAGGGAGTCCATACTTCTGGTGTGTACAGAAAGAAATAAAGCCTTACATGCGGAAAATGGTCACTTACTGGATGCTACAAGTGAGGTTGCAACGCAGAAATTCTTTCAAAGTTTGAAGAGGTAGGGCTGGTTTCAACATTCCAGATTTTCACAGACTGTCCAGATTTTTTTCTCTTATTTTTGGTCCATCCCTCATAAAAATCTGTAATTTTTCTGGCAAATCATTGAGGACTGATGTCAATAGATATCTGAGTTTCAGACTTTTATCCTTGAGAAAACACATGATAATGCAAAACCTGTTATTCTATCAACTTTGAAGTTTGTAACAGCAGTATTTAAAATCTGTCCCTGTTTTGGGGTCTTTGTATCCTCATTATTTTTGGCTTTGTACAGACTTTTTATGCTTACAGGTTGAGACATATAGCTAAGCTATTGGCAGTGTTTGTTTGTTCATTTATTTTACTTTTAAGTAGCTGGGGAATGGTTCGTGCTAGTGTGTGCTTCAGTAAGGGCAGAAAGGTTACAGATTCTAAGGGGGTGTATCTTCTTGCTATAACTGCGCGGTTTATTTTTACTGAAGCTCGTTAGCAGACCTAGAGCAACTGTCAGCCAAGGGCGGAAAGTGGCAGATAAGGACAGTAGTTTTAGAAACAGCTATAATTCCTTCTGTGGTTTGCAAGTTAGCCCAGTGTGTTAGTGCCTGTTTTGAGTGCTGTGATTTTTTTTAAAGAAACAGGACTACAGATTTACATTTTAATATGAATAAGAGACAAGGGACTTTGTTTAACTTTTGTGTTAAGAAATATCGTATTGAAGGTGTTTGTGATGCAACAAATAGTGATTCATCCACCTCAAGCCTACAGAGTGAAAGGAGGAGAAACTAGCAGCACACAGACGAAAGAGTCTGCTTTCACTCATAAGTACATGGACAGCTATTTAAATTTTGGGTTCATACAATGCCCTGACACTGACCAATTGCCACAATCTAATTGTGTCATTTATGCTACTGTTCTGGGCAATGAAGCCAACATGACTTACCCAACATCACAACGCAAAACATTCCGATCTAGTCAACAAACCCATTGAATTCTTTATGCGTAAAAGATATTCACTTAAAATAGGAAAGAAAATTATTTCCCAAGCTTCAACCACTGACACTTCACTTCTGACGGCATCCTATTTAATATCATTAACGATAGCTATATGTAAAAAAAATATTCTACTGGTGAAGAACTCATTAAGTGTTCTTTGACTGCAGCTTGTAATGAAGTATTAGGTCAGCCTGCAGCACGTAAAATGAAAGACATCCCACTGTCGAATAATACAGTGGAAAGGCGGACATCAGATATGGAAAAAGATACAAAAACGCAATTCACTAAAAAAAAATTAAAAAGTTGAAATTGTTTGCATTACAACCGAACAAATCTACAGATATTCAGAAAGTACAGTTTTGTACCTACCATAAATGTAGATGTCCGAACAGGATAGCATCTGCAGTCCTAACAAATGGGTTGTCCTGTCGTCAGGCAGCCCTTCGGTCGGCCGGATTCTAAAGTCTGGGTCTGGCCTCGGCTGGTGTCGCACTTCACCCGACGTCATCTCTGCTGGTCTTCGGGTATAAAGGCATCAGCCGAAGCCATTTTCCTCAGTGTTTCTTGCCCCAGATGCCAGTTGCCCTCTTGGAAAACTAAATTTTGGGTAAATGCCAATGTTTCCAAAAAAAAATATTAGGCAAACACAAAAAATAAGCATGTATGTACATATATACAAACAAATACACCATAAGAGATCCCCCCCTAGCTAGCTATTAGGAGGGTAAATACCCTAGGAGTACCACAGAGGGGAAGGAGGGTGGGTAATCCTGACTGCAGATGCTATCCTGTTCGGACATCTACATTTATGGTAGGTACAAAACTGTACTATGTCCTTCAAGGATGCATCTGCAGTCCTAACAAATGGGTAGAATACCATAGCCAAACTAGGGGAGGAGGAAGAAGAATTATGGTGTAGTTAGGATCCCTTGCAGTACAGCAGTGGCAAACCCTGCTCGGGATCTAGAGTATAGAGGTAAGTTGTAATGCTTGGCAAATGTATGCACGGAGGTCCAAGTAGCCGCCTCAATAATGTCCTTGGTAGCCACTCCTCGTAAGAAAGCTGTGGTAGTGGCTGTAGCCCTTGTAGAGTGAGGTCTTATGTTCTGTGGAATTTGCTTTCCATGGTAGGAGCAACAGAATCTTATGCAATTTCCTATCCACTTGGAGATTGTCTGTTTGGAAATTGCTTTTCCTTCCCTTCCTGTTGCATAAGCTGCTAAAAGCTGGTCAGTTTTTCTATTGCCCTTGGTTCTGTCCAGGTAGTAGCGCAACTGTCTATGTACATCCAAGGTATGCAGCAGTCTTTCCCCCCTGTTCTGTGGATTGGGAAAGAAGGTAGGTAGGTGGATTGTCTGGTTTAGAGACACTCTGGATACCACCTTAGGCATAAATGTAGGATTAGTTCTCATGGACACTCTATCTTGATGGAAGATTAGGAAGGGTTGTACTGCCATTAAGGCCTGTAGTTCCGAAACCCTTCTTGCTGAAGTAATTGCCAGTAGGAAAGCAGTTTTCCAGGATAGGTGTTGAAGATCTGCTGTTGCTGCTGGTTCAAATGGAGGGAGTGTCAATTTTTCTAGCACAAAGTTCAAGTCCCATGCTGGTAATGGTGGTTTCCTAGGAGGTTTTACATTCTTGATTCCTCTGAGGAACTGCCTGAGTAGAGGATGTGAGAAGACAGGGGGATCGAAGCTGTATTCTGCAGAAATAGCTAATGCATGTATCTTGATGGAGGAATAGGACAGGCCTGTATGGAGAAGCTCTGCCAAGTACTCCAGGATGTTAGCAATATCTATCTTTGACACATCTTTTCCTCTTTCAGTACTCCAAATGACAAACCTTTTCCATTTCCCTGCATAGTTCCTTCTTGTTGAAGGTCTGCGGGCCTCAAGGATAATGTCTTTAACCCTTTGGGATAACACTGGGTTAGTTGCTGTTATGTAATGTTCCAGGTAGTCAGTTGCAGAGTTTTTAGGTTTGGATGCATGATGTTGTAGTCGTTCTGAGTTAACATCAAAGGCATCAGGGGTAGTGTCCACGTTCTCCCCCGAGACATGCTCCTCAGCAATGGATACCAGTGTTGTCTTGGCCAATTTGGAGCTATCAGAATTATCCTTGGACGTTCCTCTTTGATTTTCAGTAGTACCTTGTGCATCAAAGGAAGAGGTGGAGATGCATATGCTGTCAGGCCTTTCCAACTGAAGGATAGAGAGTCCACCTTCCATGCAAGTGGGTGGTATGTCCTTGTGCAGAATTTCTTGAGCTGGTGATTGAGTGGGGATGTGAATAGGTCTATTTGTGGCATTCCCCATTTCTTTGTGATGGCCTTGAAGATGTCCGGGTGTAGCATCCATTCGTGAGCATCCGAGGTAGTTCTGCTTAACATGTCTGCTAGGATGTTTTCTTTTCCCGGTACAAATATTGCCTGTAACTGGATGTTGTAGCTCAGAGCCATATTCCAAAGGTCCAGAGTCATTCTGCATAGGGGGTATGAATGAGTGCCTCCCTGTTTGTTGATGTACCACATGACTGTGGTGTTGTCTGTCCTTATCATTAAATGGCCTTCTTTGAGGAATGGTCTGAAATTCTGGATTGCTAGTTTTACTGCCAGCATTTCTGTTTATGTGCAGGTGCAGCTGGTCTGGAGTCCATAATCCTTGTATGCATTTGTCCAGCATGTGTGCTCCCCAACCTAGGTCTGAGGCGTCCGTTGTGATGGTTTGCCTTGCTTGAAAGTTGTGGAAGGGCAAGCCTGGGTTTGACTGGCATGCTTGATCCCACCATAGGAACTCTTGTTTCAGGCATGGGATTAGTGGTATTTCAGTTTCTAAGCTGTGCCTGTGTTGAGACCATAAATTCTTTAGGTACCACTGTAGCTTTCTCATATGCAGTCTGGCATGGGGGACCAGGATTATGCATGATGCCATGAAGCCCAAGGCCTGCAGTACTTTCCTTGCTGTTAGTTTGTTCTGCTTTGTTAATGCCAAGAAGTAAAGAGGGAGTTGTTCTTGTTTTTCTGCAGTTAGGAATGCCATCTGTTTTACTGTGTCCAATTCCGCACCCAAGAATGTTCTTGTTTGGGATGGTATCAGTCTTGACTTTTTAAATTGACTGTGTATCCCAGGGCTTGTAGTAAGCAAATGACTCTTTGTAAGTCTTTTGTCAGCTTGCTTTTGTTGTCCGCTTGTATCAGGCAGTCGTCCAGGTATGGATAAATTTGGATTCCCTGTAGCCTGCAATGAGCGATTACTGATGCCAGGCATTTTGTGAATACTCTGGGCAGTAGATAAGCCAAAGGGCAATGCTGAGAATTGATAATGCTCTGATCCTGCAAGAAATCTGAGGTATCTTCTGCAATTTGGTCGTATGGGGACGTGCAGGTATGCCTCCTTGAGATCTAGAGTTACCAGCCAACACTCCTTGCCCAGCATGGGAAGAAGTTGCTGTAGGGTCAGCATTTTGAATTTTGGAACAATGATGAATGTGTTTAAGGCGGACAGGTCGAGAATAGGTCTCCAACTTTTCTCTTTTCTTGGTACTAGGAAGAGTCTGGAGTAGAACCCTTTGCCCTGTTCTGTAGGTGGTACCCTTTCCACAGCTCTCATCTTTGTTAATTGAGCTATCTGTTTTAGAGCTTCTGTTTTTTGGTTTGGAGGTAGGTTTGGCATTCCTCTTTTTTCTGGTAATGTGTGGAAATGAAACCTGTAGCGTTGGTCTATAGTTTGCAAGATCCACTTGTCTCTTGTGATATAGTGCCAATTTTTTGAAAATAAGGCTAACTTTCCGCCTAAGGGTGCTGCCATTTGTTCCCTGGTAGGCGGTGTCAGAGCCAAGTCACTGTGATTGTCCTGTTGCAGTGGCAGTGGTTGTGTCTGTGCCTCGTTGGTTATTGCCTTGCCACTGGCGTCCTCTGTAGGCACCTCCTCTGGATTGATTTCTGCCTCTGGAATGTCTATTCCTGCCTCTCTGAGATTTAGAGGAGTCTGGAAAGGACCAATTTTTGGAAGGCCAGTTCCTGCTAAACCTTGGGGGCTGAACCTGTAAGAAATCTTTAACTGTTTGTACAGATTTTGCCTTCTCTTCCATTTTCTTCATTACTTGCTGGGCAGGAGAACCAAATAGACTGACCTTATCCATAGGAGCATCTAATAGCTTTGCTTTAACATGATCCGCAAGACCTGTTCTTTCAACCATGCATGCCTTCTTATAACTGTGCCAGTCATGGCTGATCTAAATGAAGCCTCCAGTGCATCATAGCCACATTTTAAAGAATGGTTACTAACCTGCTGAATGTTATTCACCATTTCTAAAACATATTTCTTATCTAAGGAATCACCAGAGGACAGTTTCTTAGTTAACTGATCAAGCATAAACTCTTGGTATTGGATCATATGAAACTGACAGTTCAAAGCTCTAGCTGAGAGAGTAGCAGAGGTGTAAACTTTTTTACCCCATCTCTCTAAGGACCTGGATTCCCTTTCAGAAGGGAGAGGGTTTTTTGCTGAGGACGAGGCTACTGCCTTAGGCCCCTGGGAGATAGTCTCAGGATCTGCAAGGGGAGCCTTGTATAGGTGGTGATGAGTGTCCGGTACCCTGTAAAACCTATCGGGCTTGGCAGGGGCTGGAGGTAAACTATCAGGAGCAGTGCAAACATCATTAAATGCATCATCCACAACAGGAAGAACTGGAGGTATAGCTAAGGGCCTATGTTGCGGTAAATGTAGAAAGGTCCTAAGCCTTTTTCTTGTATCAGAGAAATCTTGTCCCTGCCATTGGAATTGCTCTCTCATGGCATGTAAGGTTTCCCCAAAGGAAAATTCCTCTGGTGGAGAGGCAGAAGGAATAGATTCTTCAGCATCGGAATCTTCATAAGTAGAAAAAGGAGCCTCTGGATGGTCTGTATTGTCTGAATCATCAGAAGAATCATCTGAGGACACTGGCTCAGGGGCCTCTGCTCTAGGTCTCTTTTCTGGAGGCTGAGAGGCCCTGTCTGGGTGAGATTGGGATCCCCTTATTAAAGAGATGAGATCCTCTGCCAGAGTAAGCATTTGAGAACTGGAACTGGGCCTGTGTGAGGGGGGCTTAACAGGCACAGATTTAGCAGATTTGGCTGCTTTAGCCCTGGCAAAGGCCTTAATAGACATGGCTGCAGGAGGCCTAGCAGCACCACGTGCTGGGGTAGAGACATCCAAAGGGATGGTGTCCGATAATTCTAGAGGAACCACATTAATAGGTAAAACTTCAGAGGCCGATTCAACTAGGGTAGCAGGAGCCTCGGTAGTAGTCATGGATTCGGCTGAAGATTGACCCGTTTGCTCGGTTTCGGCCGAAACCGAGACACTCGCGGTTTGCTTAACCGTGGTTTCGGCCGAAACCGCGGACTGCGAGTGTCGGTCTTTTTCTTTCGTTCTTAACAATTTGAGAAGTCGGAGGATCCGACGGCATAATGTACGCAAAATCTGAGCCGAAAAACTGTTCAGCAAACTCCGACCGACGCCTAAGCGTTCGTCGGTTGAAAGAAGCACAGGCTAAACAGGCTGCTACGTCGTGGTCTGGGCCTAAACAAGGTAAGCAGTAAGAGTGGAAATCTTTATGAGGTATTTGTTTCCCACAAGTTAAACAGTTATTCACTTTTTCTGACATCGGCTGAGGCAAGAAAGAGTCCCCAACGGGGTACTTAGCTTTTTAGAAGTCTTCGAAGTAGTATTCGGTAGTAGTAATCTCTGGATCTGACCGACCGGCACTTGCGAACAGCTTCTGCTTCGGGCGCCACGCGGCAAGAAAGACTGGGGAAAATGGCGTCGGCTGATGCCTTTATACCCGAAGACCAACAGAGATGATGTCGGGTGAAGTGCGACACCAGCCGAGGCCAGACCCAGACTTTGGAATCCGGCCGACCGAAGGGCTGCCTGACGACAGGACAACCCATTTGTTAGGACTGCAGATGCATCCTTGAAGGACATCAGCAGCATTTTACCTGCATATGTACAATACATTGACCATGATGAAAGTGACATGAAGGAAGACATTTTAAGTGTTTCTGAATTACCTGCGCACACTACCAAAAGTGAAATTTTCAACGTTTTAAATGGTTTAATTGAAGAGAGAGGTCTGGAATGGAAAAATTGCATTGGAGTTTGTACTGACTCTGCTGCCTGTCTTACAGGTAGAAATTCAGGTGTAGTCACTAAAATTAAGGATATGGCAGGCAATAACTTGTTTTCAACACACTGCTACATTCCTAGGCAAAACTTGGCCTCAAAAAACTGGCAGCTGAGCTTAATGAAGTCCTGTCTCAATCTGTTAAAATTATTAATTACATAAAAAACAGTGCTTTAAATACAAGACTGTCAAAAGTATTGTGTGATGAAATGGGCTCTGACCACTAAAATCTTTTTTTTTTCATTCCGAAGTTCGTTGGCTGTCCCATGGTAAAGTTCTCAAGAGGTTATATGAACTCTGAAAGGAAGTTGAGCTGTTTCTAATTGATAAGAAAAGTGACTTGTCACATTATTTCCAGAATAACAAATGGGTAGCCATGCTGGCATACCTCCCTGATATTTTCTTACATAAACGAGTTGAATTTAAAACTTCAAGATCCAGACACAGCATTATTTAATGCTTCGAACAAGATTGAATCATTCAAAAAGAAACTCAAACTCTGGCTTAATATGACTGCAGAAGGAAACAATGAAATATTTCAGTCATACTCGGATTATATTATGGAAGCAGACAATTTCTATTAACAGAATTCAATTTCAGATATTACTGTAGCTCACTTGAAGATGATGTTGTTGCCATTTGAAAAGTATTATCCCGAACAAGAGGATCCCCGGAGGCAAAATATGTGGATTGCGAACCCTTTTGTTAAGCACAGAGAAATAGCCCTTTCTCATGAAGAAACCCTTCAACTTATTGAATTATCATTGGACAAAGGACTGGAAAGTAATTTTAATTATATGAGTAATTCAAAATTCTGGATAAGAATGAAAACTGAATATCCAAATTTACATGTCCTCCCCACGATTGGGTAGGCGTTTCAAAAAACATGCGTAAATGGGCGTGCCTTTGTTGAAGGTTGAACATCGAGCTGGCACCTCTGCGTTCGTGAAAATCTACTGCCAATCATTAGCTGACTGGAGTTCCACTGTGGCGACCCCTAACCAGGAAAAGCCGAAAGACAACAACAACATGAAAAAGCAATGACATTTCTTCTTTATTTTTCCACCACATATCTTTGTGAAACAGCATTTTCTGCCATGACTGTGCTTAAAACGAAACAGAGGAACCACCTGCAACTTTCTGTCTCCATTTAGCTATCACTACAATTCATCCCAGAATTAATAAGCTAACAGACAGAAAAAGGCAACAAAAGTCTCACTAGCCTAACTAAAACCTTCAAAAACTCATTTGTAATAAAGGAAACTAAGTTTAACTTTTTCAAGAACTTATAATTGCTGTGCTAAAGTGCTGCATTTTTATATTCAAAATATTAATTAGTGTTGGAATTAGTGTACAGAATTGAGAGATTCATATATTTGTCTTTATTAAATTACATACTTTGCATATCTAAACATTTGGTGCATTTATGTGACAAGTGTTTCGCTAACAAGTTGACATCCTCCTACTTTAGAAAGGCATTTATGAGTAACTTTGTTGGGACCTGGCCCTCGTCTTATAAAAAAAAAAAAGAATTTACCAAGCCATGGTCTCCCAAAGATTGAGAACCAGTGCTGTAGGGAATTTTTAAAAAATACATTTCCAGTTACCTCTTTCTTCCTCATCACACTTCCAACATGTGCCATTTACCTGCGGAAAAATTCTTTGAGACTGTTTGCGATATAAAAATATCTACGCAGACACTTCCAAGCAAAAATACTACATCTTCTAGACTGTATTGCATACTTGGGAACAATACATATGTCCTCCCATTGTTTCTCTGTGAATTACTTTTCCAGTCTCTATTCCCAATGTTTTCTAACCTCCTCTGACTGATTACTATAGTCATTGTGCAATATTTTATATGCCTTACTAATTATCCCTTTTTAAAAGCATATTCCTTTCTAGATTCAACTAAAAACTCTACTAGAGCATGTCTTTCACTTAGGATTTTTCTATCCTTTTCTCTTTGTCTACACTCTGATGTCAATCTCTGATAGGGAAGGCAGTTTCTAGCCTGCAGTCCAAATGGCTTCTTGACCAGCTCCCATTTTATTACTTACCCCTCTCTAGTTATTTGCTTATACCTTAGTTATGTTTGTACGTTTGTTCCTTTGCCCTAGTAAATTCCAGCCCCCTCTTGCCTATTCTCTGTACCCCTAATTATAGTCATCCCTACTAGAAGTAACTAATTTCTCCATGTTCATATTGGCTTAGTTCTTTATGAACATAATATTCTGTATGACTTTTATTCTCCTTAAGGATCTGCATCCAAAGTCCTACTCTCTACTTGTTTCTTGAATTCCCCCTTCTTCAACATCATCCTTTCCACTTTCAATTATAGCTATGTGTACAAGCCTTAACTGTGCAGCTCTAAAGTATCCCTTCAAATCAGGTAATCCTAAAACAGCTTGTTCTACTGGAAGGATCAACTTAACCCACTTGACCCTTGTCTTCTTTCCCTCCCATATAAAATCCTTCAACTCTTTATTATAGTGTACAATTTCTCATCTGTTTGAAAAAAAATGCCCGACATATATAAAACTAAAGGGACTAAAACCATTTTCATAGATTCATAGGTGTTTACTAGGCTAATGACCACAAGGGCCTTTTTAAGCCTAGCCATGCATCCCAACTCTCTGACAAGTTCTGATACCCTTACCCTTGATAAGTGTAAGCAGGGTCTTGGGAGATGAAACATTTACAAGTTAGGGCCTAGGAGATGAACCATTTACAGGTTGCCTGTGCCACTAGAGACATAGGTGCCAAACCAGGGATGAATTTCTTGTTCCCCATCCAATCGTCCAGGTTGCACTTGAATTGGGTTAGGGAGGAACTCTGCTTCACATGGATGGGGAGCCTGTTTCAGAGACGGGGTAATCCCTGGGATACATACCCCTCTCTCCAGCAGGTCGTATTTATATCACAGGCAAGGTTTAAGTCTTTAGAATGGATAATTCTGGTGCTGTTTGTTTTGCAGATATGCAGGAGGTCCATCAGAGTGGGTCTGACAATGCTCCGTATGTCAGACATAGAGCTCCGCTCAAAAGCCTGTAGGAGACGGAATACAGGGATAGAGCCTTGAGGCAGTCTGCATAGGACATTTTACTTAAGGACTGCATTCTTTTAGTAAGGTACCTCTGTGGACGTTCCAATTGTTGGATATGCCTGGTTAGGCACATACCAAAAGGGGCATTGTACTCAATGATAGATCTGATGAATGCCAACTACAGTGGAACAATGACTTCCTTGGACTTAGATCATCAAAGGCTAGATTACTATCTATGTGTGTCCCTAAGTCGCTGGCTACTGGGTCAACTCTAAGGGGTGTGTTGTCAATATGATAGTTACCAGGGATGGATGATATCCCAAAAGATACTACTGCACACTTCTTGGCATTTAGTTTTAGTCCATGGTTCCGATACCAGATGTTTGTCTGCGTCAGCCTCTCCTGGAGAACATTTGTGCCAGTGTGGGATTCAATGACAGCTCCTAATTTGCAATCTCTGCAAATTTAGTCAGCCAGAGACCACTGACATTGGCCTTGACTTCAGAGAAGTAAATGCCAAAAAGGAGCAGTCCAAGGGCTGATCCCTGAGGGACCCCACTTGTAACTAGCCTCTTTGTAGAGGTAGACTCCCCAATTCTAACTTCCTGGGTCTTGTCTGTGAGCCAGTTGGCTATCCACTGGGTGATGTAGGAATTTATACCTAACCTCTCGAGTTTGTCAATAATGCCTGAGTGGGGTATTGTATCAACTGCTTTGGTCAGGTCAAGATAGGCAGTGTGAACCATTTTGCCCTCATCCATTGCTTTGCTGACCTTCTCAAAGAAGTCCACCAGGTTGAGTAGGCATGATCTGCCCTTGACGAAACCAAACTGGGCTGCGTCCAGTGTCTGGAGGTTTACTATATCACTACTGATCATTTCCATGATAATTCTTTCCATGGCTTTACATACAAGATTAGTCAGACTTATGGGTCTGTAGTTTCCACGGTCTGCAGATGGCCCACCTTTGTGGAGAGGGATGACTGTTGCTGTTCTTCATTTATGCGGCATGAAGCCTGTTTGGAGGCTACAGTTAAACAGCAGTTCCAGAGGCCCTGATGGGTCATGTTTTATGCTATTCAGAAGGCATACTGGGATACTGCCTAGACCCATTGATGCGGTGTTCTTGGCCTTATTGACAGCATTAAGGACCTGTTCTCTAGTGATAGCAGGGGGAGTTATATTTGATGGTATTTTCTGATTGGATGCTTATTTTCAGTGCTTGCATCTTACTATCTATATCCATAAACAGTGTCCAGCTTATCAGCTTTTGTATTGTTTTTTACGCTCTTCCTACACATCCTTAACTGCTATAACAGAATAATTTTAAACCCATCTGACTTGCCAACAATATTCTAGCCAGCCTAGCTCTTCCTCGAGGTAAATTGAATAAACCCAAAGGTAAGAAACAAAAATGTGGAATGTTTAAGTGTCTGAATTGTAATATGTGTAGATATATTCCCACAGACACTGATGAAGTAGAGATAGGAGGAAAAATAATTAAGATTCCAGGGTTATTCAGTTGTAAGTCTAAAAATATAGTGTACTTGAGTTTTTGTGTAGAATGTAAATCCTTCTAAGGGGGAAGAACTACTCGTGAGTTATATAGAAGGATATATGAACATAAGTATGCTGTTAAAACTGGGGATGAAAAGAATGTATGGAATAAACACTACAAGATGAATAAATGTAAGGTTGCGTTTAAATTTACAGTTTTGGAAGCACTTTCTAATAGCCTTAATATAGTAAATATTGAGGAAGAGCTAGGCTGGCTACAATATTGTTGGCAAGTCAGGCTTAATGTCTGCTTTCCACCAGGTCTCAACAACAGAGAAGAATTTGTAATGTACTTGAAAAGGAAAAGGCTTAAACATTAAGTAACTGATGTAAGAGTTTATATATGAAAAGTTTACATGTTTTAATTAAAAAAAAAAAAAAAAAAAAAAAAAACGCTTTAAATTTTAAAATAGTCATGTGACATGTTTGATCATCTGATTTTTTAGTATAAAAAGTGTTGGGTGTGCCCAGAAAAAATCAGTCTGAAGAAGTCTCAGAGTTAATAGGAGATGAAAGCGCTAACTGGGATTATCTTGTTTTACTGTTCTACAATAAATTTGCTGTTGTTTATCTGGAGCCTGGCAACTTTTTTTGGACATATTCTGAAATGCTTTAACCTTTGTCAGTCCTCTAAATGATTCTGGTTACTTCTTAACTATATCACTTTTTTCTTTTATTCTTACCCTATTTTTAAACTCCACTATCATTCTATCCCACTTTCTAGCTATAAATTCTGAAGAAATTTCTATCTTCCCAAAAAACTCTCAAATAATTTCCACTACCCATTCTTTAAATTCCTCTCTTTTTAAAAGGTAGGCGGAGAAGAGTCATGGTCTCATTTTTACTTCATTACCTTGCATTTATTTCTATTTTGTTATTGGTACATTATCTGAAATAGGTACTTGATGTGTGACAAAGCTTTTAATTAAATGCCCATGTTCCCTTGAAATATAATTTCTATCTACTCTAACCCAGTTATTATAACTTGGGGAATACTATGCAAAATTGCTTCGAGTTCTTACTACTCACATCTTCCATAACAAATATTTTCATAAAGTTCTTCAGATCTTTTGTTATATTTCCCTTCTAGGTCCCCCAGATACATCCTCACTGTTGTAAATAAAGTTTCAGTCTCCACCTAAAAAGTAATATTCCCTGCTGAAAGCAGATTATTTCCCCCAAAATTTTCTTAAGCTCCATAACAGCAGTTTAAGGTGGAAAAAAAACATGCCACCTTAATCTTCCTACCTTACCAGTAGCCCCTTCCTGCCACAAATCTACCACTAGTATCCTTCGTCCCTTCTCTTATCACTCCTGGATCTCCTCCAGCAATTAATATAAGTATTCTCCTTTTCCTTTGTCTCTGATATTCTGCTGAATAACCATCCTGAAATCCTTTTTTTTTTATCACATTCGCATGTTCACTCTTTTATAAATACGTCTCTGCTCAAACATTACTTGCACTCTGCATTTTTTAACATAATTCAGTACTCTTACCTTTTCACCTATACCTGTAAGGCCATTCACATTCTAAAATAATATGTTTATTGCAGCCATTATGATAAGAAGTCATTGTTCCCACCTAGTATATATGACAGCAGGTTGAGCTTTTACATAGTTTTTTTTGTCATCTCCATCTGAACTTATGTCATACTTAATAAAACACACACACCTCCAGAGCACCCCCATAACATATTAACTTAAAACACACAAAACTATGTACTTCAAATAATGAAGTTTAACCATGCAGGTAGGAACAATTGTCTCAAACAGACAAATGCACACACATTCACAACTTAACTGAACATCAAGGTTATCCAGGCTACGATGCATGTTACAGCCTGTGATTCTACTTATACTAATCATTGTCTGTTCTTGCTTTTCATTCTCCTCCTAGATGTGACAACCATCTTGTATACTTTCAGAAAACATTAGCTTTTAGCCTTAAAAAGTACTCTGTTTTTTTGTTTGCCCCCCTATAGTCAACTTGTCTCCATGGAAACACAATTACAAAATGTACAGCTGCCCTCATCCACAAGCCTTTCAACTTACACTGAAAATTTGCCAAAGAAAAACTTTTCATTACAGTCAGTGTCCTCTTATTTACTTATTTACACAAAAAAAACAACTTATTAGATTAAGCCAAGGGCCTTAATCCAGACATTCACCTTTGCAAAAGTAAGAAAATATATCAACTCTACACATTATAATCTGTGCACTTTTACATCCCATCCCCCACCTCAACAATTTAAGATTACAGCATATTAACTTAAACATGCTTTTGTCCAGCCTTTGTTCTCTTTGTAGTGTAATACCTACATTTATTAAAACTAAAAGAGAGGCAAAAAAGGCACTTGCTTACTTTAGTACCTTTAACACAAATAATAATTGAAAATGCTTTACTATACAACATGCAAATTATATCATTAAATGTTGTATGCAAATACTGTTAAGAACAAAAACTTTTACTTACAGCTCCTTTTCCTTTTTTCCCATTTCCCTTCAGTGTCCTTCCCAACATTAATGACAAGAAGTGGGGTATATGCATTTCAATCCCCACAAGTTTAACAAAATCAAGAAAAGTCAAATCTTGCCACTTTTTCTTGTAAAGCCATATTTCGCAAATGTGATTAATGCTTTATAGACTCACATTTATTCACAATTTCAGTGTTGCTGGTTTTCTTCCTATTCATCTTTATTTCATGATCCCGGATTCCATTTCAAGTCCAAGGTAATCTTGATTCTTCTACTCAACTATTGTGCTCTCATACATTTTCCTTAGGAACACTAGAAAAAGTTTCAATGTAAAGTCTCTCTCTAAAAGGCTTACGATCAGAAGAATGAGAAGCAGAGTCCCCTTCTTTCTAATGGCTCACTTTTTGTTGGACAAACTTTTTAATTTCCTCCTTAGCCTATTCCACATCAAAAAAGACTCTGACCCTCAAGGAAAAAATATCCTAAAGACAGCTGTGTACAGTAGCTTGAGTTTCACACCTGTCTCTCAACATTCCCTGAATGCTGGGGTACATTTGCTTCTTTTCTGCCTGGTGTACAGTGAACAACCATTTTTCACAAACACTCTACTGTCTCCAGTTTTTAATACTTTGCCCTTCTGTCACAGCTTTGCTATAATAAACTCTTTCTGTTGGTATGATTACATCTTTACTAATACAGTTCTTGGCTGCTTTCTATCGGCTAGGTTTGGAGCATATGCACAATGTGCCCCTTCAATTAACAAATCCTGCTGTGGAATATCAGCCCAGTTGCTTTTTTGTGCTTTCATAAAATTAATACAGTCTGCTCCTTCCAGTTTCTCTGTTAACAGTTTTTCTTGAGCAGTCTCTTACTCAGCCAGCCTTTTCTTCATTTTGACCTCCACTTTTTGCAGTTTGCTCAGTTCGTCTGAGTATCTGCTTAAAGATTCTTCCACTTTTTCCAGCCTTTTGTTATTTGAATTGATATACTCCTTCAATGTTTTGTTTATTTTAATCAGGTCTTAGAATACCTGATTTATTTTTCCTCTAGATTACAAGCAGACATGTCATGCACCAAAGCTGGAGCTTGAACTGGTTTTTGTTGAACAGCTGCAAATTTATTCCCAGTCAGTCTTTTCTCTTCACATTTTCTACTTGATTTTCTTTCAAGCCTTCCAAGTTTCTTCTTTGCTATTATCCAGACAGCATACTCATACTTACTAGCCAGTAACTGAATTTAGTAAAATGTGCAGATTTTCTGGCCTTTATCTTTCAGTTTTTTTTCTCACTGGGAGAGCTGAAATCAAGATGCTGATCAATGTGCAGCCACCATGGAACTGTCACAAATTCCATTTCTAACAAATGTACTCCTTTTCTTTTCTAAAGATCCCATCCTTAGTTCTTTTATTTCCTTTACAATAACCAAAACTTCTATTACAGGTGGATTAGATTTTGATTTCCATTTTCTAGCGATTGCTTTTTTGGCTGCCACCACCACCATTAGATTTAGCAAGGCCTTATAATTTCTAAGCAATTTAGATTCAACATCCCAGCTCAAAATAGTTCCTTAGTTACTATTTGTTCCTCAACTTTTCTGTCAAAGAACTCCGTAGTGAATTTTTTAAATCTGCAGACTTTGTTACATTCACAAATGTTCCCAAGTTTCTCTCTCAACTCCCTACCACATCTCCAACATTTGCTGCCTACCTCGGGAAAAATCTATTGAAGGCCACATGGGGGTATAAAAATAGTTATTCAAACACCTCCATGCAAAAATCCTACTTGGGAGCTCAAAAGCCACCTTCCCACTGTTCCTTAGTCATTTGCCTTTCTATTTTGTTTTTTCCCCCAACCTTTTCTAATCTCCTCTGATTCAGTCTTACAATTATATATTTTATGCACCCTACTAACTGTCCCTTTTTAACATCTCTGTTCCACATTCTTGAGAATTGTACAAGAGTTGGTCCTTCACTTAGCACTCTCCTATCACAGACTCTTTGCTTCTACTCCCTTTTCAATCCCTGGCAAACAAAGTAACTAAACTGCAGTTAAAGCTCCTGCTTAACCTCATCCCACTCCATTTACCTTTCCCTCCCAAGGCATTAGATCCCAATACCTTGGTTCCTTCCAGTACTTACTGCCTCATCTTGCCCATTTTCAATATCCCTACCTGAAGACATCCCTATTAATAAAACCTCCTTTCTCTATTCCTCTGCTGGCTTGCCTCTTAGAACATAAATTATCACCATTTACATACTATTTTATAACATTCTGCTTGTGTAATGTACATCAGCCTTAACTGCAAGTATCTTGTTAAATTATGTAACCCTAAACCACCTTGTTCCATGAGGAAAATCAGCTTATCCCTATGAATGTTTGCTCTGCTCCCTAAGTAAACTCCTTCAACTCTTTACTAACTGCCACCAACATCATCTTCTCTGGTTGATAAAAACATGTTCGACCTGTATATAAATGATTAAAGGGACTAAACTATTTTACTGATTGTATCTTACTATCCATATTGGTAATCAAGACCTTCCATTTTCTTAACTTTTGTCAAATTTTTGTTTAGTCTCTTCCCACATGTCCTTAGTTACTAAACAGAAACCTCTTTAACCCACAAACCTATTTTATTTCATTGCAATAAGTATGGGTATTGGTGAATTTATACGTGGGTGCATAGTTTAACACTATAGCTTTTGTTTATACTCCAAAAAAATAAATGAAACTGCCTCAGAACATTACACAACACTGAAATGTTTTATCAAGTACAACACAGTAACATCAGCAAATAAGGCTAACATTTTGGATTATCACAGCAGTTAAAGCCTTGAATTTGTAAATCCCTTATTTTAATTGCCAACATTTTTTTTCAAATATATTTTTATTGCATTTTTTTCTTATTATTTTAATACAAGAAAAGAATATCACAGAAAAATATAAGAACAGGTACTAGGAATATCAAGTTGCAGTAATCCAAATAAAGTATATATAACATGAACCATCAGTGTTAAACTAACAATATTCAAAACGAACAAGCTGTTCATATTGAGCTATAATACAGAAAACTACACAGAGATAATATACACCATATTGAAATCTGACATTAAAACACTTGCATCAAGACATTCTAGCCTACCTAACATACGTTATATCTTGTACTATGTACACTATAGACATTGATGTCACCTTAAATGTTCATCTTATATGTATTACCATGACCTGCTCATTGTTGTTGTGGGTAAACATTTTACAATACTAAATATCTTTAGTTTCCCTTATTAATAATACTGATAAAGTAGTCCCTTGTTCATAAATCAGATTGACCTAAGATTTCTATAAGCATTCTCTAATGTTTCTGATAGTAGGATAGTTTTTTTTTGGCTTCTTGTAATTAGTTTACTGGCTAATAAGTACTTTATAGCAATTTCTTTAAATTCTTCCCATGTGATTTTCCTTCTATCTAACCAATTTTGAGCTATGTATGATTTCATAATTGCACACAGTGTTTATTTTCATAGGAAAAATTGGTTGGGAATACATGTAAAATTGCCATTTCCCATGACAGGGTAGATTTAGGGTATCCCTTTTTTCCTAACTTGACTCTTAACGAACACCATAATTAGTAAACATTCTTGCAGCTCCAAAAAATATGAAGAGTATCTGCAATGCTGTTTTGGCATATGGTGCAATAAGGAGTGTGAGAGGGATTAATTTTACTTAGAAAAAAGTGGTGTGTGATGAGCATTGTTATTAATCATACTTTGGGTGTAAAATAGTTTTTTGAGGGGGGGGGGTTAGTTTCAAAGTAAGCACAGTTGCAGCAGATTTTTGTTCATCAGTTATCTTATTATTTTTCTCTTCCCAAAATTTAGAATATAGAAGTGCATCTTGATATTTAATTTTTGTTATTAATCTATAGGTATTTGATAACATTTTAGATCTCAAAAGTAACAGGCTAATAATTTGTTGATATAGCTGCATGTCTTGGTTATCTATTTTAACATTCATAGTAATTGTTTAAATCAGGTATGTTAATTGGTTGATTATGGTGTTATAACTTTTATTTACTTCAAATCTTTGCCTAATGTTTTCAATTGAAAGGCTTTGGACCTGACAGAGATCCCATATGGTGATGTTTTTGATTCTGGGGTACTGAGTCAGGTTTATCATAATATTATTTAGTTTAATATTAGGATTAAGGTGCATTGGCTGCCCCAGTACCAAAGTATTTTTAAGATTTACGGAGGATACCAGCTTTTGAAATATTAGTGTGTTTCTTATGATTATGGGGTGGACCTTGAAATGCTTTAATGTCTTAGAATTCAAAAAGGGTACTGCTTTAGGATTTAAATTACATGAGATTAGATGATTATAATATATTTTAATCCATAGTGGATACCATGTTTTGTTGAATGGTTCAAAATTTGTTATTTGTATAATTCGACTTACATTTATAATGTTTGTATGTTTGGAATTCAGGTAGATCTAGCCCCCCATTTTGTTTGGGTAACATTAATCTAGAATATTTTATTCTTGTATTTTTTGGATGCCAAATAAATTTACCTAGTAGTGTTTCAAGTCTGGAGAAGTTGTTTTTGGTTATATTTTGATTTATAGCACTAAAATGAAACAATAATCTTGGAAGGATATTCATTTTAACTATAGCCGTCTTAGATAGTGGAGATAGACTGAGATTTAACCATCTCTTAGTGTCCTCAGTGATAGTACTCCAGGTTTTGAGCAAATTGTTTTTAGTCATATCAGATTGGGGGTGAGTGAACATGATACCCAGATATTTAA
This sequence comes from Protopterus annectens, assembly GCF_019279795.1. Classification (NCBI taxonomy): domain Eukaryota; kingdom Metazoa; phylum Chordata; order Ceratodontiformes; family Protopteridae; genus Protopterus; species Protopterus annectens. The sequence continues at coordinate 30,577,859 of NC_056737.1, forward strand.
GATTATAACTGACTTTTATTTCAGTTTCAGGGAAATATAATTCTTTATGCCCTAGAGTATTTAGAGGGAATATGACTGATCTTTTTGGGTTAAGAGCATAATTGGATATTTTTGAGAATTTTTCAATTGAGTTTAATATCTTATTCAAATCTGTATTTGGGGATTCAAAATAGATGTTTAAATCATCAGCAAAAGCTCTATACTTTATTGGGATTTTTGAAATATTCATAAGATGGTGATAAGTTCTTTGTGATATTTTAAGAAGTAGAGGTTCTGTGCATATATTGAACAGATATGGTGATAGTGGGCATCCTTGCCTTGTACCGTTCATAATTTGAATAGGTTTTGATACCTTTTTATTTATAAATAGTGTTGTTGTGGCATTATTGTATAAAGCCCTAACCATGTTTATACAGTCTTCAGGGGTGCTAAATTTCTTGAGTATCTTTAATAAAAAATAAAAATTTACCCAGTCAAAAGCTTTGGTTGCATCTACTGAGAGTGCATATAACTAGGGCATTTATCATTCGCTTTTAAACTAATGATTGATTCAATGGTGAGTGTATTGTCATACATTTGTCTGTTGTTCATAAAACCTAGTTGTTCAGAAGATATGATGAGAGGTAAGGATTTTTTTGATTCTACTGGCTAGGACTGTAGAAAGAATTTTGATATCAATATTTATGAGTGTTATTGGCCTGTAATTATTTGGATTTGATGCTTCAGACTTGGGTTTTGGTATGAATATAGTTTTTGAATTATTGATATACAAATCTTTGGCGCCATACTTTATTATGTATTTATATACTTTCAGTAATATTGGAGCTAGTTTTTTTTGAAAGTCTTGTAAAATTCTGCCACATAACCATCCGGCCCTGGTGATTTGCCTGGTTTCAACCTATTTACAGCAGCAATAATTTCCTCTACATTTAAGGCAGCTTTGATGTTTATTTCTGCTTCATTCAGCACTGGAAATTGTAACTCTTCAGTAAATTGATGAAATAATGATTCATTAAACTGGTCATGAGGGCCATATAGGTTTTGTTAAATCTCTTCAAAGGCCGCTATAATCTCTTCGTCCGTATCTAGAGATTTGTTATTATAGTTTAATTGCTTTATTTTGGTAGGGATTTTTTTAAGTTTATGATTCTTGCCAGCACTTTTGAGGGTGACTGAGCCCATTTGGCATATTTGTGAAGAAGTTAATTTCACTGATTGAGAACTGCTGTGTTTGAATTTCCTGTAATTGCCCCTGTAGTATAACCATTTGACTTTCAAGTGCTGGCGAATTATTAATTTGTAATTCTAACTCTATGTTTTTTTAATTTTGATTCTATTGTTCTGACTTTTTCTAGGTTTATTTTTTTTTATAGAAAGCAGTTTTTTGAATTAATATTCCCCGAATAGTGGCTTTTCTCACTTGCCATTGAATGTTGTATGGTAGATCTGTTACTTCTAGGTTATTTTTTAGCTTGGGTGAAAATGTCAATGATATCCTGTGAAACTTCTTTATTCTTTAATAAGTTAGTATTTAACGTCCAGTTCGTAACTGTTTGGAGTCTTTGCATTGAGCTCCCCAACTTTATTGCAATGTTTATTTTTTGCATGATCTGATATTGTTCTAGGTTCACTATTGTAGGTGACTGTATTACTTAATAGAACTTCAGATATTAAAAATATATCTATTCTAGACCAAGACTTCTGGTATGGTGAATAATAAGTGAATTTACTAGCAGTTGTACTATTCTTATAGTTTTCAAATGGGTCAGCTAACGTAACGTCTTCCATTATTTCAGCTATTAGTGTAGTGAGCTGAACAGGTTGCTTATTATCCTTATTTGTCCTATCAAGTTTTGGATTAATTATCATATTCCAGTCACCACCTATGATATAGAGATAATTAGGAAAGTTCTCTAATATTCTATATATCTCATACAGATAGGTTACTTGATGCAAATATGGAGCATAAACATTTAGAACTAAGAAAGTTTTTTTAAATGGCAGCAGTTCACAAGTAAAATAACACCATCTGCCATTTGGGTCAAACCACCCTTCATTATAGTGCCATCAAAAGATTTTTTAACTACTATAGCAACTCCCCTAGAAGCTCTACTGTCACCAGCAGCAACAATATGTTTCACCCATTTTTTTTGTATCTTTCTCCCATTGTTCTTTCATCATATGCATTTCTTGAATGAAAGTTACCTCTGCCTTAGATTTAAAAATTAAATGCATTAATAGATTCTTCTTTTTCTTATTTTGTAAGCCCTTTACATTTCATGAATCCATAGAAATCATCAGAAAGCTACAATACACAGGATACTGACTTTCAGAACTAATGGAAGTATATAGGGAAAATTGACCTTTCAAAGTTATTAGAATTTTTGATACAGCTCAACGGTATGAATATAAGTGTGACATCACTCTCTTTCAGACCCCCCCCCCCCCGTGCATATCCACAGTAGCCTACTAACTGAAAGAGAACTAAAAAGAACATTAACTATAATACATATCATTTCTGTCATTCTAAGTCCCAGCAACAAGAAACAACAACATACATAACAGCTTGCTCAACCAAAGCATATGTAAGAGATATGATTTCTAACCTTTACTTCAATTACAGGTAATTAAACTGAGCATTTTTAAAACTGATTTTAACTGAGATTTAGATATCTAACAATAGGCAATCTAAACATATTACAATTCAAAGCAAACTGTAGCTTTTCTATTATGTTCACACATAACAGATACTTACATGCACAACTGAATTTAACTTATTTATAGTTTATCAGTCACTGTTTGCATGTTCCTTATTTTTATAATTCAAATACAGTACCATTGCCGCCTCACAGCAAGAGGTTCTCCGGTTCAATCCTCGGCTGGGGTGCCTTCTGTGCAGAGTCTGCGTGTACTTTCTGTGGTCGTGTGGGTTTCCTCTTGGTGCACCGGTTTCCTCCCACATCCCAAAGACATGCTGTAGGTGGATTGGACACTCTAAAATTGACCCTAGGTGTGAGTGTGTGCATGTGTGTGCCTTCTGTGTAAGGTTGGGTGCCAGGCTGGCAACTCGACACCATAAAACTCCACTGCCAATCATGAGCAGACAGGTGATCCGCTGTGGCGACCAGTAACCAGGGAAAAGCCGAAAGAAGAAGAAGAAGATTAGTGTACAGCAGTTCTTTACTTGATGGGTCTGTATATACAGCTAAGAACAATTATAGTCCTGATTATCCATTTGTTATATATGAATCACGCCCATCTACATCAAGATTCAGCTTTGTGAACAGACAAAACTGTATCAAAAAGTCTTTGACAGTCTCTGCTGTTCAAAGTTTGTATGCTTATATTTTTGATGCATACTTATTTGAGAGCTAAAGAAAACGTGTGAACAGTAGAGAAAACAAAACAAATCCAACTACATTAATTTGCTTTCCTAATAAGGACTAGTTACTGTATGCAGCTGCAGCAGCTGCTTCAGAATCTGACCCAGAAGATTATTTTTAGTCCAGCTTGTATATATTCAGGAAAGAAGAAATAACAAAAAAACCAAGAACCTACATATTTACATTTGTATATAATTGTTTAAGCTGTTAGACTTCGTTCTGGGCTGGATTTACCTTCCGGATGCCATTTGCACGAGATTCTTCACTTTCTTAATCAGGAAAATACCAATTCAAAGGTTTTCTGAAATGTGAGAGCATTGCTTTCATTTTTAATTGCAAACGTGGGTTTTCGGCATTAATTGGGCTTAGATGGATGCCGTAGTTGTTCCTTTAACCTCAGTTATGCTTATCTTCCTGATTCACTGTTGCAAAGGATTGTGGGTGTTGTAGTTTGTTCCGAAAGACGTAGAGATACTGTTTGAACTGAAATAGAAAGCCCAAATGGAAAGCAATAGATTTAGATAGAAAAACGGTAATTTAAGTACTTTACCTTGTCATTTAGATCAATGTAGCAGGCACAGATGTATAGAAGTATTCATTGTGTTAGGATCCTTTTGAGGTAAAAGCATATTACTTCATGGCAGTTCTTTAAAGGCTTTGAGAAAAGCAGTTATTTGCTTCTTCTTTATGTTTTACTGCATAACTTAAACCATTATATTGAAATTGCAGAGTTGCTGGATATTTCATTTGGAATCTGATATTTTTGCTTACTAAGTAAGTGTAGTAAGGGGACAGAACTTGTCTTAACTGCTATAACTGTAAAGGCAGATCCTGAGCAAAGGTTATCCTGCACCCATTCCATACTATGTGTTTTCTTTTTTTTTTTGCAGCCTGGATTATTGCTTGAGCATGTGAAGCATTAAGAATCCTTGCATATATTTGTCTGGGGGAATCCAGAGTTTGAGATTTTCTCAGAGCTCGGTGTATTCTTTCAATAACAATTATCTGAGCTAGATCTTTGTTGTCAAGAAGGACATCAAATGTTTCTTTTGCCACATTAGTTAATTGTGATTGATCATATCTTTCTGGGATGTCTCTGATCAATACATTATTTCTTCTTGCTCTAGCTTCAAGATCAACCAGTTTTTGTTGCATTTCTTTGACTGAGTTTTCAGTGATGGAAGTAGCTTTCTGTATTTCTTCTATCTTTGTCTCATTACTCAGTATTTTAGCCTCATTTTTATCCAGTCTGGTTATTATTTGATCTAAGTTGTTGCCAAACGCTGTAAGTTTTGAGGAGAAAGGTTGTATTTCTGCTTGCAGAAGCATCAAGGCTGCTTTTAGTTCCTCCATGTCAAAAGACTGATTGCTTTTTTATTTAATTTGATGCTTTGCAGCTTCAGCTTGTGATTTAGTAGTTTTCTGCCTCTTAGTGATAGTTTCTTTTTCAGGATAAGCAATGTGAGATAATCTTGTCTTAGATGTGTGTGTTTCCATTTGACCCATTTTTCTTTGTTGTGTGAAAGTTTGCTTCTTTTCTTCTTTACAGCTGCTACTTGCTAATTACAGGCCCCAGCACATGTACATTAATCACTGCTTAGTCATCTCCAGGATCCAAGGTATGTATTTCTTATTTTTACACTCACAAGTTAAAAATAAGCTTCCCTCAGGTAAGATATTAGTTTTAATTTAGCAGGAGATGCTTTTTTGTAGATTTTTGCTAGCCTTAGATGAGGTTAGATTCGTAGTTAGAAGTTGGAGCAAGCTGAAGTGTGCGCTATCTAGTTGGCGGCCATCTTAGAACCCTCTTATTTGCCAACATTTCTAAATATAAAGAAAATAGCAGACAGGATACAGGACAACCTTTCCTGGTTCCTCTGTTCAAACACAGCTGACAAAGAGGAGCCCTATCACCTTAATTCTTACCTATGACACTTCATATAGATTTATTTTACTCTGCAAGGAAATGTAAGTATTATCATACTACCACTGTCTACTCAAACTCCCATTTGACGCTATCAAATCTTTTCTCTACATCAAGACTCATCACAAATAATTTTTTGTTACATTCTGCCTCCTTCTGGATCATCACTGTTCTCTTAACATTAGCGCACATTTACCTCTCCTCCACAGAATCACAGTGATCCACATCTTATTAATTTGAGTAAAATCTCAATGTAATACAAACATGGACACTATATAATATTGGTTTAAAATCAAAATGGTCTTTGCAAAAGCTGGATCTTATGGGTCTTGTTCCCTCTTTGGGTAGCACAATGACCACTACTTTATTCAAAGATGCTGGTACCGCCTACCAAAGTTTTTATTTTATTTATATTTGTTTACCAAGGTAGTACATTTATCACAACTGACCAATTAAGGTACTGCCCATGTGAATACATTTACAGAAATTAAGAATTTGTAGAGAAGTCAATTAAAGCACTCAGCACTTTAAATCAGTAAACAATTACAAATAAATACTTTAGAACAGTATGGTAATAAATCTTCTGAACAAGCCACATTTATATTTTGTTTAACAAATTCTTACAGATCTTCATAACTTTCACACCTAATGTCAACATTTCCACAGTAATACAGTCTGTTCCTGTTGACCAGCCTCTAGAGATTAAATCTCTTTCTATCTTGGCTATTAATTGTTGAGTGTTAATTGCCGAGCGTCAACTCTTCTAATGGTAGGTAACTAAATCTTCCATAAGCATTTCTATTTGTGACATTTATTGTTTTTTTTCCATCCCTCTGCTTTATATTTAAATATATATTGTTTCATAAAATGTCTGAAGTATCTGTAATACCTCTATAGAAATGTTTTTTTGTCAGAGGTTTGGATACTACTCTTTCTACTTTCTGTTGCCAAAGTCGTTGTGCTAAAAGATTTTTGGCTGCTAAGGTAGTAGTGAAAAGAATAGCTATTCAACCTACCATTTCCTAAATTCATGCATATTATCCAAATATTTCCTTATTTTCCTTCAGTACTCTGCAGTTGCTTCTGTTGTTCTGTGAAATTCTACTTTTTTCCATAATGCTTCATTCTTTGTCAGCTCATCTAATTTCTATTTTCCATACCACCTTGGCTTTTATCTATACTGTGCATTTAAAGTTCATTTTCTATTTATCCCACTTAACCTCTTTTGAAGCAAATTATACTTTCCCTAGTAATGCTTGAATCATACCTACTACCCATTATTTGAGTTTCTCTCTTTTTAACAATTAAGTATGAAATTACCAGTCTCTCATTTTTCTATCATTACCTTGTATCTTTTTCTTTATTGGTGTATAATATGATATAGTTATGGAATAGGTTTCAATAAAATACACGTTCCTCTAAAATATAACTTATGTCCTGTCCATACAAGTTATTGATTCTTGGGGAATAACATGTAAATTCCTGATACGGAATTCACATCTACCACCACATATTCTTGTATTTCTTTACAAATTTACCATCTTTTGCTATATTTTCTCTTCCAAGTCCCTCTGATACACCTTCACTAATGCATAAAAAAGGCAAGAAACAAAAAAACTAAACATACTTTCCAAACAACCACTTTAGCTTACAACAGACACAAAGAATAGTTGTGTAAAATCTTACCATAACCATAGATGTCCTTCTCTTCCATGTTGCAGTATTCTCAGTGTGGGATTCCCCGCCTCAGGTGACCTGAACATCAGCTCCTATACAAAAGTTTAAGCCTGGTTACTGTAGGTGAATGGGATGTCACACGTAGGGCCATAAACCAGGGACCTTAAATGTGACGTCTGCACGCACAGACCTCAGAACTTGGAAGGCCAGTCAGACAGTCCCAAAAAGAGTAACAAGTGATGTCAGCCAGAAGTGTCAAGTGTCATATGCTGGCTAATCTACTCTTGGTCTAGGGTAGAGCTTCCTAGTGCCTAAGAGTTATGTCCATAATCCAAAATAAATACAGGGGGTTGGAAGGAGGGAAGGAATACTGCAACGTGGAAGAGAAGGACATCTATGGTTATTGTAAGATTTTACACAACTATTCTGTGTCCTTCTATTCCTATGTTGCAGTATTCTTAGTGTGGGAGAGTACCACAGTTTAATTAGTGTGAAGGGTGGAGATAGAAGTGGAAGATTCCAGAAACCCCTGCAGACTGCTCTAGTAAAACCTGCCCTGGCTCTGGAGATGTGCTCCAATTTGTAGTGTTTGGTGAAGGTGTTAATTGTGTACCAGGTGGCTGCTTCCAGAATGGATGCTGTATTCAGCCCTTTAAAGGAAGGCTTTGGAAGTAGCCATGCCTCTGGTAGAGTGAGCTCTCACCCCTTGGGTAAGTGCTTGCCATGGTGTGAGTAGCAGAAGGAAATGGATTTTCAGATCCAACATGAAATAGTTTGTTTGGAGACTGCCTTGTCCAGAGCTCTGGTGTGGAAAGAAAAAAATAGTTGGCTAGATTTTCTGAAGGATTTAGTTTTGTCTAGGTAGAATCTAAGTTGTCTGTGCACATCTAGGGAATGAAGAATCCTCTCACTATTGTTAGTTGGAGAGAGGAAGAAGGTAGGCAGATGAATGGACTGGTTTAAGGACAGTTTGTTGACCACTTTAGGCATGAAGAAAGGGTTAGCGTGTAGGGTCACCCTATCCTTGTGGAAGGTAGTGGGGGGGCCATGAGAGCCTGTAACTCTGACATTCTCCTGGTGTAAGTAATGGCCACAAGCAGTACAGTCTTCCATGTACACATCTGGAGCGTAGCAGTGCTAGCTGGCTCAAATGGGGCCAGTGTTAGTTTTTCCAGAATTATGTTTAAGTCCCAGGGTGGTGTGATGGGTTTTCTAAGTGGTCTGATGTGCAAGTCCCCCCTCAGGAACAGTTTTACATCTAGCCTGGATAGCAAAGGGGGATCTAGAAGTAGACAAGCTGAAATGCCTGAAAGGTGAACTTTCACTGAAGAGTAGGAAAGGTCATCCTTAATGAGATCACACACATAGGCAAAGACTAGGGATGGGTCTGCCTGGACGGGGTCGCTGTCCTTATGTAAACACCATTTGGAAAATCTCTCCCATTTTGATAAGTATGGTTTCCTAGTAGCAGGTTTCTTGGCCTCCCTCAGGACTGTAAGCACGTCCTCTGAATAGTGATGTCTGAAAAGAATTACAAGTTTATCACCAAGAGTGTTATGCCTAACATCTGTAGATGAGGATGAATTAGAGATCCCTTTTCTTGTGTGAGTAGGTCCACCTTGTGGGGTAAAGTGTGGTGGTTGCCCTTGGCTAATGAGAGAAGTAGGGGGAATCAGTGTTACACTAGCCAGTAGGGAATCACCAGCAAGATTTTTGGTTTGTCCTTCCTCATTTTCAATAGGACTTTTTGGCTTAGTGGGAAGAGTGGAAAAGCATATAGAAACAGTCCCTTCCATGGAATGCTGAAGGCATCCACCCTCCAGGCAAGTGGAGAGTGATCCTTGGTGCATTTGTTCAAGTGTCTGTTCTGGGGGGAGGCAAACAGATCCACATGAGGTGTGCCCCACCAGTGGACAATGTCTAGAAAGGTCTCCCTGTTCAACATCCACTTGTGCTGAAGAGAGGATGTTCTGCTGAGTATATCCACTTGTTTGTTGTCCTGAGATGGGATGTATGAAGCCTCCAGGGTTAAATTGTGTCTAGAGGCGAGTTCCCAAATTTGTAAAGTTATCCAGCATAGGAGGTAAGCTCTGGTCCCTCCTTGTTTGTTGAGATAGCACAATACTGTGGTGTTGTCTGTGAATATGTGAAGGGGGCCCGGTTGGAGTATAGGAAGGAATGCCTCCAGGGGCAGAAGAAAGTACAGTTGTGTACACTTACCATAAATGTAGATGTTCGAGTGTATTCACTGTTGCAGTCATTACATTTGGGTTATCTGCCTGCGGGTAGCCCTCAGTCGGCCTGAATATCAAAGTCTTGGGTCCTGCATCGGATGCTGTCTCATCGTCCATGACGTCAGGTAGCCAGGGGTATAAAGCATGCAGCCAAAGTCATTACATCAGTTTTTCTTGCCCCAGATGTCAGGTGCCCCCATAATGGGAAGTATTTATACATATATAAAGGTTACACCTCCAACAAAAAGCAAATACACCAGAAAGCTGAAATACACTAAAGAGGAAAGGTATAGCCAAGAGAAGTCAAGGGGCTGGAGGGAAGGTAACCAGGACGGCAACAGTGAATACAATCGAACATCTACATTTATGGTAAGTGTACATAACTGTACTATGTTCTTCGTGTTTCACTGTTGCAGTCACTACATTTGAGTAGATTCCCAAAGCTAAGTCAGGGAGGAGGAAGTTAGAGAGCATTAGGACCAGCTATTAAGCCCTTCAAGACTGCAGTGACAAAACCAGCTCTGGGATTAGAAAACAAAGGCAAGTGGTAATGCTTGGTGAAGGTATGTACAGAGCTCCAGGTAGAAGCTTCTAGGATGTCCCTGGTAGGGACACGTCTGAGAAAGAGGTAGATGCAGCCCTGGTGGAATGTGATCTTATCCCCTGAGGGGTAGGTTTTCCATGTTGCTTATAGCAAAAAAGAATGCAATGGCCTACCCACTTAGAAATGGTTTGCTTTGAAATGGCCTTTCCCTCTGCAGCAAAGGCAACTAGCAGCTGTTCAGATTTTCTGAGAGGCTTAGTCCTGTCCATATAAAATCTTAGTTGTCTGTGCATGTCCAAAGAGTGCAGTATTCATTCTCCTTTGTTCTGCGGATTAGGAAACATGTTAGGCAAATTAATGGAATGATTAAGGGCCACACTGTATACCACCTTGGGCATAAAGGAAGGATTGGTCCCGAGGGACACCCTGTTAGCATGGAAGATGATGAAGGGCTCCACTGCCATGAGGGCCTGAAATTCAGACACTCTTCTTGCTGAAGTGATGGCTAGAAGGAAAGCAGTTTTCCAAGAAAGAAATTTCATCTCTGCATTTGCAGCTGGCTCAAAAGGAGGTAGAGTGAGTTTTTCCAATACAAAGTTAAGGTCCCAGGCTGGAGTAGGGGCTCTCCTGGATGGTCTTAAAATTTTGGCCCCACTGAGGAACTGTTTCAGCAAGGGGTGAGAGAAGAGGGGTGGCTGAGTATTATAATGTGCTGAAATGGCTGAGGCATGAATTTTAATTGATGAGAAGGAAAGGCCCTTGTGCAGCATCTAAGTACTGAAGAATATACAGTAAGCTGGGCACTGTTGTGCCCATCCCTTGCATCTGGCTCCAAGCACAGTATCTTTTCCACTTTTCAGAATAGGATTTTCTAGTACTAGGTCTCCTGGCCTCCAGAATGACATCTAGCACCTGCTTACTGAGTGATGCTAATGGAGAGCTGAGGGAATTAGCCAGGCTGCACGGTTCAGGGTCTGACGCTGGGGATGCAGAATCTGGCCCTCCTGCTGGGACAGCAGGGAAGGGGTCTGACGCAGGTGCCATGGATCCAGCAGTGACATACTGCGCAAGAGGGGATGTACCAGTGTTGGCACGGCCAGTCTGGTGCAATCAGTATTGTCCTTGGTTTGTCTTGTTTGATCTTTAGCAGACCTTTTGGCAGGAGAGGCAGAGGGGGAAAAGCATAAATTGAGAGGCTTTCCCAGGTGAAGAACAAGGCATCCACTTTAAAAGCTTGGCTGTAGGGAGTCCTTGTGCAGAATTTGTGCAAATTAGTAGTTCTGAGGGGAGGCAAACAGGTCTATCTCTGGGCTCCCCCATTTGTTTCTCAAAATGTTGAATATCTTTGGTTCCAGTTTCCACTCGTGTGGGTCCATGCGATTTCTGCTTAGGTCATCTGCCAGTGAATTTAGCTCGTCTGGCAGGAACTGAGCTTGTAGGTGCACTTGGTAGCTCAAGGTTGTGTTCCACAGGGCCATGGCTAGTCTGCAAAGAGGATACAAGTGGGTTCCCCCTGCTTGTTTATGTACCACGTAACAGTGGCATTGTCTGTCTGTACCAATAATTGTCCTGGAAGAATGTGGTCCTTGAAGGCTGTCAGTGAATTCTGTACAGCTAACATTTCTTTTTGATTGATATGCAGGTGCATCTGACTCGGGTTCCATTTGCCCTGAATGCACTACCCTGCCAAGTGAGCCCCCCATGCATAGTCTGATGAGTCTGTTGTTAGGGTTTGGGTGGCAGGGGGTAGAATGAATGGCAGCCCCTTGTTGTGGTAGCAGGCCTCTGCCCACCAAAGGAACTCTGTCTTTATACAAGGGATGATAGAATCATTGATTCCAGATCCTGTGAATGTTGACACCATAGGCTTTTTAGATACCATTGTAGTTTCCTCATATGCAGTCTTGCATATGGAATGAGTAGAATGCAAGAGGTCATGAACCCCAGGGCTTGCAGGATTTCCCTTGCAGATAGCTGGGTCTTTGCGGTCAGTAGTTTGAAGTAGGCTGTCAAATAAACTTGTTTCTCTGGCGTGACGTAAGCCATCTGGGAAGTTGTGTTCAAGCTTGCTCCCAGGAATACAATTTGTTGGCAGGGTACTAGATGAGATTTCTTTTCATTTATGGTGCACCCCAGTGAGGTTAAAAGTTTCTTTGCAAATGCCAGATGATTTAGTTGCATGTCCTGGCTTTCTGCCTGAATTAGACAATCATCCAGGTATGGATATATTTGAATATTTCTTTGCCTGCAAAATGCAATGACTTGAGCTAGGCACTTTGTGAATACCCTGGGCGCAGTAGATAAGCCAAAGGGAAGTGCAGAGAACTGATAGTGCATGTAGCCTGCTCTGAAGTGTAGGTATTTCCTGCAAGATTCCCTTACTGGAATGTGGAGGTAAGCTTCATTTAGGTCTAAGGTTGCCAACCAGGCATCTTTGCCTAGCACAGAAAGTAGATGATGAAGTGTTAGCATTTTGAATTTTGGGATTACCAAAAAGGAGTTTAGAATAGAGAGGTCCAGGATAGGACTCCAAGAGCTGTCTTTTCTGGGTACCAGGAAAAGTCTTGAGTAAAAACCTTGTCCCCTTTCTTCTGCTGGGACAGGTTGAATAGCCCTGACACTTAGAAGAGAAAGAACCTGCTGTTGAGCCTCTGCCCATTGATTTGGGGGTAGGTCTGGCCAACCGTTTGGGGATGGTAAGGTGTGGAAGTGGAATCTGCATCCTTGGGAAACTATATTTAAAACCCATTTTTCCTAGGTAATGAGTTCCCAGTTTTTTGCATGCAGTGCGATCTTTCTCCCTAAGGTAGCATGCAGTAGAGCAGGACTGGGAAGGTTTAAGGTTAAGTCATTGTGACAGTTTTCCATAGGGGGGTATCTTACTACTTCCAGCTTTGGAAGTGAACGCCCCCCACTGCTTAGGCCTGTGAGTACCTTGAGACTGTAGCCTAGGTGGTCTGCTGTTCCTGGGTTTGGACTGAGAAGGCCTGGAAGAGACAGGAAAGGACCAATTCTTAGAAGGCCAATGCCTACTGAATCTGGGAGGCTGTACTTGCAGGAAATCTTTAACAGTTTGCATAGATTTAGCTTTTTCCTCCATCTTTTTAAGGACTTCTTCTGCTTTGTTGCCAAACAGGCGATCTTGGTTTAAGGGAGCATCCAGTAATTTAGCTTTAATATGATTTGGCAAATTTTGCTCCTTAAGCCAAGCATGCCTTCTAAGAACCGATCCAGAGACAGCAGCCCTGCAAGATGCTTCTAATGAGTGAAAACCACATTGCAAAGTATGTTTACCAACTTGTTCAGCAGAATGCATTAAATCCTGTAATTCTTTATTTTCAGCACAGTCAGGAATCAACATCATTTTCTGTTTAAGTAGTCCCATAATATGTTGCTGATACTTTAACATATGAAACTGACAGTTTAAGGCCCTAATGGCCAAAGTAGCAGAAGTGTATACCTTCTTACCCCATCTGTCCAAGGCCCTGGAATCTCTATCAGAGGGGGTAAGGTTTTTGGCAGTAGTAGCCTTAATGCTTTTAGGTCCCTGGGAAATGGTCTCTGGGTCCACAGAAGGATTCTTGATAAGGAACTTGTGAGAGTCAGGTACTCTGTAATACCTGTCAGGTTTCCTGGGAGCTGGAGGTAAAGTGTCTGGGGCTAGGCTAGATTCCAAGAAGACATCATTTACAATGTCCAGGACAGGAGGAATAGCTAAAGGCCTGTGTTGAGGTAGGAGTAAGAATTCCCTAAGCCTCTTTTTGGAGTCAGAGTAATCCTGGCTTTCCCAGCGGAAATGCTCCCAGAGAGTGTGCAAGGTTTCACCAAAAAGAAAAATCTTCTTGGGGGAAGCAGAGGGAATGGAGTCCTCTGCATCAGAATCCTCATAAGTAGATAAGGGCAAATTCTGGTAATTAGAAGAAACAGAAATTTCAGAATCCTGATCAGATGAATCAGAAGGAATATCAATTCTAGGTCTCTTAGAGGGAGAAGGCCAGCTTCCCCTAATTAAAGTAATAAGGTCTTCAGCCATTCTTATCATTTATTTTTTAGGCATATGGGCCTGACCATGTAGTTTGGACGTCGGTTTTCTAGGCGTGGGTCGAGTTTTAGGCCTTGAAGAAGAAGACGGCGTTGGTTTGAAATGCAAGTCCATAGGCCTGAATACACCCTCAAAATGCGGTGCCTACACAGCGGCTCTGGACCCATCCAAGGTAGAGACATCCGCAGGTTCCATAGTCGAAGAAGCATCTTGCGGCATACCGGACTCCGAATGGGTCTCAGTAGAGGCCTGCGAATATGAAGTAGCGGGTATCAGGGGCTGCGAAAGCGCCTCACTGAGTACTGGCAAATTGGCGACTAGCTTAAAGGAAGTGTCGTCGGCAGCTTTGGACCTATGCGGTCTGTCTCTGTCTTTATGTTTTTTCGGAATGTCGGTAGTCGGATGGCTTACCAAAGCCATTTCTGGATAATTAAATCGAGTACTGAAATAGTTTGCTGCAAAAATGGACAGACGACGAATAGTTTGAGGATTGAATAAGGCACAAAACTGACAGCGAGGGACGTCGTGGTTTAGGCCTAAGCAAGGAATGCAGTACAAATGAAAATATTTATGAGGTATTTGCTTTCCACAGGTAATACAATTGTTAACTTTTACTGACATCGGTTTAGAGCAAGAAAAAGTATCCCCAATGGAGTACTTAGCTTTTTTTTTGAAGACTTCAGTTCTGAAACTCGAAAACGAAAATTTCAGGAGTCGGCCGACCGGCACTTGCAAACTGCTTCTGCTTCGGGGACCACACGGCAAGAAAGACTGATGTAATGGCGTCGGCTGCATGCTTTATACCCCTGACTACCTGACGTCATGGAAGATGAGACAGCATCCAACACAGGACCCAAGACTTTGATATTCAGGCTGGCTGAGGGCTACCTGCAGGCAGATAACCCAAATGTAATGACTGCAACAGTGAAACACGAAGAACATCTGCAGTCATTTCCCCTTACACTGATATGCTTCTTTTGAAGGGTAGGATTCCATGCCTCCTGTATCCTGAAACCTTTGAAGGAGGCCGCACACCCTAAGTCTGATGCATCTGTATGCATAAGTTGGGCTGGGGAATGCATTTGAAGTGGAAGTCCTAGGTTGTGAAGTATTTGTTGAATCCACCACCTTAGTTCTCTTTTGAGGCAGGGCAGAATGGTAATTTGTTGCTCTAGGGAGTGTTGGTGTTGTAACCACACATTTTTCAGATACCACTGGAACTTTCGCATGTGCATTCTGGCTAGGGGAAGCACAGGGATGATGGCTGCTATCAGCCCCAGGAGCAGCAAGAATTGTCTTGCAGATATCGGAGGAACTAGTAATAGGTTTTGGAAGTGACTGGAGAGTGACAGGACTTTGTCCTGGGGGAGGAAAGCTTGCAGCAGGTCTGTCCTGATCCTGCAGCCCAGAAAAATGTTGTCTTGCTGTGGGATTATGGAAGATTTGTGTAGGTTGAGGGTGAAACCCAGGTTTTGTAGTAGGGAAGTGGTGAACCTGAGATGATTTTGGAGTTCTTCGGTTTCTGCTAGAAGGAGAATGTCGTCTAGGTACGGATAGATTTGGACACCTTTGGTCCTGCAGTAAGCAATGGCTGGAGTGAGGTATTTTGTACTGTGTGCAGCAGACAAACCAAAGGGAAAGACTGTACAATGAAAATGAGAGCAGGGTCCAGTAAAACGTAAGAATTTCCTGTTGGAGGGTTTTATGGGAATATGGAGATAACCGATCTAGAGTGGCCATGAAGGCCTGGGCTGGTAGTAAAGGGAGAAGAGTTTGAAGGGATAGCATCCTGAATGATGGGACTTTTAGGAACCAGTTTAGGAAGGATAAAACTAGTACTGGTCTCTAAGGCCCATCTTTTATGGGGACCAGTAAAAGTCTAGAGTAAAATTCTTTTCCTTCCTGCCCTGGAGGGACAGGTTCTATTGCTCCTAATCTTAGAAGGTCTAGTAGTATGAGAGGTATGCGGTGGATCTGATTTTTGGGAGGAAAGGGGATGGGCCTTGGAATGGGTTTTTCCTTCCAAGAAAGGAAATACCCATTTTGGATGATAGTCAGTACCCAGTGGTCTGATGTGATGGTTTTCCAAAAGGGGAGTCATTCGGAGAGGTGGGCTGAAGGCAGTCACGCATTTTTGGGTCCACTTCTATCCTGAAAAGGCTGTCTTGGAGAAGGTTGAGAGTTAATTGGTCTGGAGTAGTTTTGCCTCCTAGTTCCTTTCCTATGCCTGGTATAGAAGGAAGTGGCAACAAAAGGAGTCTTTGCAGGATAATTCATGTAGTATTTAGGAATGGGAGACACAAGCAAATGCTTGATGTTCTGAAGCTCCTTACTTTTTTCCTGCAGATTTTTAAAATGTTCTGCAGATTGTTTGCCAAACAAGAGGTTATGATCTAATGGGGCATCTAGAATTTTTGATTTGAAATCCTCTGGGAGTGGTTGGAGGTGAAGCCCAAGAGTATCTGCCGAAAACTGAAACAGAAGCTGCGGACCTAGCAGAGGCCTCTGCAGCATCATAACTGCACCTAATAGAATGTCTGGCTACCTGAGGAGCCAGGGACAGTTTAGATGCTATGTCAGTTTTGGCAGCGCACTCAGGGATGGTAGCCAAGAGAGTGGAGGCTTGTGAAACTAGGTCCAAGGAATATTTTATCATGTGAGTTTGGTACCCAATAGCTCTGAAGGCCAGGGTGGAGGAGATGTACACTTTTTTCCCAATCCTGTCCATGCGTTCGCTATCCTTATCAGTGGGTAGAAGAGATGCTGAAGGAATCAGTCTATATTGCTTGTCAGGGGAGACAGCAATTATGGCAGGGTCTGCCAGGGGAGGCTTTACCAAGAATTTCTGGTCATCAGGCACTTTGTAGAACCTGTCCGGTATCTTAGGATTAGCTGGTTGTGAGTCTGAATTCTTGGATGCAGAGGTGAAAGCATCCAGATAGGCAGGTAAGACAGGTGGGATGGCTGACGGGGAGGGAGAATCCACTTGAAGGAGTTCAAAATACCTCCAGATGGAAGGCAATTTGTGAGGCATAAGAAATAGATTATTCAGAAGATGAGTAACAGGGTTCTGAATCCTCCCCTCCTTCTTGGCCAGTAGGCAAAGGGAGAGAAGTAGCAGAAGCATGCCTAAGACTAAGCACTGGAATACTGGAAGTGGGAAGAGGCTGTGGGCTTAAGAACCATAAAGGCCTGCATCAAAGAGTTGGTAAATGATTGCCAGTCTGGAACTCCTTCAGGGGTAGGAGTCAGGTGTTTGTTTTTTTTTTTGTTTCCGTTTAGAAGGTATAGGTCTGGGAGAAGGCCTGGGTTCTGGAGCCTGGGCTTCAGGTAATGGCATCCAAGTCGGTTGTCCAACTGTGTCTGGTTCCCCCTCGACATCGTCTGTGCTGTCTCCGTGGACGCACAGGCCTTTACTTCTGAAGTGGCTTCCTCAGTGAAAGACGTTGAAGTAGACTGTTCTATCGGACATCCCCTCAACCCATAAATCAGACGCTGGCAGGACTTCCGATGGGGGAGAGGCAACGGAAGTAGGCCTGGAAACCTTAGCCTTTCTCCACGGTGGTTCAGTCAGAACATCTGAATCAGGATCCATCCTGAGCACAAGTTTGAGTCTTTGGTTCTCTAAAGATAAGTATAGGGCAGCCAGAAGGCTGCTAAGGGTCTTTGGAACAAAGGATTGGCAAATGAAACAAGCTGTATGGTCGTGTTCCTTCCCTAGACAAAAGGGGCAATGGTCGTGTGTATCTTTATGCGGTATCTGACTCCAGCAACAGCATTTGCTCTTCTTAGATGACATTGGCTAATGATAGCTACAGCTAACCAAGCTCAAGCAAAAGAGACAGAAAATTCCCCAATAGGTAGTTAGCTTTTTAGAAGTCTTCGTGTAAAGGAGCAATGCGATCAATGTGATGTCATCTGCGGCTGAAAAGTTCAGAGGTCTGTGCGTGTAGACGTCGCATTTAAGGTCCCTGGTTTATGGCCCTACGTGTTATGTCCCACACACCTACAGCAACCAGGCTTAAGCCTTTGGATACGAGCCAATGTTCGGGTCACCAATACTGCAACATAGGAATAGGACATCTACATACACTAACCAAAAAGGATGCCTATCCCACCATATTGAAAAAGTTGCCCTAAATCAACAGCTGCACCAATTTATTTTAAAGTCAACATAAACCACATTAATGCACATGCTACAGCCTGTACTCCCACTTAAACAGATTATCTATTATCTTATCTCTATTCACTTCCCCAAATGTAAAAAAAAAAAAAAACTTATAAACTAAAATGTACACTGGGTAACTATAAATAAATTGTGCACTGTTATATGTAAGGTATTAAAGTATTAAGGTTGTTGTGGAGACAAACTTGTTAATCTACTAACTTCTCACAGTTTCAATATTCATTTCTCACCTCACTTTTTATTTTCACTGAACTGCTTGCAAATATCACTTTAAAATTAATTACATTGTACCCTGCAGTTTTCACTCAAAACACACTGTCTCACTGAACTGTTTGCCAGTAATTTTTAAAGGTTATATTGTACTTTGTAGAATTTACTCAGAAAAATATTACTCAGATTTCTCATGATCAATTCCCTGCACTACAGGCTACTTATCTTCAGATAAAAACAGGTACTTTTGGAAAAAAAACAGCTAGATGTTTTATAAATGCGAGAATAAACTATTTTATTTTTTATATTTTTCATCACTCTCCCATATTTGTGTTTGCTGCTTAAACTAACAACATCAATCTAAACATTTACCTATATAAACCCAAGGGAAGCTATCTTTTTATTCTACATATATCATTAATATAGATTTACATTCCCCATTTATTCCATGATTACATTTTGTCACTGGTCTTCTTCCTGATCATCTCTCTCACAGCACCTGTCACTGAAATTCAACTGGGGCTTTTTTCAGTTGCTTTTGTATTCTTATTTTGAACAATGGAAAGGATTGACTATGAAAGTCTCCTTCTGGGCTTTCTTACTGTCAGACGATGCCTTTGGTGGCTAAACCTTTTTTTCTCTCTCCAAAGTCTACTCTGCACTCAAAAAACTTATTTGACCCTCTTAAAAAAACATTCTATAGACATCTGGATATATCAACTTGAATGCCACACCTGCCTCTCAAAAACCCCAATTGGCAGGATACTCGTGTTTATTTTCTCTCTGCTGTACAGTGAATAATAATTTTTTGAAAACAGTGGCGTCCCCAATTTTTAATACATTTCCCTTCTGCCACCATTATGCCAGGTGTAGCTCTTTCTGCATGTATAACTGCATCTTTACTAATACTGGTCTTGGCTGCTTTATGATTGCCAGACTTTGAGTATACACATGATGTCCCATCTCATTTAACAAATCCTGCTGCAGACCACCAAGTTGCTTATTTATACTTTTATAAAATAAATGTGGTGCACTCCTTCTGGTTTCTCTGGTGGCTGGACATGAGTACCCTTTGCCGGATACATCCTACATGTAAGCAGTACTGCAACAGTGATCTAATGATGAGCATCACATATTTTGATCTCGTTCTTATTAAGCTTTAAGTACAGAATCTTACTAAAGAAGCATCTGCTAGGCCAATAAAATTAACAAAAGAAATTGTATTTTTCATTGTACTGGATCACAGGTGCACCAAAACATCAAAAAAGCTTTACTATGTTTGGTATTAAAAGCAAGGAAAGCTATAACATGAACATGGAAAACAAGACTAGAATTCACTCACCACAATATAATCAGAATAATAAATCAGATGTTAGAAATGGGAAGTGGGAATATGTTAGGTAAATCTAGGCAGAAACATTTGTGGAAATGGTTACCAAGGTTACAATGCAAGGACACACAGGAAGTGAACTAGATGTATTATAAGACCCTTACAGCTCTGATTTTGTCCCTGTGGATATGATATTGAAGAAAAATTGTATAAAAATAATCTGGTAACTTCTTCATAAAATAAAATAATGGATGGCATTTCTTGTTTAAGAATAAGCACTATTCCAAAGATAAATGAACATCTAATGTGTGCAGTAAATGTGAATCTACAATGTGCAAACATAAAAGAAAAAAAAATGTATGCACTCACCATAAAGCTCCTCCTCAACAACTGGGTTAAAATCTGACTCTTGGATCCAACTAGGCCATTATTTATAGCTCATGACCACTAGAAAACTCACAAGCTCCTCTCATACCCATAATGCTTTCTCCCCCAACACACCTCAGTATCAAAAGATATATTAGCACCGTGGTAATAGAAACCTATATCTGGAGCTCAACATATGGAACAGTGGTACCCTTACAGGGTCTCGCTCTTCCAGAAGTCATTAGTTCAAAGATAGGGGTTTGGTGGAAGGGGAGTTGAGGAAGAATGAAAATGAACAACACAGATGGAATGTTATGGTGAGTACATAACTTCTTTATCTGGTGTTGTCAATTTTCATTCTTTCTTCAACAACTGGGACAGAGTCCCCAGCTACCTGAAATCCCAAGAGGACTACAAGTAAGGATATTCCTGAGCACAGTTGAGCTGAAGGCTGCTCTTCCCCTCGAGACCAGATACAATTTGTAATAAGTAATGAAGGTATGAGAATTAGCCCAAATAGCAGGCACACATACATCATCCATGGAAGCCCTGGATAAAAATGCTGATGATATGGACCTGGTTGAATGGGTTCTCAAAGGTTTTGGTACAGAAAAGCCCAGTTCGTTATAGACAAAGGATATACAATCAGCCAGCCATCTGGCTATGGTTACTTTTGTATTTAGCTTGCCTAATTTGGAATCTGCAAACGAGGCAAATAACTGATCTGTTTTTTTGAAGTCCTTCATTCTATGCAAGTAAAAATGTAATTGCCTATGAATGTCCAGTAAGTTTAACATGCATTCACCTTTGTTTGTAAAATCTGGAAAGAAAACTAGCAGATTAATAGATTGGTTGATGTTGGATTCTAACACCACCTTAGAAAGGAAGGATTGGCTCATAAAGCTACCCTAGCCCTATGAAACATTAAGTAAAGAGGTTTACAGGACAATGCTTGAAGTCCTGACAGTCTTCTAGCACAGGTGATGGCTACCAAACATATAGCTTTCCACGTCAAAATCATATGTGTACATTTTGCTGCTGGTTCAAAAGAGAAGTGAATTAAGGCCTGTAATACTAAATTTACATCCCATGGTGGAGTTGCATCCTTATAAGGAGGTCTCAAAAGAAGGGTACCTTTCAAAAAGGCCTTACAAAGTTTTGATGAAGCCAAGGAGGAATTTTCAACCCCTATGTCAAAATCAGAGACGGCATCTAGTTGTATTCTAATAGCTGAGGAGCTGGCTCCTTTGTTGAAAATTATTGCTAGAAGTTCAAAGACACTATGCACTGGTGCTGAAAATGGGTCAAGTAAGTTTCTGCTGCCTCCAAAAAACAAATCTTTTCCATTTACTTCTGTAAAGTTTTCTTGTGAAAGCTTTGTGGGAAGACAAAAGTACAAGATGAACAAGGGAAGACAGTGTATGCTGTCTGGGTATCAATGGAAATGGAGAAACTATGTTGTCAGTTTTAGGTTTGAGATAACCATGTGAATCATGTCTGCCAGGTGACAAAGAAGGTCTGGAACTGGATCCAGAATCCAAGGAAGGTAGACCATAGGAGGCCAAAGAAAGGGGAATGAAATATGAAGAGGTCATGAAGAGGCAATGAGGATGACTTTGCTCTTCAACCAGGATGCTTTCTGCAAATATTTGGGGATTAAGGGAATTGGGGGATAAGCATAAAATAGACCAGGTGGCTAATTGTGCAGGAGAGTATCTCTTGGTGACACCCCTGGTGGGGGGATTAAGGCAAAGAACCTGCTGCACTTGTTGTTTGGGGGAGACACATATAGGTCACACCCTGGCTGGCCCCATTGTTAAAAAATCATTTCCACCACAATTTTGTTGACAGACCACGCGTGAGGTAATAGAATGGGCCTGATCAACTTGTCTGCTATCATGTTGGATTTACCCGGAATGTGCGCTGCTATCAGAAATCAGATGGATGAGATCTGCCACTGACAAATTCTGGGAGCTTCTCGACACGGGGCAAAATTTGGTTCCTCCTTGTTTGCTGATGTACCAAACCATGGATATATTGTCTATATGAATCGCAATTTTCACAAAAGGGAAAGAGTCTTGGAAAGCCTTCAATGCTAAGAGCACTGCTCTAATTTCCAGGACATTGATATGCATATTGTCCTCTTTGGGGGACCATGTGCCTTGGACTGTTTGCGCCAGGAAGTGCCCCTCCATCAATCTGGGATGTATCTGTGGTGACTACGGCCTTGGGTTGAGGAAGAATGAAGGGATGGCCTTGTGGAACCTGATCTGAGCAGATCCACCACCAAAGGTATCTTTAGCATGCTTGGGTAATTTTGAGTGGACATACACTGATAAAGAATGGATCACTGAATTTCTAACATCCACTGAAGTATCCTCACATGTAATCTTGCTAGGGAAACTAGAACAATCACTCCACACATTGATTTCAGGGCTTGTAGAATCAATCGGGTTGAAATGGATGAATTTTGAATTATCTTTCCGACCTGGAAAAGGATAGTCTGTACTCTTGGGAGAGGAAGGTAAGCTGTCACAGATACTGTATTGAAAAGTGCTCCTATGAATTCCAATGTCTGAGATAGTTCTAACTGACATCTGTTGTAATTTATGGTAATCCCCAAAAACCAGCAAGTGTGCAGTAAATGGGTCTCGAGCTCTAATCAGTAGATGCCTATTTGGAGTGATTATGAGCCAGTCTTCCAAGTACAGAAACACTCAGAATCTCTGCTGTCTAAAGTGAGCTACTACCACTGCCATGCACTGGGTGAACACCATGGGAGCTGTGGTGAGGCCAAAGGGTAGGGCTTTGAACTGCTAATGACTGGCTCCCAGCCGGAAGTGCAAATTAACTTCGAGACCACCTGCTAATTTTGATGTGATAGTACGCATCTTGAAGATCGACTGAGCATAACCAGTCATCCTTCCGAAGAACTGGCAGAATGGACTGAATCGTGACCATCCAAAATTTTTAATTTTTTTACAAACTGGTTTAGATAGTTTAGATCCAAAACTGGTGTCAAGTCCCCTGTCTTTCTGGCACTAAAAAGAAGCTTGATTAAATTCCGGATCCTGTTTGGTTTGGTGTGACTCTTATCTAGCAACTTTATAATTTCTTGAGCTGTTAGCTCCCTCTGACTGGGTGGAACATTGGGGAGATTTTCTCCTTGTTTTTTCTGAAATTTGTAACAAGGGAATAAAATATCCCCTGGGTATGATCCTTTGCACCTAAAGTTGTTTGTGATGGCTAACCAGGCATCTTGGTGCAAGGATACGCACCCCCTCCAATTGCCTCCAGAGATGGACACCTGGGCAACCTTTCAGGAACACTGGAAGAATCTGTCCGAGAAGAAATTTTGAGATCCTTGGTTCTGCAGACCCCCCTCTGCTGCACAGGCAACATCTACCATTGTAATTTTACCCGCTTCCTCTAGGGAAATTTCCCTGTATGACTCCGGCAAAGGACCATGTAACTTCTTTGAACCAGGTTTTCTTACCAAAATGTTGGTTCCTGGAAAAAGGTCTCTGTGAGGTAGAAAAGAAAATTCCAATGGCAGACAACGTCTTTCCATCCTGTTCACTACAGGAGAGACAGAGTCTCTTTCACTACTGACTCAAACAAGGATGATCCATCAAAGGAAGCATTGATGAGTGACACTGTGAATGGTTCCGCAAAATCACACAACCGCATCCAGGCACGTCTTCTTATGGTTATGACTGAACTGGCCTCCTTTGAGGTACCTTCTGCAGCATGCGAGCTCAACCTCATGGATGCGTTTGTAATAGACTGTAGGGTGGCCACTTGTGAGGAAAAGGACTTCTGTTCCTCTGCAGACATGGAGCCTGGGGCAAAATTAGAGAGTTCCTTTATCAAGTCCCTATGTAATCTGGTGAAATGTGCAAGGAAGTTCAGTGATTGTAGGGCAAAAGTCACTGATGCATAAATCCGCTTCCCAAACCTGTCCAAATCCCTAGCTTCTTTGTTAGGGGGATAGACAATGAAGCTCTGTTCGGAAGCTCCTTTTTGGAGGGGCTGCTGCTGCAACAAACATGGCATCTACAGGAATTCCTTTTGTCCAGTATTGTCTATCTGTACAGGGTCTTAATATTTTATCAGGGTGCTTTGGAACAGGTTCCATGGAGTCCGGATCCTTCCTTGTGGGAGACAAGATCTATAAACTCATCCACAAGGGGGATGGAAAGACTAACCACCTTTCTGATGACTGATATCTAGGATATTTCAAAATGACATATCTTCAGGTGGAGATCTAGGAGACCCTTCCTCCTCATCAAAGTGTATTCTGTGAGGGATTCCTGAGGAGAATCCAGGTGCCTTCTCTTGCACATCTTTGTCTGAGGGACCTCCTCAGTGCGATGTTCCTGAGAGGAATTATAAGCAACCAGGAGCTCCCTCAATGGAACTGTATGGAAGCTCTTCTGGGCTGGCTGCCACTGAGGTGTAGAATGTTAAGGCTCAGACACAGGATCCAGAGAAGGATTAGGGTATGGATCCGAAGAAGGGAAAGTAGTCACTACTCGCAGCTGAGAGAAGACCCTGTCCACAACCTTGAAGGCAGAGGGACCCAGAGAGATCAAGGACAACCCACTGGAGCAAAGGCTCCTGAAGCAGACAAACATTGAGCTTCCCTGATGCCCCACTCCAAGGGAGGAGTCTGAACTGAGTTATCAAGCACCAAGGCTCCAAGAGGAAGCAACAGCTCTGGAAACTTTCCAGTCAAAAGTCACTCCCTCAGATCCAACACCGATGTTTCGGCTCTGAGAACTGTCATGCTACAACACTGTCACAGCCAACTGGGTCAGGAAGTAGTCAAGAGTCTATGCTGAAATAACCTTTGGATAAGACGTTTCGACTTCCGGACATTTTGGATCCATGGACTCTAAAATGAGTGGTCGGATCAGAAAAGGAGTAATTATGGATAGAAAGGCAGGGTGGTGGCTCATGGATCCAGTGGGAGACGGAGCAGGCAACTCCCCATCTGGAGCTGTGTTTTGAGGAATTTCTTCATCATCCTATCCACCTCCGCTTTGGAAAAACTATGGGAAGACCTAACTGAAGAGGATGTGGAGGGTGGCCTAGAGAACTTTTAGGAGTTCTTGCAAGAAAGAGGACCTCAGTCTTGGAGATACTGGTTCTGGGGAGAACCTGGGACCACAGAGCCAAGGAGACGAAGCCATAGACTGCTTCAGATCCAAAATCTTAGGAACCTTTTTAGGAGGCTCTAAGGTAGATGTTTGTGGAGGAGTCTGGGCAGGACAGCACTTATGGTGCTCCCTGGGCTCCTTTGATTTCTTAAAAGGGGTTTGAGCCCCTGAGGAAGAAGCCGAAGTGGGAAAGAGACATTTTTTTAAATAAATTTGTTCCTCCTATCACTCACTGCTCTAGCACTGAAGGCAGCGAAAATAGCACAAGAAGTATCCAGACGTGCTGGGCGTAAATAGTAAACGCATTCCCTGTGGGCATTAGCATTGGGGAACTTATGCCCACAGGAAGTACATTTCTTAAATCCAGTAGGTTTAGCAGCCATACCAGGAAAAGGGTTTGCCAAAACTACCAACAATGGCAGTTATAGAAATATGCCATCTATGATGGTATAAAGAAAAACACCAAAAAATTTGGTAGCATAAATTAGGATAAGGAGGTATTGTATATAGAAATGTAGAAAAGGATATCTAAACATATAACTGTCAAAGAAGTCACAATCCCGGCCATCTTGAAAAGTGGCATACGAGATCTGGGGTACAGTAGTAGTCAGGGGCATTATGGGTAAGGGAGGAGCTTGAGAGTCGAATCCTAGAATCTTGAAAAAGTGGCAGAGTTGGATCAGAGGTCGGATATGAACCCATTCATTGAGGAACGAAGGAAAATTACATCAGATCATTTATTCTTATAAATCTTTCTAGTAGAAGCTTTTTGAGGAGATAAAATATGATGAACCAGGAAGGACGGCCTGGGTTGTCTAGCAATTAATGAAAATGGAGAAACCATGAAGTCAGTTTGAGGCCTGTTAAGTTTGGGTGAGTCATACTCAATGGGTAAGACAGGAGGTCTAAAGCGGATCCAGAATCCATGGTGGATGCTGTACGCGAAGTTAGAGGAAGGGGAACTGAATCTGGCGAAGCCAAAAAGGTGCAATGAGGATAACTGTGCTCTTTAACCGAAATGCTTTCTGTAAAAAGTTGTGAATCAGAGGTAATGGTGTGTAAGCATAAAGGAGTTCAGAGGGCCAATTGTGGACTATGGCATTTCTCAATGACTCACCAGTTGGAGTGATCAAGGCAAAGAACCTGCTGCACTACTTGTCAAGAGGAGAAGCAAACAGATTGCAGAATGGCTGTCCCCATCAATGGAAAATCCTCTCTGCCATCTTGACTCTGACAGACCACTCATGAGGCATCAGAACTGACCTCTTAGTATGTCTGCAATCATGTTGGATTTCCCTGGAATCTGCACTGTTATTAGAAGTGACCAGAAGAGATCGCCCATTCCTATACAATCACAGCTTCTCAACAAAGAGGGTAAGAGCTGGTTCCCTCCCCATTTGTTGATGTACCAGACTAATGACATTGTCCATTTGTATGGCAATTGTCCCAGATGGGAGAACATCTTGAAAGGCCTGCAAAACAAAGAGGATTGCTTTCACCTCCAGGATACCGATATGTGTCTTGGTCTCTTCAGGGGACCACATAATTTGGACTACTCTTCCCAAGTACAGCCCCCCAAACTGGGAGGGAACCATGGTCACCATGGCTGTGGGCAGAGAAAGAACAAATGGACAACCTTTGCATAGGTGGTCTGAATGAATCGACCACATGAGATGTTTCTTTCATGCTTATGTGATCTTGACTAGAGCGTTTAAAGGATGCTGAAGAATGCACCACTGGACTGAGAGTGCCCACTGAAGAATTTGCATGTGTTACCCAACCAGAGGAATGAGAGCGATAAATGTTGCCATGGACCCCAGAGATTGCAATATTAATCAGGCCAGAAGAGAACAACTCTAAATCACCTGCTGACTTGGGATCTAAGTGCCTGTATTTGAGAAGAGGGAAGAGAGGCCATTAGACTGAATATGTCCAGACCAGCACCTATGAACTTCAGACTCGGTATTGTTGTGAGCTGATATTTGTTGCAATTGACAGCAATTCTCAGATGAATGCAAAACTGTAGCAAGTAGTCCCTTACCTGTGGAAGTTGATGCCTGGTTAGGACTGTTAGGAGCAAGTCATCTAAATATGGAAACACTCGAAATCCCAGTGGTATCAAGTGAGCTGCTACCACCACCATGTATCTGGTAAACACCCTGAAAGCTATGGTGAGACCAAAGGGCAGTGCTCTGAACTGGTAATGACTGGCTCTCAGCCTGAAGCATAAGTATCTTCTGTAGCACCTGTTCATTTTGATGTGATAGTAGAGCACATCTCAATCTTCCTTCTGCAGAAGGGACAAAATGAAATGAACCATGACCATCTGAAACGTTGAATACTGTACAAACTGATTTAATTCCAGAAATGGTCTCAAGTCCTCTGTCTTTTTTGGCATATCTGCTGATGGCTTTGCCTGAACCCACAGACCATGAGGTACCTTCCACAGCACGGGATATCAACCTCATGGATGCATTTGAAATGGATTGGAGGGTGTCCAGTTGCAAGGGTATTCTGTTTCCATCCTCAGATGACAAGGATCCAGAAAGAGATTTGGCAACTCCTTGGTCAGATCTCATAAAATGTGCCAAGTAGTTCAGCAACCTGAAGGCAGAGGTCACCTGTCCACAGCCCTGACTCTCTGTTAGAGGAATTAACCAAAGAACTCTGTTCTGACGGTTGTTTCTTTGTGGCTTCAGCCACAACCATATTATCAACTGGCATTCCCTTGCTCCAGTGTACATGGTCTTTAGGGGGTGCTAAAATTTTGTCCGGCCTTTTCGGTACTGGCTCAACAGAGTGTGGCTCCTTCCACACCCACCAAGAGACAAGGTCAATGAGCTCATCGGCTGGGGTGGGTCAGCCAAGAAGTATATGGGCCAAATCTGAATGCCTCCAGGAACATAGATTCCTCCTGAGAGGGGTATCGGAGGACCAGCCACCTTTCTGTTTCTGGAGCTACAGGATGTCTCCAAAGGAGACATTTTCAGGTGGTGATCTGAGGAACCCCTCCCCCTCGTCAAAATCAGTGTCCTCTGAGAGAGATTCCTGGGGTGAATTTAAGTGCCTCCTCTTACACGTTTTCTTCTGATGGACTTCCTCAGCAGGATGTTTTGGGGAAGCATCAGAAGAGATAATGTTCTGATGGACCAGCTGGAAATTGGTTTGGGCTGGCTGTCTCAGTGGAAGTGAAGGTCGAGACTCAGAGCAACAGTCTGAAGCAGGGTTGTTTGTTCCGAGAGGGGCATGGATTTCTCTTCTCTAGCATGGGGAAAACCCTCTCCACAACATCAAAGGCAGAATTAACTAGGGGACACAGATGTCGATGGTACCAAAGCTGGAATATCTCGGACAGTCAGCTCCTGCAACTCCACTCAAGCAGGGAGGCAGACGTGAGCTATCCAGCACCAAGGCTCCGAAAGCTTAAGAGTTTAGTCCAAATCCTTGGATCAGGGGGACCATTGGAGTCAAAGAACAAATATTCTTTAGATCCAATGAAGACACCACCAGGGTGTTCAGAGATCTGAAAACCCTGAAACGGAGTCTCAGATCAGAGATGGAGATACCAACTGGGAGGTGAACAAATGATGGCTCTCGGACCCAGTTGCGGTGGGAGCCGGGAGAACCCCTATCTGAATCTGTGCTCTGGGGAACTTCCTCATCATCCTGTCCACATCGGCTTCTGAGATGTTTCTGGAGGATCTAAGAGAGAGTGTAATCAATAGAGGTCTGTAATGTCTTCGCAGGGATCCATCCAGGAATGGAGACCGGAGCCTAGATGTCAACTGGATCCGAAAGAAGCAATGGCGATGGAATCCTAGGGGACCTGGCTTTTAGAATGGTTGGATCTGAGACAGAAGGACCTGACACTGAAGCCGATGAACAGTAAGGAGACCATTTTTGGGACTCCTTCGCTTTTGACACAGATTCAGGCTTGCTTTTGTCAGGCTTCTTATAGGGGGCTTGAGCCACAGCAATCAAGGAAGTAGAAGAAGTTAGAAGACCTCGTAAAACCAACTTAATTCTGTGATCTGTTACGGCCCAGTTGTTGAAAATGGGGCAGATCACATAATCCACCATGATGTGAGCAGGACCAAAACAGTACACACATTCCTTGTGGGCATCGGAGTTTGAAAGCTTGTGTCCACAGTTAATGCATTTTTTGAATCCTGATGGTTTATCAGACATAGCAAGCAGGAATAATGCACCTACAACTCCAGAGGAAAAAAGTTCCAGTAAAGTACTACAAAAAATAGCAAAATTCTTCATATATATGCATATCTATCCATCTAGATCTTTATATCTATACATATCTATCTGGTAGAAGCAGCCAAGTCAGATCACAGTCATAGATTCGAACTCATCAGGTGAGGAATGAAAGAAAAGGACAACATCAGATCTACTGTTTAGCAGTGCATTATAATACATCCAGGAGTTTTTTTAATGCATTCTTAAAAAATGTTATGCAAGTTTAATTTACACATTTTCTACTTATATACTTTGTGAGGTTCACGATTTCAGCATACCTTATTAATGCTTTTGGCTTGGATGTTAATGTGTGCATCTGCTGTCGTGGTCTTTATTAAGTATGCAACAATTCCGTAAAAACAAAGGTTACTTGTCCGTCAAAAGGCATGTAAACAATGTGCAGGACAACTTATATATGTGCTTGAGCGGAATACTGCTGTAAGCCCACAGACCTAAAATCAAGGACAACATTATAGCAGTATACACTGTTTACAGCCACACTGGCTTTTCTTGCAGAAGCAGAAGGTAGAACAGCCATCTCATTTACTCTTAGATCCTCTCTCCAAGGGTGCAGTAGGAGGTCTGCAGGTTTAGTTATTATTTTGTAAAGCTGTACAGTTAAAAAATATTTAAACCCATAGATATTCACGGCATCCTGTACACATCTTGTCACTGTACCCTCAGATAAACAGAGGAATGAACACCTCTCTCATCTCTTTGGCTGAAGAATTCTAGACAAATTCAAACACAGTGGGAGGACAGATTTTGCATAAGCACATGGTTTCTCAACTTCAAGATGAATGGAACTCTAACCCTGGCTGCCTGGCATTACTGACTTACAGGAGAATCAAAACTTTTACACAGGATAGGGCAAAAATTTTGAGGTAAAATCAGGGATGTTCAGAAAAATCAGAGACAGCTGAGTGGTATGGATACTGTTTTGATGTCAGGGTGCTCACAGAATCATTCAAGAGATGTCCAGCTGTGTGGCTGAATATTCAGTTTGCCAATGTTCACATACTTCTTTGTAGTAAATTTCAGCAGTCACCTTCACAACACTTAAGATTCTCTATGGCTGATTACACAAAATTGACATTCTGGAATGTGAACATATGACACAAAGCAAAAAAAAGTTTTACTGTATTATTTAAAAAATGTAATTTAGTTATAAAACAAGTTTTGCTGTACTGCAGGTGAAGAAAAATGTTGCATGGGATAATGCAACTGTTAAACAGAGCTGCAGCAAGAGCAAGATAGAGTTTACTATTACGACTTATTTTATTTTATTTATTTTATTTTACATTTGTTGACCGGGCTAGTCTAGTTGGATATATGTCCATTTTCAATACAGGCCCGGGGAGAAAAGCTCCACAAAGTTAAGTACAATAGAACAAGACAAAGATAGGTACAGCATCATTAATGCTAAAAACAGGGCAACTGAATAGAGGTAGTACATGAAAATATTCAAATACATAGAAAATACACTAATCATATAAATGGAAAAATACACATTTTTTTTGTCTTTCTTTTTTTTTTTTTTTGCAACACACAGTGAAATACATCCATGTTAATGAGAGGCATAGCTTATAGGAAGTTTGGCGGAAGAAAAAGATAAGGGAGGTGGAAAAAGAGTTAATCAGGGTTAGTGCAAGAACATAGCCAGTGTTTGTTGAGATAAATTTTTAGCTGTGTTTTAAAAAGCGGAAGAGAGGACAAAGAAAGGATTTCGGAGGGAAGTTTATTCCATATTTTGCCAATTGAGTTGGAAAAGAGACAGTCATCTGCAGAATTATTGGGTTTGGTTATATTTATACATAGTTTGTTGGAAGAGCGTAAATGTTTCAGGTTATTGTATGGTGAGATGAGGCTAGAGAGTATAGGTGTTTTGGTTGGTTGGTATAGGATTTTATGAGCTATTATGAGTTGTTGCAGTGTAAGTAGGTTCTGAAATTCAAGCCATCCTAGATTTCTTAGGTTCAGACAGTGGTGGGTTTTGTAAGGGGATCCTGTGGCAAATCGAGCAATATTATGGAAAGATGTTGCTAATTTATTGAGGTTGTTTTTGGAGAGATTAGTGTATATGTATATATAGATGACTTAATGGAAAGCAACTGTGCTAGTACTGTGAATGGTGCATTACCACTGACAAATAGAAAGCAATTAACTGCAGTGTACCATTAAGTAATCATGCCAGTACTGAAATTGCTATAGGACTGCTACTTTAAAGGCTTTCTACAATACTTAACAAGAAAGGCAAATCTCGTATGCATACCAGCCAATCTACTGAGTCAACATGCTGTGCTTGTCTTTGTGCAAGAGAAACATGTTTACGTTTGCAAATAAAATAAAAAGCCAGCTACAATATGCAAACTGAAATTATAATTAATAATGATGAAAATAGTAAATAAAATAAAGTGTAAATAAATAAATTAAGTACAAAATGAACATGCAAATAAATAAATCAAGTACAAAATGAACATAAATAGATTAAAGGAAAAGATATACATAAAGTTAATGGTGAAATTGCTGATGGTTAATACTGTCATGTGGAAGTAGAAATTCTGCTCCTAAAAAACTGTCAGTGATCTGACTTCCAGTAAGCAGCAATGCACTGCCGAGGATGTTTGAACTGTACCCATTCAGAAGATTGCAGCTTTCCCACATCAAATATTAAGCAAAGGATTCCCTTTGGGAATGACGGTCGGTAAAACAAAGTTACGTTCTTACCATAACATTCCATCTGAGTTGTTGCTTCATTTGTCTTCAACCTGTGGGTCTCTGATCCAACTCGGCCATATACTCCAGCCTTGGAGCTGGAAACTGAGCTCCTCCTATCCTACCCATAATGCCCCACTCTCCCTCCACCCCTCAGATCAAGTTTGGTGCTGATAAGAAAAAAACTTTCCCTAAGCACAATCAAACATCAACCACACTAAACCCAAGAGTACCATCAGGGGCTCGAGTGATACAGCAAGTGGGAGAAACCAATGTACCTCTGCCAAGTTCTCCCAGGACCTGAGGAAGGGGAAAGGGGGGGGAGGTTAACACAAATGAAGCAACAACTTAGATGGAATGTTATGATAAGAACATAACTTCTTTATCTGAAGTTGTTGTCTTCATTTGGACTTCAACCTGTGGGACAGAGTACCCAGCTACATAATCCCTGGGTGGCCCTCATGGAAGGATATTCTGGAACAGACATCCAATTTGTAATGGGATATGAAGATATGAGAGGAGGACTAAGTAGCTGCTGAACAAATGTCATCAGTAAGAAATCTGAACCAAAAAGCTGCAGAAGTGGACAAAGGCCTAGTGGGATGGGACTTGATCTGAGTTGGTATAGGAATTCCTTTAGTTGAATACATCAATGCAATACACTTTGAAATCCAATTAGCTAAAGTCACCTTAGTCACTAATCTAGAGTTAGCAAAGGAGACAAAAAGTTGGCCTGAATTTCTGATGTTTTTTGTCCTATCCAAGTAAAAACGTAGCTGTCTATGCACATCAAGTAGATGAAGCTTGTACTCTCCCTTGTTTTGGAAATTAGGAAAAAAGACTGGGAGATTAATGACTCGGTTAATGTTAGCCTCTGAAGCAACCTTGGGCATAAAGGAAGGATTATTGTGAAGAGTCACTCTGCCCTTGTGGAAGACAAGATAAGGAGGTTTAATGGATAAGGCTTGAAGTTCAGAGACCCTCTTAGCAGAAGTAGTACCCACTAAGAAAGCAGTCTTCCAAGACAAAAAATGTACATCAATAGTGACAGCTGGTTCAAAAGGAGCAGAAACTAGGGCTTGTAACATCACAATGAGGTCCCAAGAAGGAGTAGGATCCTTGACCAGAGGCCAAAGTAGAAAAGTGCCCCTTAAAAATGCCTGTACCTAGCTCCACTGTTAAAAATGTGAGCTAAGAAATCCAGAATAGCAGGAACAGGAGTTGTGAAAGGGTCTAACTGATGCTGCTTCACCCAGATGGAAAATCTCTTCCATTTGCTAGAGTAAATTTTCCTGGTAGAGGCCTTATGAGCTGCAATCAAAATCTTCTGAACTGGAGAGAATAGCCTGGTAGTTATAGCCATCAAAGAAAGTGGAGCAGCCAAGAGGCTAGCTTCAGGCTGAGAACACCTGGATGTGGGTAGCCTGAAGGATGGGACAGAAGATCTGGAATGGGATTGAGAGTCCAAGGAAGACATACAAGGTGAGACCACAGGAAGGGGAACCAAACTTGTCGAGGCCAGAACAGGGAAATGAGGATGACTCTGTACTTCAACCTCTGAGCTTTCTGAAGGAATTTGGGTATCAGGAGAAGAGGAGGGTAGGCATAAAGAAGACTGGAGGGCCAAGCATGGATCAGAGCATCTCTGGGGGACTTGCCTGGAGAGCAGAACAGGACAAAATACTTGCTGCACTTAGTGGTGGAAGGAGACGCGAAGAGATCGCAGCAAGGTTGACCCCATTTCTGGAAGATCGTGTCTACCACTCATGGGTTGAGAGACCTCTCGTGAGGCATCAGAATGGTTTTGCTGAACTTGTCCGCCAGAATGTTTGACTTTCCACTTGCCACTAGAAAGTGGTTGGAGGAGCTTAACCATTCCCACAATCTCATGGCTTCACAACATATGCGATAAGACTTGATTCCTCCCAGCTTGTTGATGTACTAGACAACCGACATATTGTCTGTCTGAAAGGCAATTGCCCCCGTGGGAACAGAGGCACGTAGAACTTCCAACACTAGAAGGACTGTTCTCATCTCCAGGACATTTTTATGCAAACTGGTCTCCAGGGAGGACCAGGTGCATTGGACCATACGATCCAGTCAATGTGGTCACCATGGCCTTGGAAGGAGGGGGAACGAATGGACATCCTAAATAAATATCCTGAGATTGGAGCCACCATAGGAGAGACTCTTTGCAGACTCGAAATAGTTGTATGGGATATCCATGGGCAGTTTGAAGAAGGACTATTGCCCCGCTAGAGATCACTGAAGTACCCTCATGTGAAGACAAGCCACAGGCAGAAGAGTTATTGTAGCTGCCATAAATCCAAATGCTCTGAGAACAAGAAAAGGGGGGAGGATGGTCAGAAAGGATATGAATTACATGTAGTCACAGGGACTGAATCCTGTCCGGAGGAAGGAAGGCCATACATTGTGCTGTGTCCAGTCGGACTCCTATGAAGTTGATGACCTAGACTGGATCCATTTCGGACTTTGAAAGATTGATAGTTATGCCCAAAGTCAAGGCTAGGTGGAGGAGACAATCCCTGGCCTGAAGAAGTCGATGCTTGGTGGGGGCAGTGAGGAGCCAATCATCCAAACAAGGAAACATATGGAATCCGAGCAGTCTCAGGTGAGCTTCAATTACTGCCATCACTTTGGTAAACATCCTGGGGAATGTGGGTGAGTCCAAAGGGGAGTATCCTGAACTGGAAGTGACTGGCTCTCAGCTGAAAGCGGAGAAACCTGCTGAAGCATCTGCCCATCTTGATGTGGTAACACGCATCCTGAAGGTCTACTGAGCACATTCAATCGTCCTGCTGCAGAAAGGGCAGAATGGACTGTATTGCAACCATCCGGAATTTTCTTTTGGCAACAGACTTGTTTAGGGAAGTGAGATCCAGAACTGTTCTGAAGTCCCCAGTCTTCTTTGGCACCAAAAAGAATCCTGAATAGAAGCCAGATCAAACTGGTTTTGTGGGAGTAGTTTGGATGACTCTTTCTGCCAGCAGCTTTGCGATTTCCAGGGCTGCTGCCTCTCTTTGACTGGGTGGCACACTGGGGAGGTTTCGACTCGGACTTGGGGTTTTGAAGAATGGAATGGTGTAACCTCTGGGTATTATTTTCAACACCCAACCATCAGCAGTGATGGCTTCCCAGGCTGCTGGGTGTAAGGAAAGACATGCCCCAATTGCATCCAGAGTAGAGCAGTCAGGCAATACTTCAGGACTGAGAAAGGTCCTGTCAGAGAACAAATCTCGAGATCCTCGATTTCTCAAACCCCCCCTCCCCCCACAGCTGGGATGACACGTACCACTGGCATCATTTTCCCCTCTGCCTCTGGAGGAAAAGTCTCCCTGCAAGTCCTGGAAAATACCTTGAGACTTTTGAAACCATAGCTTCTTCCCCCACACTGACTCCTGGAATAGGATCACTGTGGGGTAGAAAAGCATATTCTGATGGCAGACAAGGTCTTCCCATCTTTCTCGCTCTGGGAGAGTGTCTCTCTAACCATGGGACCAAGAGAGATAACCTGTCAAAAAGCTCATTGATGAAGGATGCCTTGAAGGGTTCCAAGAATTCACATAGCCACATCCAGGCATGGCACCTAATAGCAACGCCTGAACTGGCCACCCTTGAGGTGCCTTCTGCAACATGCAAGAGTAACCTCATGGACATGTTGGAGACAGACTGGATGGTGGCCATTCTGGAAGAAAAGATCTTCTTGTCCTTTTAGACATGGAACCCAGGGCAGAAGCAGAGAGTTCCTTAACGAGGTCTCTCTGAAGTCTGATCATGTGTGCCAGATAGTTCAGCACGCTCAGAGAAAAGGTCACGGAAGAGTAGACCTGCTTACCGAACCTGTCCATCGTCCTTGACTCCCTGTCAGGAGGATGAACCGAAGCGCTCTCCTGGGCCAGCTCTTTCTTTGTCGTTGCTGCAACCACCATTGCATCAACCCGGACATCCTCTGTCCAGTGTGGGTGCTAAGTATCTTATCAGGGAACTTAGGAATGGGCTCCACCGTATCCGGTTCCTTCCAAGCCTTGTGGGACATTAAGTCAATCAGGGGATCCTCAGGGGGGGAAACCCAGGATGTAGATGGACCTGTTCCAAATGCTTCCAGGAACACAGACTCATCAGAGCTGCATTTGAGGGAAGACCACCCACCTTTTTGTTGAAGAATTTCCAAGATGTCTCCAAAAGAGACATTGTCAGGTGAGGATCTGTGGGACCCCTCCCCCTCATCCAAGTCCGTGCCTTCTGTCAGGGATTCCAGTGGGGAATCCAAGTGCCTCCTTTTGTATGTCTGCTTCCGGTGCACCTCCTCGGGGGGATGCTCAGGGGAAGTGTCAGAAGACTCGGAGTGCTCCTGATGAGAGGCCAGCTGAAAATTTCTTGATACAGGCTGTCCCAAAGGAGACAGGAGAGAGGGAGCTGGCACGGCCAACTCAAGAGGGAGAGAGGTCAGATTCGAGGGAGGGAGAGTCAAGGCTCTTGTGGGGGCCAAGAGAACCCAATCCAATACTTTGAAGGCCGAGGGCAAACGAGACTCTGAGGGAAATGCGATTGGAGCCAAAGCCACCGACATCAAAGCCAGAGGACCCCCACCGCTCCTGGCGCTGAAGGTTGAGTCGGAGCTGAACTATCAAGAGCCGAGCTGCTAAGGGAAAGGGACAGCTCCAAAAGCCTGCAGCTGAAGCCAACCCCAGACCTAAAGCAGAAGCTACAGCTCTGAGAGTCTGTCAGAAATATCTTCTAGAGTGCTTGTTGTCTGTAAACACTACAGTCAAACACTGGATTTATTTGTTTGGTGTTATCATGTTTGTTTGCAATAGCTAAATATATTTCACCAAAATATGTACTTTTTGAACAGCAGATGGGGTCAGCAATGCTAAAAATTAAAGGCTTTATAATTATGAATGAAAACATTTTCTTTAGCATATGTTCTATAACTGTACTGAGACAAGCCAGAGAGGTACATTCTTGATAACGGCACTTCTGAGGCACTGAAGGTTTACACCACTCTGTGAAAACATGCTGCATTCTGTAAACAGAAATTAGCTGAATACAAGTGGTTACCCTGAAGACAAATTATACTTGCATTTAACGTTTCAATGTGACACTCATTTTGATGTGATGACAGGATTTAGTAACAATGAATGAAATTCCAGTCTGATTACATGACAAGACAGCAACACTGTGTACTGTTTAAACAACATGTGGATATAAAAATATGTACTACAAAGTATTATACATGAAGTATTACTGTAGGCCAGCTGAGAGTAAACTAACATGACAAACACACATTACTATGGTAAGTAATGACACCAGCTAAATGAGATAAATTTTAGTAGCACTAAACAGTTAAGCACTCATGACAAAACACTACATACTCAGAACACTGACTGCAGACTTTACGACCAGATAAACACAGATAAATATTTTGGTCAGTATTAGTACTAAATAATTAGCAAGACTAAACATATAAAAATAAAAAATGTGTCTCAATAAATAAATATGCCTGTTGTGAAATAAAACTGAAACATGGTTCTAACCTGTGTAACTCCCACTCGAACATCCCTGCTAACAGAGCTCGTCCCCTTTAGCATATCACCACTTGCACGCAAGAATCCAGAGCCTCCACGTATAAAGCCAGTGGCCAAATGATCCAGTGCTTCCTGTAGACAAGTCTGGCGAATATTCGCCCTAGATGATGCTGACAAACAAAATAAACCATTAAACTATAAAAAAATCAACACTCACAAATATCTTTTTTACACCCTTCTGCACTCTTAAGTTTTTTGCTGTAGTGAAATGCTGCACAACCTTTGCTACTGCAAGCAGGTATGCTCACTACCTTAGGAAGATGAAACTTACTTTCCCTACAGTGTGATGCCATGGAATCAGAGTAATGGGTGATACTATACCAGAAACTGATGAACAGCAACATATTGTGACACTACCAAATATGCAAAGTGGACATGATTGGGAACTTTTTTGCATTCCAGAAAAAACAACAAACACTGAGAGTGAAAATCCGTGGATCAAAGCAGGCCTTGCAGGGTTGATGACAGTAGCAACACCATCACCACAACCATCATCATTATCAACATGAACATCATACAGATCATATGACTGAATCTCTGAATCACTGAAATGCCGTCATCAAACAACTGGCCTAAAAGGTATAGCAGAGACCAGAGATAAGCAGATGCCTGGACAAGGAACATCAAGTACTAACAAGATCAAGTTTAATTACTTACCTGAAAATGTCAACAAGGATAAGCACTGAGATGAAGGGACCATTTTCAGATTTATCACGAGAGCACTGTTTGCTTAAGTGATGCTTGTGTACGATAATTTTTCTCAAGTCTTCACATAAAACTTAAGGCACGTGTAAGCCAATTGGTCTGAAAGGCATAAGGTTAGTAGCACAGCTCTGATTTCACAGAAGCAGATGAATCAGGCATCCAGTGGGATGCTCACTTTCCATGGCAGCAAGACATTAACTAAAATCAGTTACTGACTGCCATTACTTGAAGCTATAGTAATGTTATACCACTGGGCCATTCTTTCACAAAATTTGTGCCACACTACAGAAGAAAAGTAAGATAAAGCTCCTTTGGTCCAATGAGATGAACAGTTGATGTGAACTCTCCAATACAACAAGATGATGACCTCTGCTTTCAGAAGTGAAGGATGTGACAGATTCCCCTTTTCAGAGGATTATCCAGGTTTTAACTGGGGACTCAACATTCCACATGACTAGGCTTACAGAAGGTAAAAGCCTTGTGGACTTGACCAAAATGACTACAGGTAAATTTGAAGAAAGTCTGCATTTCAATACATTTATAAAAAGGATGTGCTACTTTAAAATGGACTTTTTATGGATATCATTTTATTAAAGAATAAATTATTTTATTGAAGTTTTTAAAAAAGGTAATGGGTGTTGACTTCAAAAGAGCATTTCCCAGAGCACTGGGGACAATACAGTACATAGAAAGAAAGCATTTAAGACTAACAACTTACAATCACTGATATACATTCTTAATTAAGACACTAGAACGCAGTGCGTGATAAATTTACCTTAAAACAAAGAACAATCATGTTCAGAGAAATGCACAAATAAACTGAGGTGGGATAAATAAAAGATGGAAAGTGATAAAAAGTGTTGCATCGTATGGCATCGTAATGAGTCCATCCACCATAAACTCACAAGACTTAGTTTAGCACTCCACATTTTCCCAAGCTGCACTGTATGCTCCACTATCCTACAATGTGTGTGTGTGTGTGTGTGTGTGTGTGTGTGTGTGCGTGTGCATGCAAGATACATGTATGTTTAAACATTTATGCACACATACATACACATATGTACACATTTACAATAAACATACTTGCATCAAGAGGTTCTAAGGTTTAATTCTTGGCTGGAAAGACTTCTTTGCGGAGTCTGCATGGCCTGACATGGACCCTGTCTTCAAACGAGTTTTCTCTAGATGTTCAGGTTTCCTCCCACATTCCAAAAACATGCAGCAGCTAAAAAGCCATAGATGTGAGTGCATGTGTGTGGTATGGAAGAATAATCCTAGCAAGGTTAACCCCCACATGGTGTGAACACTGATGCTAGGTGATGGTTACTGTTGTCTCAACATCTCAATTCCATGTGCAAAATGGGAATAAGGAGGGTTGATGTCAATGCTGATAAGGGTTTTTTTTTCAATATTTACTGTATTTTTTTTTTTGCCTGACAACTGTTATGTCAACTCCCGTTTGGTCAACAGACCAGCTGACTGAAGGTGCTGATGCGAGATTGCTAAAATAGTAGGGATGAGAACTTTCTTTTCCTTGCTACTGTGTGACCTTAAAGTTGACATTTATATTGGCTACATTTAAAAGTCTGAATGTTCCAAAGGTCGAACATTTACTGTGTGTGACCTGAAAGTCGAGTGCACAAAATATCAAGTGCATGGTTTTAAGGTAAGAGTGTGTGTGTGTGTGTGTATGTGTGTTACTGGGAGGGGGGTTGTACGTACCACTGACAGTGTTGTAGGTTAAAGTTAAGTAAGGCGATAGTAAAGGACAGCTTTGGATGTGTGTGAATTTTCAGGTTAGGGTAGGGGGTTTAGTTAGACAACACCTATATTTTGGTGTGTATGTGCATGCGCACTTGAGTATGCATGAGAGTAGGTTCTGTATGTGTTTGGTGTCCAAGATGTCCTGTGCAGTGGCAGTGAAATGGGATGTATTTTTCTAAGATCTGGTGTAGGGTTGGGGTTAGGGGCTACAGGCATTAGCAGAGTGGAGCAGAGGGATGAAGCCTTTTCTACCCCGGACCTGCTGTTTCTCTACAAGCCAATATTTATGACAATACTAGAACCAGGGAATTAAATCTTCAGAAACAGATAACTAAAACAGAGGAGAAATAGGTTTACACCCCAGCACATTTCAAACCTCTGGAATAAACTTCCCTTGCATGATAAGCAGCACAACTTGTTACCTTCCTTGAAACAAACTAGCTGGATGGATGGATACCCACAAATTTACTCCAAGAATGACAAGTATGGTCCTCCTGGGGAATGGAGTTTCTGCCTGAGGGAGTGTACCAGCAAGGCAAGAATGGTCATAAGACCTAATAGCCTTGTGGTATCTATGAATCTGTGATGGTCACCAAATGTGCTTCACTTCCATGGTAATTCACACACTATTTCCAGAGGCAATATTTGTTCAGAATTTTCTCCTTTGGCACTGTGACACTGGAAGGACAGTTTATAGTTGCAATTGTTTAAACATTTTCTAGAACTATAATCTGCTGTTTCTAAGTCCATACATAAACCACTGACTCTGAGCTGGAGACGGACTGTTGCCCCATTGTAAACGAGCTCATCTAAAATGTTTGTTGCAAATTCCTTGAAAGAAAGCAGAGGTCATGAGATCACACATTTCCTCTGATGGATCAGTGTACACTGTACCAGCATGAAGCCACTTATTAGAAAACATTTCACTGGTAAAGTCCTCTTCATCCTCATTCTTTGAAGTCGCAAGAAAAATCTTGCTTCTGTCATAACTGATGCTCCTACTCCTGCTGGCTTAGTGGCTGCCAAATTAGCTCAAGTTAGAGAAGTACATTTAAAAGTGAAAACCGTGATGACAAAATGTGTCCCAGCTCCCATTACTTCTGATATTGACTATGGTAAGTTTCTGGAGATTTTCTTATCAGCAGAATAAAAATGTTCTTAAGTTTCTCTTTGCCATCCAACTTGGACAAACTGTCTCCACCTTCATCGGTGTGCTCTACTTTGGCACTGTCCCTGAAAAGACCTGCACTGACAGGTGTTTTGCTGACAGTAATTCATCCATGTATGTCAATTCCTGAGTGGTCAGTGCTTTTTTTTGGGTGTCAGTGAGCTTAGTATTGACAGTAACTTCATCAGCACTGATTTTGGTACGGACACCTTCTCTCCATGTTTCACACTCTCAACTCCAATATACGAGTCCAGGACTTGACCTTCAACCAGAGTGTACAACCTGACATCAGTAACAAATTTTACCATGCTGATGTTGGTCTCAGTGCTTCTAATAGCCGGGGTTTTGTCTGGGAATACTCTAGGTTTAATGCCCCTGACAATGACACCGACCAGCATTTGGAACAGGTGTTGTGCTTCTTTTCCATCCAGCTCATGTCACTGCCAGTTTCTGTATCTGCAGAATGAAATAAACAGTACACACTCCTGCCAAAGGTGGCTCACAAACAACAAAAATCCAGGCTTAAAAACAAGATGTGAGCACACCAACAAAGATGAAAAAAAGCCAAAAAACATCCTAAAACACTTATTACAAAAGGATGAGCACTTTTATGGGGTTA
Source organism: Protopterus annectens (assembly GCF_019279795.1). Lineage (NCBI taxonomy): Eukaryota > Metazoa > Chordata > Ceratodontiformes > Protopteridae > Protopterus > Protopterus annectens. The sequence continues at coordinate 30,619,745 of NC_056737.1, forward strand.
CCGCTTCATCAGATCCATATAAAAAGCAACTCAAAGTAAAACACTTACACAAGTTAAAATCACATATAATTAAAAAATCAAGTTCACCTTCTACTAATTAAAGCTGGCCTTAAAGGAATACTAGCATTACGCCCTGAAACTTTATGTGCTTGCAGGGCTATATTCCATTTCACTTCCAAATTCTCCAAGTAATTATTCACATTACCTCTTCTCATACCAGGTTTAACCAGTTGTAAAACTCTAAAATGGAAGGCATTATGCCCTGTTTTAGCCATATGTACTGCCAATGCATTTGTAAGGACTTTGTTTCTGATATTCCCAACATGTTCCAAAATCCTTTCCTTAAACGTACGTCTTGCACACATAAAAACTTTGGCACTCCGTGCAAGTTGCTAAACATACCAGGCAATTACTATTGCATGTGGCAGACAACCTAGGGACAAATTCTCTCCTAGTAATGGGGTGAATAAACACTTGTTCTCTGACTATAAAAGTACATGCTTTGCATTTACCACAAGGCAAAGTTCCTAGTCTAGGAAAGGATCAGTCACTGTAACCTTAGGGCCACAGCATACCATCTTTTTCAAATTCTTGCTGTTTCTAAAAATAAAACTCGGACGAGACCCAACCACTTCACTGGTGGCTTCATCCGCTAGTAGTATAGGCTAGTTTTTCCTAATAATATCACAAAAGTCAGAAATATTACTAGAATAGGAAAACAGCACTTTAGGATGTAGCTTTGGCCGGCTAAGATCTACCTGAAATCAACTGGACGTATAAGTGAATTTAAGTACACTTTTATTATCTGCTCTTTTTCATACAGTACTGTATTTAATTTATTTATGTGTGTTTCTCACTGAATATTAACTCAACTGAAGTTGTGGCTGTCTCTCTACAGAGTACTTGTTAGAAATTCTGTGTAGCCATTGATAGCAGAGGGGATAGTTTCACCTCATCATTGACATTCTGTCCTGCCTTATATAAAAGTGGTACATTTTGGGCTATCTCTGCTTAATATTCCGAGCTTTGGCCGGCTAAGATCTATCTGAAATCAACTGGATGTATAAGTGAATTTAAGTACACTTTTATCTGCTCTTTTTCATATAGTACTGTATTTAATTTATTTGAGACTGCGGTGGTGGTGCTGCGGTAGCGTTGTCGCCTCATAGCAAGACGTTGTCCCGTTCGATTCTCATCTAGAGCGTCTTCTGTGTGGAGGCATATGTGAATGGGGCGTGCCTTTGTTGAAGGTTGTGCGTCAGGGCTGGTAACCCGGTACGTAAAAATCCACTACCAATCATTAGCGGACCGGAGTTCCGCTGTGGCGACCCCTAACCGGGAAAAAGCCGAAAGACACAAACAAACTGTATTTAATTTATTTGTGTTTCTCACTGAATATTAACTCAACTGAAGTTGTGGCCGTCTCTCTACAGTTAGTTCCCCACCCACCCTCCCCGTTCTTGTTTTGGTGTTAATGTTGGTTGCTTTGAAATTTCCCACCCCTCTTGTAGATTTGTATTTGGATACTCTTTCTGGGCCCATCTCATTTCTCAATCAACTGAGAGCAGTGAGATCATATTCTGATTTCAGGCAGTCCTACTGTGTACAAAAAGAGCATTTGGGAAGGACAACCCCTGTAGCCTCTTAGTCCTGCTCTGTTCCCTCCCTCAAAAAAAAATATATATAAATAAATAAATAAATATATATATATATATATATATATATATATATATATATATTTTTTATTCAGCTGCTCTTACTGTAACTGTCTTAGTTGCTGTTCTGCATGCTATCTGTTCTGTCGCTCTTACTCTGCACTTATTACTGCTTGTTAGTAGCCTTCTAATTTACTGCCTTCTGCACTTATTTTTTAGTCATTTGTTAATTTAATTGCATTTATTTAAACTGTATTTGTTGTAGTGTTGCTACACACTTGGGTGTGCTGGCCTGCACTGCAATTTGAATTGTATTTACTGCTGTTGTAGCTGCTTTTCTGTAAAAAAAAAAAAAAAAAAAAAAAAAAAATTCTAAGCTTGTTTCCTACCTTTAAATAGTCTAATCCAGATACAGACTTGCTGTATCCAGGACTGTTGGTAAACTTCTGAGCCCCCAAAGCCTTTCTGTGTTGGAGGGAAGCCTTCTAGCTTATCAGTGGGAGTGGTAAGCACTATCTAGTGGTAGCCTATCTACCACGGGAAGAGTGGGTTTTGGCCCAGAAATTGTAGTTCATTGGCCATTTGGGCAGTTTTTCCATCTCTTTCTACTTTCTGGTTTAAAAGCCCGTTTTGCATTTGGTCCCTGCCTTTCCTGTAACTAGTGTAGTCCAGGTACAGATTTGCTGTATCAAGGACTGTTGGTAAACTTCTGAGCCTCTCAGGCCCTTCTGTGTTGGAGAGAAGCCTTCTAGCTTATCAGTGGGAGTGGTAAGCACTAGGTAACCTATCTAGCACAGGCGGAGTGGTTTATGGCCCAGAAATTATAGTTTATTGGCCGTTTGGGAAGCTTTTCCATCTCTTTCAACCTTCTGATTTAAAAGCCTGTGTTTGCGCTTGGTTCCTGCCTTTCCAGTTACTGGTCTAGTCCAGGTACAGATTTGCTGTATCCAGGACTCTCTGTAAACTTTTGAGCCCCCCAAGCCTTTCTGTGTTGGAGGGAAGCTTCTAGCTTATCAATGGGAGTGGTAAGCATTAGGCAGCCTATCTACCACAAGAGGAGTGGTTCCTGGCCCATAAATTGTAGCTATTAGCCATTTGGGCAGTTTTTTCCATATCTTTCAACTTTCTGGTTTAAAAGCTGCACTTGCACTTGTTTCTCACCTTTCCGGTAACTAGCCTAGTCCAGATACAGAGTCGCTGTATCCAGGACTGTTGGTAAGCTTCTGAGCCCTGCAAGCCTTTCTGTGTTGGAGGAAAGCCTTCTAGCTTATCATTGGGAGTGGTAAGCACTAGGTAGCCTGTCTACCATGAGAGGAGTGGTTCTTGGCCCAGAAATTGTAGTTTATTGACCATTTGGACAGTTTTTCAACTTTCTGGTTTAAAAGACCACATCTGCGCTTGTTTCCCATCTTTCCTGTAACTAACCTACTGGGTAGCACTAGAAAGCCTTAAACTGATACAAGCCTTCTAGCTTAGAAGAGAGACTATGAAGTGATTAAGTATCAGTTTTCCTGTACTTAAACTGTTTTCCGCCTAAACCCAGATTTTCCAGCATTTATTGTGATTTAAAAGCTTGTTTTTTTCATATATTGTACTTATTTGCCTGCATGCACTTTTAAAAAGTCATTTTTTGTTTAAATAATTTGTTTAACTGTTGTAGGCTACACACTAAAGTGTGATAGCCTTTTCTGATCGTTTGTAGTTAAAGCTGTTTTAAGTGTATTTTTTACTGTTTTGCCTTATCTTTAAAAAAAAAAATTCCTTGTTTCCCGGCTTTCTAAGCTAGTATAGTCCAGTTTTCAGGCTAGTGCTGAATTCAGGGCTGTGATACTAGTTTCTGAGTTGCCCATACCTTAACTTGGATAGAAGGAATTTTCTCTGTTCACCTGTGAGAGAGGGGAGCTTTGAGCAGCCTATCTGTCCCTGGAGGAGTGGTTCCAGCCCAGAAGTTAGTAGTTTATTGGCCATTTTCGGCTCATTTTTATCTCTTTCATTTCCCTACTATAAAAACTGTGTTTGCACAGTTTTGCGCGCCGGGTAAATTATTCCCGGCTCCACTAACTCTCCTCTTCAGTTTTTCCCTTGAAACTAGTCTAACTCTCAACCTATGCACTCAAAAAGCATCCTACAGCCTAGCACCTGCTCAGACCTAATAGCAAGCACTAATACACCCTGACACTTGATTGCCCATCAGGGCAAGGCTCTTTATTCACCCCTCACCAACCAAGTGACTAAGCAGTTCACCCTACTATTCAGGCATGACCAAATGGCAATTTCAGGTGTACTCTCCAGTCCAGCTGGTGAATCTGGGTATCCTGAGGCAATGTTACAACTGCCTCATGTACACAGAAAACCCTCTCCTCCTACCCCAAAACACTAACATATGCAAGAGATGCAATTATACAGCCAAGCTGTCTTTACCCAAAACTGGAACAGACAGTCAAGAGGAGAAGGTTAACACTTGCACCACACCTCCAGCCACAAACAGACCTACTAAAACAGCACTGGCAAAAAATACACAAATACACAACATCATACTCGGAGGCTCTAAAAAAACCTGCAAAAGCATCAGAGACCTCCAAAGCAGACACCAAAAATAACCTGCACCTCCTGTCACAAACCAGACAACACATAAAACACAAAATCAGTGTGCTGCACAATCACAACCCTTAAGGCAAAATGACATACCTAACACACTAGCAATAGGTGACTCTATAGTCAAGAACACTGATGTCCCACTCACTAGGCTGGACAAGCAGAAGGCTACTGTTAGTTGCCTGTCAGGAGCCAGAATCTGACACATAACACAAGCACTCAGGTCACTCCAGAACAAGTACAAATATGACTCTGTCATTGTTCATGTTGGTTTGAATGACCTGAGATGGACCTTCCTGGACAACATGATAGGAGACATGGAAGAGCTCTCTGATCATGTAGTCCAGGCTGGCATGACCCTGACCCTGAGTAGCATCCTGCCCTAACCAAGAATGATACCTCAGTATAAAGAAAAATGATCAATTTCAACAACTGGCTAAGCTTCTGGTGTCATTCAAAGGGGATCCAATGTCTGTCAGCCTGGGACAACATGCTCGACAAGCCATGTTGCTTCGCAAGAAACAGCTTGCACCTATCACCCATAGGCTTTCGAATACTGGCCAAGGCTCTTGCTGCCCTCATAGTGCCTTTTTTAGGCAAGGCTCAAAAGCCAAACCCACCTCCGTAAACAGCACAATTAACAAAAAACTGAGGGTTATGCTACTCAATGCCCGAGTTTAAATCTCAAAATGCACATGCTCAAAGCACTCCTCAGTATGGAGAATGTTGACATCTGTGCAGTAACTGAAACCTGGTACAAGGCTCCAGAGAGCACCCCAGCACTACCGGGCTACAACTCATACCACATGTTTCGGCCACAGAACACACACCAAAACACAAAAGGAGGGGGTGTATCCATATTTATCAAGGATATCTACACCTCCAGGTTAGTGGCACAGCATGATACCTCTGATATCATCCATGTGCAACTAACATCGGGCAAATCTGCAATGCAAATTGTGGCCTGCTACAGATCACCTTCCATGACCCAGGACCACAACTCCACCTTTTTGGAGACACTGGAAAACATGAAGATCCTACTGAACACCCTGATATTGGGTGATTTCAATTACCCTACCATTAACTGGGAAAACTACTCGAGTACAAACTCCCAGGCCCAGCGCTTCCTGGAATTCATCAACTCAAATGCCCTGGATCAGCTGCTAAACTCCCCTACCAGAGGTGAAAACATATTGGACCTGGTCATCACCAACATGGGCGACAGGTGTTCCACACCAGAAGTCAACCCATCACTGGTTAGATCAGACCATAAACTAATCACTTTGGATGTCCACACCCCACCACCACCCCCAACTAAGGAAACCACAGTAAAAAACTTTTCTAAAACAAACCTCATCTTACTTAAGACAGAAGTGGTAAGTTTCACACCCCCCACGCTAAAGGATAACGCTGCCCAAGATGCAGAAACCTTTACAAATGCACTCTATGAGCACCTACAAGGATGCATGGATCGTGCCATCCCTAACAAAACCAAGACTCACTCCTCTAAAAGAAGGAAACCAGTTTGGTGGACCCATGCCATAAATAGGCTATACAATAGAAGGAGGAAACTAGTTAAAAAAAAAAAAAAAAAAATCCCAAGAAGGAAAGACATCCCTGATCAGTATCAGTAAGAAACTAAGGCCCCTCATAAAATCATCCAAGGCTAACTTCGAAAGAAAAATAGCCAAGGGTTCAAAAGATAACCACAAAGTCTTCTTTAACTATGTTAAGAATCTAAGTGACAACTCGCAGATATGCACTGAACTAGTGCAAAATGGAACAAAATATACTGAACCTGCTGATATTGCCAACATCCTGGCAAATAGATTCAGTGCAAACTTCACCCCCCTCTCACCCCCAAAGGGCCCACAACAATATCGGAAAAGTGTAGTGTCCTGGAAATCACAGACGCAACCAAAAACACAGCACAATGGGGCCAGATGATGCCCCAGGCTGCGTCTTGCATAAACTACAGAACAAACTAACTCCCCACATAAACATGCTGTTGAACCTCAGCCTCTCCACAGGCTACTTGCCCATAAAATGGTGCACAGCAATTGTTATTCCTCTCCACAAAGGAAGGGCCACAACTGACCCTGGTAATTACTGCCCCATAAGCCTGACTAGCCTGGTCTGCAAGGCTATGGAGCACATCATCATGGAACTCATTAGTAAAAACAATGGGAACCTCCAAACACTTGACTCGACCCAGTTCGGCTTTGATAGATCATGCTTACTAAACCTGGTTGACTTCTTCTAGACAGTCACTAAGGCCATAGACGAGGAAAAGGTGGTTCACACAGTCTACCTTGACCTCGCCAAGGCTTTCGACACCATTCCCCACTCGAGTATTACAGAAAAACTCACCAGCCTGAACATAAACCCCTACGTCACGAGATGGGTTGCTAACTGGCTTACAGACAGAACTCACACGGTAAGAATAGCAGGCTCCAGGTCTGACTCTAAACCAGTCACAAGTGGTGTCCTGCAAGGCTCGGTCATGGGACCCCTACTGTTCGGCATATACTTCTCAGAAGTACAGGCAAACACAGGAGGACTATGGCTAACCAAGTTCGCTGATGACTGCAAACTGGGAGCCATAATTGACTCTCCGGCTGACACTGACATCCTCCAAAAGGGCCTTGCTGAGACGGACACCTGGTGTCAAAGTCATGGCCTCAAGCTAAATGCCAAAAAATGCATAGTCATCCCGTTTGGGAAAAACAAAAGACCCACAAATTACCACATAGGTGGCAGCCCCCTTAATACAGAAGAGGTAATAAGAGATCTGGGTTCCCAGGTAGATAGTAACCTCTCCTTTGACAATCACATTGCCAAAGTGGTTAGGAAATCCTTCTATGTGGCCAATCTAATTACTAAAGGGTTCGCATCTAGAAATAAAGAGGTTATAGTGCCCCTCTACTCGTCACACATCAGACCCATCATAGAGTACAATGCCACATTTGGGATGTACCTCACAAAACACTTCCAACAGCTGGAAAGTCCACAAAAGTACCTCACCAAGAGGATTACTGGCCTCAAACATATGTCCTATGCAGCCAGGCTGAAAAAACTCTGGCTGTACTCAGTGGCATATCACATACTCAGAAGTGATCTCTGCCTGACTTGCAAAGCCATGTCCAACTCAGAATTGATGGATATGCTCCACCTAAAAAATTCCGAGCCACTGCGAGCCACGCGCTCTAGTGAGCTAAACCTCACCACAACAATAAATAGAACATGCTGGAGGGATAGATTCCTGACAGAGACTCCCCATGCTTTGGAACAAAATTCCAAACTACATTAGGCAGAGCCCCTCACTAACACTCTTCAAGACAAATCTTGACGAGTGGATGGGTAACAGAAAATACACCCCTGGGATCACTTCATTGGCTCTGCTTGACAGAGGATCAGTTAATGAATCAATGGGGCGGCGAAAGCCGACACAATCTGGCTAGGCTTATAAATGCCCTCAGGCAGATAGCCTAGTACCTACCCATGAACCTATGATTCAAGTTACTACTGCGATGCTGCCTGTTATAATTCCTGTACTTATTAAAAAAATAGGGAGCTCCTTTATCATTCCTATGCACTTGTATCTCCCTATGAACATCAGCTGTCAATCTATCAGGGTATCCTCTATCCAAAAGATCATGTAAAAAATTATAAATAGATTCACTCATACCTGCATCATCAGTGTTAAGGCATGATAATCTCAAGGATTGTCCTTTCACAATATTTTTAAAAATATGTGAGGGGTGCATACTGGATTTATGCAATATACTATTCTTCCAGCATGTATTCTTAAAGCACTTGGTGTCAAGCCTTCCCAAGCCATTCTTATGGAACGTAATATCCAGAAAATTTATACTGGTTAATGACCAATGCATAAGAAATTTAAGGTAGCTGGTAGTCCCTTCAAGATACATGATGAATTCATTCAATTGTGCTTCACTACCCTTCCACAACAAAAGAATATCGTCCACAAACCTGCCATAATATATTAAATGTGTATTATAGGCATTACTATTCAGCACGTATTCTTCTTCTCATTGTGCCAACATCAAATTCGCATAGGTGTTGGCACATGGTGTACCCATGGCCACCCCTTGCTTCTGCAGGAAATATCTATCATTAAAAAGAAAAACATTATGGTTCAAGATTAAATCCAACAGCGTACAAACCACAGTTATCGTATCATGACTATAATGGCCATGATCTGCCATATAAAGCCTAACTGAGTCTATCCCCTCTGTATTAGGGTTCACTGTAAATAAAGTTTTGATATCAAGTGTGACTAACAAAATTTCTGATAAATCAAGACCTTGTACTTTATCAAATAAAGTCGACAGACAATGTTGTGTATCCTTCAACACTAAGGGGGCCTCCTCTAGAAGAGGTTTCAGCATGTTCTCTACATACTGGGACAAGGGCTCAGTGGCCCAACTATGCCCAGAGACTATGGGTTGAATGGGGGATTTCACTAAAGTTTTATGTATCTTGGGTAGGCCACTAAATGTTGGTATCAGTGGATATTCAACTAGCAGAAATTCATACAAGTCAAAATCTAACAGCCCGTACATAAGTAGCTCGTAGAGCACATTCCTGATGGTACTTATACTTCTATCAATAACCTTTACATCTATCACCGAGTATGAGTCTACATCCAAAATCATTTCATTCATAGAACTTAAATAATCAATTCTATTAAGAATAACTACTGTGCCCCCTTTATCAGCTGGTCTGATGCTGATACTATCCAATCTCCGTAGTTGTTCGAGGGCTTTACTCTCTGATGCTGTTAAATTAGAGAAAAGACTTTTAGCTCTACAAAACACTTCATATATATCTAACTCACACACACTGACAAAAGCTTCTATTGTGTTAGACAAAGGGGGGTTAAAAGAACTACGTTTACTACATGAAAAAGTATTAGTACTTACTGTTGAGGCATTGGATTGACCAAATAAACCTTTGAATGCAACATTCCTAGCAAATAGCCTTAAGTCCAAAACAACATCATTAATGTCAGACCTTTTGGCTGGTATAAAGCTCAAGCCTTTGTTGAAGACTGCAAGTTGTGCTTCAGTCAAAGTTCTATCGGACAGGTTATAAACAAGCTGATTATGTCCCTGTGGCCTGAATGTACACGTTGATTCATTATTTCCATCGCCTTCTAACAGTTCCACCACTGAATGGTGGTCCTTCCTGGAGATATTCCTAAGGGAAGTTCAGCTAAAACAGCATTAAGTGAATCAGAAGCAGGCTGGTGGTAGCCTGGCAACCATCCTATGCATGCTTGTTCCTCCTCAAGCAGACCCAATGCTAAAGAAACATAATTGTCAGTTGAAAGATCTCCTGTAGTCTCATCACATCTTAGTGCATCTTGTTCACATAATCGTCATGTACACAGCTCAGAAGCTGGTAGACTCAATGGCAGTTGGTCATTCACCTCTACTGCCAATGCCTGTGCCGTGATGTGATACTTGCAGAGGCCTTCCGCTTCTGATGATATTTTATCGGTGAGTGCCTTCTGCTGGATGTAACCAGTAACTTTGTGGGCAGGGGTAATGCAGTGAAAGGATTCACGGAAAAAGAAGGTATTGTGGTCACTACATCACACCCATCTTCCTTAACTCTGCTATGAGCTCCAGTTGAAGGTGTAACCGCTTGTGGCTTGGTATTCACCATATTTGTCAGTCAGAATGTCATTATCAGGGTGCAAAACCACTGCTGAAGCTGTAGAACACTGCTGATTGTTGGTCTCAGTAACAGTCACATTAACATCAGCAGATACTCTGACTGCATATCCTGTCAAAGCAGATGGAGCAGTATTCTGAACATAACTCCTCCGCCAAACAAAGATGTGCTCATTCATGAAATCAGAGTTTGTTTGTGTCTTTCGGCTTTTCCCGGTTAGGGGTCACCACAGCGGAACTCCGGCCCACTAATGATTGGCAGTTGATTTTTACGTACCGGCTTGCCAGGCCTGACACACAACCTTCAACAAAGGTATGCCCATTCACGCATGTCTCCAAGCAGAAGACGCTCTAACTGAGAATCGAACCAAACAGCATCTTACTGTGAGGCGACAACGCTATCGCAGCACCACCACCGCGGTGCCTTTCCTGAAATCAGAGTGATCCCTATAAAGTTTCTTCTGTTTTTTGCTGTTTCAGTCTGCATTCATAGGCCAATAAATCAATGCAAACATTATTTAACCTTAACATACAGTCTTCACCAGAGTATTCCATTTTCAGCTGATGTATAAGCCGTTCAGTTTCCGCTCTGATCAACATTTCTATAGGCATATAATGGTCTATCAAGAGTCTTAAATAACTAAAACTCAGTTCCAAATTTAATTTTTGCCACTGTGAAAGCAACTCAGGTTCACTGTTGCCCCGCATGGGCATTTTAACTATTCTCAAGCCCCTAGGTATGATTTTATGCTCAAGGCAGGCTTCTAGATGGAATTTCTGCCATTCATATTTCTTTCATTTATACATAAGGCTCTCAAATTGTTTCAAGAGGCTCAAAAAATCTGAGAGATCTTCCGTTTGTTCTTGTAATCCAGCATCTGAAGTTTGAAAATTCAGACATAAAAAGGGGTTAGGCTGATTACATACATAGATACGATATCTGGAACACACAGCTGATATCATACAAAAGATGCAACAGACAACTATTCCGTTCAAAATGCAAACGTAAAGTCTTTAATGTAACAGGAATAAGAGCTTTCACAGTTTAATCCCAACACTGCTTCATCAGATAATGAATGACACTACTAAGCTCTCTAAAATACCATGCATAAGCCAATCAAAACAGGAGCTAACATCACGCCCCTTAAAAACATATCCCATACATAAAAATAAGTACATGCAAATATACAATAAATAAATTACTACAACTATATATAAATATATAAAACAGTCAAACTTCAAAAATAGACATCATGTATATAAAAAACAATAAAAAATATATAATATATATTAAAAATAGCCTATCTAAAGAGTCTCCTCACTTTAAGGGCAGGTTTTAAAGGGACATGGCTATTCAAGCCCTTCCCTTTATATGACTGCATCCTAAGGATACACTGTGACTCAATCCTCTCACTATGATTGCGAATATCACCCAGTCACAAGGACTCATATACTCTTATCAATCAGCCTAAACTTAAACTTATGATGTTCTCCTTCAGTCATAACATGTTTTGCTAATGCATTATTATCATATTTAATTCTTATTGAGTAATTATGTTCTCTTATCCTGTCCCTCAATCTGCGATTACACTTCCCTATATAAAATGAGAGACATCCAACACAGTGTGCCAAATAAATCACAAATGTAGTATTACAATCTGCGTGTACTTTAAAACTAAACCTGGGTCCATCAACAGGACTACTAAATACAATATCAGTCTCAATAAATGCACAGAAATTACAATTACCGCATGGGACAGTGCCTATAGTAGCAGGAGCCAAATCCATATACCTATTCCTATCTGGATAACAAAGCATTCGTTTTAAATTCTTTTTATTTTTATATCTAAATCTCGGTCTTACTCCAACTACTTATTTCATTTTGTCATCAGTAAGGAGCATAGGCCAATGTTTCTTGAAAATCTCAGTAATTACCCTAGTGTAACTATTATATTACATAGGTATAGTGAGAGTATCAGGTGGCATATTCCTCCCTTCAGATACCTCAACAGTTCTACCAAAAAATGGTCTCGGTATACTACCTCTAAGTTCAATGCCAGCATGAACACCCAATTCTGTTTCCCTATTTCTGTAGCCTCTCTTACTAAATTGTTTACCAAGATTCACAATATAGTTAAAGGACAAGGGATGAGGGTCTCCCGTCTGAATGACAATGATCGAAGATTTAGAGATGAGACAGTGAATCTTGGTAAACAATTTAGTAAGAGAGACTACAGGAACAGGGAGATAGAACTGGGTGTTCATGCTGGCACTGAACTTTGAGGTAGTAGAGCGAGACCATTTTTTGGTAGAACTGTTGAGGTATCTGAAGGGAGGAATATGCCACCTGATACTCTCACTATACCTATGTAATATAATAGTGACACTAGGGTAATTACTCAGACTTTCAAGAAACATAGGCCTATACTCCTTACTGATGGCAAAATTAAAGAAATCATTGGAGTAAGACCGAGATTTAGATATAAAATAAAAAGAATTTAAAACGAATGCTTTGTTATCCAGATAGGAATAGGGATATGGATTTGGCTCCTGCTACTATAGGCACTGCCCCATGCGGTAATTGTAATTTCTGTGCATTTATTGAGACTGATAGTGTATTTAGTGGTCCTATTGATGGATGCAGGTTTAATTTTAAAGTACACACAGATTGTAATACTACAAACGTGATTTATTTGGCACACTGTGTTGAATGTCTCTCATTTTATATAGGGAAGTGTAATCGTAGATTGAGGGACAGGATAAGAGAACATAATTACTCAACAAGAATTAAATATGATAATAATGCATTAGCAAAACATGTTATGACTGAAGGAGAACATCATAAGTTTACCTTTAGGGTGATTGATAGAGTATATGAGTCCTTGAGACTGGGTGATATTCGCAATCATACTGAGAGGATTGAGTCACAGTGGATCCTTAGGATGCAGTCATATAAAGGGAAGGGCTTGAATAGCCATATCCCTTTAAAACCTGCCCTTAAAGTGAGGGGACTCTTTAGATAGACTATTTTTAATATATATTATATATATTTTATTGCAGTGGTGGTGCTGCAGTAGCATTGTCGCCTCACAGTAAGACGTTGCTCCGTTCGATTCTCAGTTAGATCGTCTTCTGTGTGGCGACATGCGTGAATGGGCGTTCCTTTGTTGAAGGTTGTGCGGCAGGCCCGGCAAGTTGGCATGGAAAAATCTATTGCCAATCATTAGCGGACCGGAGTTCCGCTGTGGCGAACCCTAACCGGGAAAAGCCGAAAGACACAACATTATATATTTTTTATTGTTTTTATATACATGATGTCTATTTTTGAAGTTTGACTATTATATATATTTATATATAATTGTATGTAATTTATTTATTACATATTTGCATGTACTTATTTTTATGTATGTGATATGTTTTTAAGGGGTGTGATGTTAGCTCCCATTTTGATTGGCTTATGCATAGTATTTCAGAGAGCTTAGTAGTGTCACTCATTATCTGATGAAGCAGTGTTGGGACTAAACTGTGAAAGCGCTTATTCCTGTTACATTAAAGACTTTACGTTTGCATTTTGAACGGAGCAGCTGTCTGTTGCATTTTTTGTATCATATCAGCTGTGTGTTCCAGATATTGTATCTATTTTCTCTGAATGACTTGCTTTTTTGCATTTTATCTGGATTCATCTCCTCTCCAATAATATATTTACTTGATTACGTACATACTTGATATATTTATCCAGTCCAACCTGCATACAACTTTCGCCACTGGGGACTTGACTTTCCTTGGGATCCATAGATTCAGCCATGTGCAGTGTGGTACTGAACAAAGTAGAAACAAAATGAAATAAACAGTACACACTCCTGCCAAAGGTGGCTCACAAACAACAAAACTCCATGCTTAAAAACAAGATGCGAGCACACCAACAAAGCTGAGAAAAAGCCAAAAAACGTCTTAAAACACTTCTTTACTACAAAAGGATGAGCGCTTTCACGGGGTTACTGCTTCATCAGATCCATATAAAAAGCAACTCAAAGTAAAACACTTATACAAGTTAAAATCACAAATAATTAAAAAATCAAGTTCACCTTCTAATAATTAAAGCTGGCCTTAAAGGAATAATAGCATTAAGCCCTGGAATACTCTGGTGAAGACTGTATGTTAAGGTTAGATAATGTTTGTGCTGATTTATTGCCTATGAATGCAGACTGAAACAGCAAAATCTGAAGAAACTTTATAGGGATCACTCTGATTTCATGAAAGGGCACATCTTTGTTTGGCCGAGGAGTTATGATTAAAATACTGCTCCAACTGCTTCGACAGGACATGCAGTCAGAGTATAGTACAATTGTGTACACTTACCATAAATGTAGATGTTCGAGTGTATTCACTGTTGCAGTCATCACATTTGGGTTATCTGCCAGCTGCTAGCCTTCAGCCGGCCTGAATACCAGAGTCTTGGATTCCTGCATTGGATGCTGTCTCTTCTTCCATGATGTCAGGTCATCAGGGGTATAAAACAAGCAGCCAATGCCATTGCCCCAGATGTCAGGTGCCCCCATAGTGGGAGGACTATATGTTATGGTACACCTCCATCAAAAAGCAAATACACCAGAAAACTTAAATACACCATACAAGAAGGAAAGGTAGAGCCAAGAGAAGTCAGGGGGCTGGAGGGAGGGTAACCAGGACTGCAACAGTGAATACACTCGAACATCTACATTTATGGTAAGTGTACGCAACTGTACTATGTTCTTCATGTTTCACTGTGGCAGTCATCACATTTGGGTTGATTCCCAAAGCTAAGGAAGGGAGAAGGAAGTTAGAGAGCATTAGGGCCAGCTAATAAGCCCTGCAAGACTGCAGTGGCAAAACCAGCTCTGGATTTAGAAAAAAATAGGCATGTGGTAATGCTTGGTGAAGGTATGAAGGTATGTACAGAGCTCCAGGGAGCAGCTTCTAGGATGTCCCTGGTAGAGACTTCTCTAAGAAAGGCTGTAGAGGCAGCTGCAGCCCTGGTGGAATGTGAACTTATCCCCTGTGGGGTAGGTTTTCCATGGTGCTTGTAGCAGAAATGAATGCAATGGGCTATCCATTTAGAAATGGTTTGCTTTGAAATGGCCTTCCCCTCTGCCCCTGCAGCAAAGCCAACTAGCAGCTGTTCAGATTTTCTGAGAGGCTTAGTCCTGTCTAAATAAAATCTAAGTTGTCTGTGCACGTCCAGAGAGTGCAGTATACATTCTCTTTTGTTTTGTGGATTAGGGAAAAAAGTAGGCAAATGAATGGACTGATTTAGGGCGACACTAGACACCACCTTGGGCATAAAGGAAGGATTGGTCATGAGGGAAACCCTGTCTGCATGGAAGATAATGAAGGGCTCCACTGCCATGAGGGCCTGTAATTCAGTCACTCTTCTTGCTGAAGTGATGGCTAGAAGGAAGGCTGTTTTCCAAGAAAGGAATTTCAACTCTGCAATTACAGCTGGCTCAAAGGGAGGGAGAGTGAGCTTTTCCAATACAAAGTTAAGGTCCCAGGCTGGAGTACGGGCTCTCCTGGGGGGTCTTAAATTTTTGGCCACTCTAAGAAATTACTTTAGCAGGGGGTGAGAGAAGAGGGGTGGCTCAGTATTATAATGTGCTGAAATGGCAGAGGCATGAATTTTAATTGACGAGAAGGATAGGCCCTTGTGGAGCATTTCTGTTAAGTACTGAAGAATATGGGGCAAGCTGGGCACCATTGTGCCCATCCCCTGAGTCTGGCTCCAGGAACAGTATCTTTTCCACTTTTCAGAATAGGATTTTCTAGTACTAGGCCTCCTTGCCTCCAGGATGACATCTAGCACCTGCTTACTGAGGGATGCTGTTGAAGAGTTCAAGGAATTAGCCAGGCTGCAAGGTTCAGGGTTTGAAGCTGAGGGTGCAGAATCTGGCCCGTCTGCCGGGACAGCATGGAAGGGGTCTGAGGCAGTTACCATGGTTCCAGCAGTGTCATACTGTGCAAGAGGGGGTACCAGTGCTGGCGTGGCCAGTCTGGTGCAATCAGTATTGTCCTTGGCTTGTCCTGTTTGAACTTTTGCAGAACCTTTGAGAGGAGAGGCAGAGGGGGAAAGGCATAAACCGAGAGGCTTTCCCAGGTAAAGGACAGAGCATCCACTTCCCAAGCTTGACTGTGGGAAATCCTTGTGCAGAATTTGTCCAATTGGTAGTTCTGAGGGGAGGTAAAACAGGTCTACCTCTGGAGTCCCCCATTTGTTCCTCAAGAGGTTGAATATTTTTGGTTCCAGTTTCCATTCGTGTGGGTCCATGAGATTTCTGCTTAGGTCGTCGGCCAGTGAATTTAGCTTGCCTGGCAGGAATTGAGCTTGTAGGTGCACTTGTAGCTCAAGGCTCTGTTCCACAGAGCCATGGCTGGTCTGCAGGGAGGGTACGAGTGGGTTCCCCCCTGCTTGTTTATGTACCACATAACTGTGGTGTTGTCTGTCTTTAGCAATAGTTGTCCTGGAAGAGTGCGGTCTTTGAAGGCTGACAGGGAATTCTGTACAGCTAACATTTCTTTTTGGTTGATATGCAGGTGCATCTGTCTCTTGATTGCATTTGCCCTTAATGCATTGCCCTGCCAAGTGAGCCCCCCATGCATAGTCTGATGAGTCTGTTGTTAGGGCTTGGGCGCCAGGGGGTAGAGTGAAAGGGAGCCCCTTGTTGTGGTAGCAGGCCTCTGTCCACCAAAGGAACTCGGTCTTTATACAAGGAACGATAGGAATCATTGACTCCAGGTCCTGAGAATGTTGACACCATAGGCTTTTTAGATACCACTGTAGTTTCCTCATATGCAGTAAAAGAACCGTAAAATGACAACCACTCCACAAAAGAACCAAACAGGCAAGGAAAATCCACAGGGAGTATGGCGCCAACACCACAATAAGGCACTCAGTAAACGATAAAAAACGGTCAGGAAACAAACTGCACAGGAAACCAGAATTTATTTAACGCCACAACTTATCCACGTTTTCGTCGCCAATGCAACTTCCTCAGATCCGTTAAATAAATTCTGGTTTCCTGTGCAGTTTGTTTCCTGACCGTTTTTTATCGTTTACTGAGTGCCTTATTGTGGTGTTGGCGCCATACTCCCTGTGGATTTTCCTTGCCTGTTTGGTTCTTTTGTGGAGTGGTTGTTCCTCATATGCAGTCTTGCATATGGAATTAGTAGAATGCAAGAGGCCATGAACCCCAGGGCTTGCAGAATTTTCCTTGCAGATAGCTGGGTCTTTGTGGCCAATAGTTTGAAGTAGATTGTCAAATAAACCGGAGTGAGGAAAACCATCTGGGAAGTTGTGTTCAAACTTGCACCCAGGAATACAATCTGTTGGCAGGATACTAGGTGAGATTTCTTTTTGTTTATGGTGTACCCCAGTGAGGTTAGAAGTTTTTTTATGAATGCCAGATGTTTTGATAGCAAGTCCTGGCTTTCTGCCTGAATCAGACAATCATCCACGTATGGGTATATCTGAATATTTCTCTGCCTGCAAAATGCAATGGCTGGAGATAGGCACTTTGTGAATACCCTGGGCACAGTAGATAAGCCAAAGGGAAGTGAAGACAACTGAAACGTAGGTATTTCCTGCAAGCTTCCTTTATTGGAATGTGCAGGCACGCTTCCTTTAAGTCTAAGGTTGCCAACCAGACATCTTTGCCTAGCATAGGAAGCAGCTGTTGAAGTGTTAGCATTTTGAATTTTGTGATTACCAAAAAGGTGTTTAGAATAGAGAGGTCCAGGATAGGATGCCAGGAGCGGTCTTTTCTGGGTACCAGGAAAAGTCTTGAATAAAAACCTTGTCCCCTTTATTCTGCTGGGACAGGTTGAATAGCTCTGATACTTAGAAGAGAGAAAACCTGCTGTTGGGCCTCCGCCCACAGATTTGGGGGTAGGTCTGGCCAAACGTTTGGGGTTGGTAGGGTGTGGAAGTGGAATCTGTATCCTTGGGAAACTATATTCAAAACCCATTTGTATTGGGTAATGAGTTCCCAGTTTTTTGCATGCAGGGCGAGCATTCCTCTTAAGGGAGCAGGCAGTTGAGCAGGGCTTGGAAGGGTTAAGGTTAAGTCATTGTGCCATTTTTCCATAGGGGGGTGGGGTACTACTCCCTACTTTGGAAGTGGGAGCCCCCCACTGCTTAGGCCTGTGCATAGCCTGAGACTGTAACCTAGGTGGTCTGCTGTTCCTGGGTTTGGACTGAGAATGCCTGGAAGAGACAGGAAAGGACCAATTCTTTGAAGGCCAATGCCTACTAAATCTGGGAAGCTGTCCTTGTAGGACATCTTTAACAAGTTTGCATAGATTTAGCTTTTTCCTCCATCCTTTTGAGGACTTTTTCTGCTTTGTTGCCAAACAGGCGGTCTTAGTTTAAGGGAGCATCCAGTAGTTTAGCTTTAACATGATCTGGCAAGTTTTGCTCCTTAAGCCAAGCATACCTTCTAAGTACAGACCCAGTGACAGCAGCCCTGCAAGATGCTTCTAAAGAGTCAAAACCACATTGCAAAGTATGCTTACCAACTTGTTCTGCAGAATGCATTAAATCCTGTAATTATTTGTGTTCAGCACAGTCAAGAATCAACATCATTTTCTGTTTAAGCAGTACCATAATATGCTGCTGGTACTTTAACATATGAAACTGGCAATTTAAAGCCCTAATGGCCAAAGTAGCAGAAGTGTATGCCTTCTTACCCCATCTGTCCACGGCTCTAGAATCTCTACCAGAAGGGGTAGGATTCTTGGCAGCAGTAACCTTAATGCCTTTTGGTCCTTGGGAAATGGTCTCTAGATTCGCAGTAGGATTCTTGAAGAGGAACTTGTGAGAGTCAGGTACTCTGTAATACCTGTCAGGTTTTCTGGGAGCTGGAGTTAAAGTGTCCGGGGAAAGGCTAGATTCCAAGAAAGCATCACCTACAATGTCCAGAACAGGAGGGACAGCTAAAGGCCTGTGTTGAGGAAGGAGTAAGAATTCCTTAAGCCTCTTTTTGGAGTCAGAGCAATCCTGGCTTTCCCAGCAGAAATGCTCCCTAAGAGTGTGCAAGGTTTCACCAAAAGAAAAATCTTCTGGAGGGGAAGCAGAGGGAATGGAATCCTCTGCATCAGAATCCTCATAGGTAGATAAGGGCAAATTCTGGTAATCAGAAGGAACAGAAATATCAGATTCCTGATCAGAAGAATTAGAAGGAAAATCAGTTCTAGGTCTCTTAGAGGGGGAAGGCTGGCTTCCCCTAATTAAGGTAATAAGGTCTTCAGCCATTCTAAGCATTTGTTTTTTAGGCATATGGGCCTGAGCATGCGGTTTGGACATCAGTTTTCTAGGCGTGGTGCGAGTTCAGGCCTGGATGAAGAAGATGGCGTCAGTTTAAAATGCAAGTTTGTAGGCTTGAATACACCCTCAGAAGCCGGTGTCTGCACAGCGGCTCCGGACCCATCCAAGGTAGAGACATCCGCAGGTTCCATAGTCGAAGAAGCATCTTGCGGCATACCGGACTCTGTATGGGTCTCAGTAGAGGCCTGCGAATCTGAAGTAGCGGGTATCAGGGGCTGCAAAAGCGCCTCACTGAATACCGGCGGACTGGCGACTAGCTTAACGGAAGCGTCGTTGGCAGTTTTGGACTTATGCAGTCGGTGTCTGTCTTTATCCTTACGTTTTTTCAGAAGATCGGTAGTCGGATGGCTTAAGGAAGCCATTTTGGATTACGGATACCAAGTACCAAAATAATTTGCTGCAAAAATAGCCTGACGATGAACAGTTCGGGGGATGAACAATTCACAAAACCGACAGCGAGGGACATCATGGTCTGGGCCTAAGCAGAGAATGCAGTACGAATGAAAATCTTTATGCGGTATTTGCTTTCCACAGGTAAGACAATTATTAACTTTTACTGACATCGGTTGGAGCAAGAAAAAAGATCCCCAACGTGTACTTATCTTTTTTTGAAGACTTTGGTTCTGAAAGTTGGAAACGAAAATTTCAGGAGTCGGCCGACCAGCACTTGCAAACTGCTTCTGCTTCGGACACTGCACAGCAAGAAAGACTGATGTAATGGCGTCGGCTGCATGTTTTATACCCCTGACAACCTGACGTCATGGAAGAAGAGACCGCATTTGAAGCAGGAATCCAAGACTCTGGTATTCAGGCCGGCTGTGGGCTACCTGCAGGCAGATAACCCAAATGTGATGACTGCAACAGTGAAACACGAAGAACATCTGCTGATGTTAATGTGACTGTTCCTGAGACCAACAATCAGCAATGTTCTACAGCTTCAGCGGTGCTTTTGCACCCTGATAATGACATTCTAGCTGACAACCATGTACATAACATGGTAAAAACTAAGCCATGAGTGGTTACACCTTCAACTGGAGCTCATAGCAGAGTTAAGGAAGATGGGTGTGATGTAGTGACCACGATACCTTTTTTTTTTTTCCGTGAATCCTTTCACTGCATTACCCCTGCCCACAAAGTTACCAGTTACATCCAGCAGAGGGCGATTGCCGATAAAAGAAGCAGAAGGCCTCTGCAAGTATCACATCACGGCACAGGCGTTGGCAATAGAGGCGAACGACCAACTGCCATTGAATCTACCGGTTTCTGAGCTGTATACACGACAATTATGTGAACAAGATGCACTAGGTTATGATGAGAGTACAGGATCTCTTTCAACTGACAATTATTTTTATTTAGCATTGGGTCTGCTTGATGAAGATTCTAATAAGGAACAAGTATGCGTAGAATGGTTGCCAGGCTACCACCAGCCTGCTTCTGATTCACTTAATGCTGTTTTAGCTGAACTTCCCTTAGGAATATCTCCAGGAAGGAAAAAACATTCAGTGGTGGAACTGTTAGAAGGAGATGGAAATAATGAATCAACGTGTACATTCAGGCCACAGGGACATAATCAGCTTGTTTATAACCTGTCCGATATAACTTTAACTGAAGCGCAACTTGCAGTCTTCAACAAAGGCTTGAGCCTCATACCAGCCAAAAGGTCTGACATTAATGATGTTATTTTGGATTTAAGGCTATTTGCTAGGAATGTTGCATTCAAAGGTTTATTTGGTCAATCCAATGCCTCAACAGTAAGTACTAATACTTTTTAATGTAGTAAACGTAGTTCTTTTAACCCCCCTTTATCTAACACAATAGAAGCTTTTGTCAGTGTGTGTGAGTTAGATATATATGAAGCGTTTTGTAGAGCTAAAAGTCTTTTCTCTAATTTAACAGCATCAGAGAGTAAAGCCCTCGAACAACTACAGAGATTGGATAGTATCAGCATCAGACCAGCTGATAAAGGGGGCACAGTAGTTATTCTTAATAGAATTGATTATTTAAGTTCTATGAATGAAATGCTTTTGGATGTAGACACATACACAGTGATAGATGTAAAGGTTATTGATAGAAGTGTAAGTACCATCAGGGATGTGATCTACGAGCTACTTATGTACGGGCTGTTAGATTTTGACTTGTATGAATTTCTGCTAGTTGAATATCCACTAATACCAACATTTAATGGCCTACCCAAGATACATAAAACTTTAGTGAAACCCCCCCATGCGACCCACAGTCTCTGGGCGTAGTTGGGCCACTGAGCCCTTATCCTAGTTATGTAGAGAACATGCTGAAATCTCTTCTAGAGGAGGCCCCCTTAGTGTTGAAGGATACACAACATTGTCTATCGACTTTATTTTACTAAGTACAAGGTCTTGATTTATCAGAAATTTTGTTAGTCACACTTGATAACAAAACCTTATTTACAGTGATCCGTAATACAGAGGGGATAGACTCAGTTAAGCTTTATATGGCACATCATGGCCATTATAGTCATGATACAATAACTGTGGTTTGTACGCTGTTGGATTTAATCTTCAGCTATAATGTTTTTCTTTTTAATGATAGATATTTCCTGCAGAAGCAAGGGGTGACCATGGGTACGCCATGTGCCAACACTTGTGCAAATTTGGTGTTGGCACAATGGGAAGAAGAATACGTACTGAATAGTAATGCCTATAATGCACATTTAATATATTATTGCAGGTTTGTGGACGATATTCTTTTGTTGCTGGAGAGTAGTGAAGCACTGAATGAATTCATCATGCATCTTGAAGGGACTACCAGCTACCTTAAATATCAGAAATTTTGTTAGTCACACTTGATATCAAAACCTTATTTACAGTGATCCGTAATACAGAGGGGATAGACTCAGTTAAGCTTTATATGGCACATCATGGCCATTATAGTCATGATACAATAACTGTGGTTTGTACGCTGTTGGATTTAATCTTCATGTATAATGTTTTTCTTTTTAATGATAAATATTTCCTGCAGAAGTAAGGGGTGGCCATGGGTACACCATGTGCCAACACTTGTGCAAATTTGGTGTTGGCACAATGGGAAGAAGAATACGTACTGAATAGTAATGCCTATAATGCACATTTAATATATTATGGCAGGTTTGTGGACGATATTCTTTTGTTGCTGGAGGGTAGTGAAGCACAACTGAATGAATTCATCATGCATCTTGAAGGGACTACCAGCTATCTTAAATTTCTTATGCAATGGTCATTATTAACCAGTATAGATTTTCTGGATATTACGTTCCATAAGAATGGCTTGGGAGAGTTTGACACGAAGTGCTTTAAGAAGACATACTGGAAAAATAGTATATTGCATAAATCCAGTATGCACTGCTCACATATTTTTAAAAACATTGTGAAAGGACAATCCTTGAGATTATCACGCCTTAACACTGATGATACAGGTATGAGTGAATCTATTGATCATTTTTTAAATGATCTTTCGAATAGAGGATACCCTGATAGACTGACAGCTGATGTTCATAGGGAGGCACAAGTGGATAGGAATGATAAAGGAGCTCCCTATTTTTCTAATAAGTACAGGAATTGTAACAGGCAGCATCGCAGTAGTAACTTGAATCATGGACATCCTAAAGTGCTGTTTACCTATTCTAGTAATATTTCTGACTTTTGTGATATTATTAGGAAAAACTGGCCTATACTCCTAGCGGATGAAGCCACCAGTGAAGTGGTTGGGTCTCGTCCGAGTTTTATTTTTAGAAATAACAAGAATTTGAAAAGGATGCTATGCTATGGCCCTAAGGTTGGAGTGACTGATTCTTTGACTAGACTAGGAACTTTGCCTTGTGGTAAATGCAAAGCATGCACTTTTATAGCCAGAAAACAAGTGTTTATTCACCCCATTACTAGGAGAGAATTTGTCCCTAGGTTGTCTGCCACATGCAATAGTAATTGCCTGATCTATTTAACAACTTGTACGGAGTGCCAAAGTTTTTATGTGGGCAAGACGATACGTAAGTTTAAGGAAAGGATTTTGGAACATGTTGGGAATATCAGAAACAAAGTCCTTACAAATGCATTGGCAGTACATATGGCTAAAACAGGGCATAATGTCTTCCATTTTAGAGTTTTACAATTGGTTAAACCTGGTATAAGAAGAGGTAATGTGAATAATTACTTGGAGAATTTGGAAGTGAAATGGATTATAGCTCTGCAAGCACATAAGGTTCCAGGGCTTAATGCTAGTATTCCTTTAAGGCCAGCTTTAATTAGTAGAAGGTGAACTTGATTTTTTAATTATATGTGATTTTAACTTGTATAAGTGTTTTACTTTGAATTGCTTTTTATATGGATCTGATGAAGTGGTAACCCCACGAAAGCGCTCATCCTTTTGCAATAAAGAAGTGTTTTAGGACATTTTTTGGCTTTTTCTCAGCTTTGTTGGTGTGCTCACATCTTGTTTTTAAGCCTAGCTTCTGTATCTGCACCAGGAGTTATTGCTGATCAACCAACCTCACAAGTTTCCATACAGGACCCAAGCTCTGCTACAAGTCATCTTAAACACTTTGGTTTCCAGAAGGTGGTCTTCTTCCTCTGAGTCACCTCATACTCAGGTGTATAAGGTGGCCAAGTGCAAGAGAAGAAAGACCAGCTCTGTAGAACACACTAAAAGCTTTGAGCGTGGCACAAGCAACAGTTTGATTAGTGGCTTATGTACTTGTAGGAGATTACTGGGGAGAAATGAAGTGAGCAGCTGCTGCCATTTCATCCATCCTGGGGGAAGGAGGGGGTCACACCTAGTGAAGTCTGACCTTACCAGACTCATGCTGTAGGAGTGAATTCACACTAGCAAGCAGAGGGGAACTCAGCATGTAAAGGCATGTTTTCCCTCAGACGTCAGCAACATTGCAGCTCAGAAAAGCTGCCAATGGGGGAGTGGTGTCTTCCCAAGGAGAAGAATATAGGCTGTCTTGCTCCTGCCACCTAACACTGGGCCATAAGGCTCTTATCTCGCCATGAACAAATCAGTTGACTGTATGCAGTTAGAGGAGTCATCAGGCACAGTCCTGTGGAGAAAAATAAAACGTGGCCAAGTGCAAGAGGAGGTAAAATTACTCCTCTACAGAATCTTCCATTGCTAATATGGGACAATGGCAAGGAAGTCACTGGTTCTCTTACACTTCACCTCCAATGATCTCAAATTTGACTTAGCCCTGGAGATAAAAAGGCACATGGGAGATAGGAAGACATTGGGTCAGATGGCCTAACATCAAATGATGCAGAAAGCTTTTAGATCCTCCTACTGAAGTTACTGAAAGATCCCCACCAACCGGCAATGTAGTAAGAGCAGCCATTCACTGCTTAGTCAGCCTTTATCCTGAATAAAAATGATAGGGTGGTACATCCTCAAAGGAACTCTGAGTTTCTGGTTAAAGCATCCTAAACCTAACAATCTGGTAATTTTAGTAGCTCTCAAGAAGGCTTTCACATCCCACAGCCATGCAGTACAGCCTCTTGACAAGGAGTCAAGAGCAACCGGCCATTTAAGTGTACCTGTGCAGCATCTGCTTCCTCCCTGAGGGCACTAAATAACTTAGGCATATGGTGAACATTTCTAAAGAAATCTCAGTACTTATCGCAACCACATTCCAAACATGTCATGCTTGTACATGCAGTGCTGACATACTGCAATGAACAGGTCACAGATAACGCATGTACACAAATTTCTACTAATAAACACAGTGAAATTGAAGTGATTTCTTATATGTAAAGCAGCATAATAAGTAACTAACTATAAAAGTTATAATTGTAAATTGCCAGCAGTTCCTTTGTTATTCTTTGAAGTTTTGAAGTTAACAGGACGGTAATTTATTCTGCTCTGCTACAGCAGAAATTCTAACATCTCCTCAGGCAGCACCATGTAATGGATCTCGGATAACTATTATAATGAAAATGCTTTCCTTGTTTGTCACCTTCTCTATGTGGGGAAAAAATTATGGTGAAATCCACTAGCTCATTAATAAGTAGTCAAGCTGTGGTTCTGTGGTCGGAAATGTTGCTAAAGATCTGGGATTACCAAGCTGTTTTACACATAAAAAAATCAATTAATTTTCACTGTGTTTTTCTGTGACCTATAAGCCGCGGTGGTGCAGCTGTAGCGTTGTCACCTCACAGCAAGAGGTTCTCCCGTTCGATTCTCAGCTGGAGCGCCTTCTGTGTGGAGTCTGCATTTCCTCCCAGCGGTCGAGTGGCATTCGAAAGACATGCGTAGAATGGGCGTGCCTTCGTTGAAAGTTAGGCATCGAGCTGGCTCCTCGGCACCATAAAAATCTACTGCCAATCATTAGCGGACCAGAGTTCCCCTGTGGTGACCCCTAATCGGGAAAAGCCAAAAGAAGAAGAAAAACATTATCTGTGACCTCTTCATTGTGGTTTAATGTACTTTTCCTCTCGCTGACAAAAGTTGAGGAATACCGTGGGGTGCACCCCCCCTACTCTTTAATGGAGTAGAAGGCATGTATGACCTCTGGGCCATCCATTACAGTGTATGGATACAGTCACTATGTTCACATCAGTGACAGTAAACTTCAATGAACTTTCAGCCGATGTCATGCTGGGAAAAACAATCATTTCAGAAATTATTATAATTTTACATTTGCCGTCGGAAACTACTGACATACACACCAAAATGTACAATGTGTCTGAAAGCACAACATGCCATGTTGTACAACTTAAGTCATTAATTATGATGGCACACTAACACAGTTTCTTTCATTAGTAAACAAATGACATGTTAACTCCTAAAGAAAAAGTAAATAAGACTGTAATGAATCAGATCTGTCCAAATAAGGTTAAATAATTATGGCGGCACTCGAACGGCAAATGAATATATCAAGAGTGAGGTGTTTGCAACGTGGTTGCGATAACATGCAAGTACTGAAATCTCTGATGAAATGGTCCAAATGACAGTTGCTGGATGTCCTAATCCACAACAGCTTTGATTATGGTAAAGCTTAACAAAAGAAAGCATTTAATGCAGTAGAAGGCTCTGCTAGAGTTATGGCAATCAATATTACTGTTCACCAGTTGGCTATGGTCAATTATCTTTACTATGGAGATCAAGGTGACTTTAATGAAGATCCTTTTTCACAGACCTGGCATATTTGGCCTAAGGTTAAGGTAGATCTAGATGAGATGGAATAGGATAGCAAAATTCTAAAAGCAGAAGGTGTCTCAAGAGAACCTTCTCTAGGATTTCTAACAGCTCACTCCAGACGTGCAAAAAAACACAAGCAAAACTCTGGAAAAGACAAATAATCTGGGAAATTTTATAGAGATGTTGCCATTGTGGCTGGAGTCCTCAGAAGTCTACAGGCAATTCTGAATTTTTACCAAAAGGCAACAACAGCCTTAAGACCTTGCCTGCTTCCCTTGGGAGAAGTTAAAAACGTCCTATCCCTCCATCTATCAGCGTGGAACACTATCAACACAGAAAGTTGAGTTAGGACAATCACATCCCGAGGTTACAAAATTCCCTTTCTATCAGCTACACCATCATTTTCTTTTACCTGGCTGGAAATCCCACCCCATTAAAAGGAACTGCAATACTAAAGGTTCCAAATGTCTAAGGAGAAAAAACAGCCATCCACTAGCTCCCACTGGACTAGAAATAGTTTGGATACTACTTCAGCTTCTTTTTGTTGCCAGCAAAGACAGACAGACAACCTTAGCTGCATCACACACTAAAGTGGCCTGAATTCATTTATTTCCAAAGAAGCATTAGGATAACGAGCAATACTTCTGTGCCTGGCAAAAAGAGACTAGATGTGCTCCTTGAAACTCCAGCACACCCACCTCCACATAAAACAGACAAGCAATCCAGAAAGTATTTTAACTTCAGAATTAGACAACTCATTAAAAGATCCAGAGCAAACCACTTGGTCTCACCCCAGCTCCAAGTGTGTTAACCAAATGCACGTCTATGATGGCAGTGCACATCTATCTACAAAAAGCCAAGGTATTCTTGTAATTGGATGACTGTTGCTTTACTGCATCTTCAATAAGTAATGTTGGTAATGGAGTCTGGTTTGATTACTCCAGTCCACTGGAATGACCTTCACTGCATCCAAGTCTCAACTGCAGCCTTTTCATTGTATAATATTCACAGCCTGTAGACTGTACACCCATTTATACACAGCATGACACTTCATACAAAGGGCACAAACAGTTTAAGCCAACATTTCTGTTATACAGTCCTCCACAGCAATGCTTTGTTATGGTCTTATGTTTCTTGGTCTCACAATGAACGTCCTTCCCTTGACTGATAACAGACTTTAAATCAAAGTTCTCCAGTGGACTTGGGGTCCAAAGGTTTCAAAATATGAACCCAAAAGACAACCAAATCCACATATCTCTGAATTGCAAACATCCATTGTGGAGGTTGGATGTTAACAATCTCTTCTTAGACAGTCTTCCCCATTCTCCTCCTTACATGGCAACAGTCATTATGGAGATGTAACCTCTGCAAAGAAGGTGGCATTACAATGGCAGACAGTTTAAGGTGTCTTGATGTCACTGGCTCTCCTCCTTCAAATCAGTGCACCAGACATGTCAGCAGTATGTCTAACCCACCAAGCCTCCCAGGATTCCATTTCAAAAGGAGTTCTGACCAGATAAACAACACTACAGTTATATCATATATCAACAAGCAAGGAGAAAGCAATTCTACCATCTATACTGGGAACCTATGACAGTGTGGGAATGGGCCGTGTTCTGCAACCATTTACTGGTCGCACTCCATATGCCTGAAGAGTAAAATTCTCTGGCAAAATGAGCAAGTTTCTGCTCTTGCTTCACAAATGATTCCTTGGTTCCTCCATGACAAAATGATTTTCAAAAATAGGTGAAACCGTGCAATGACCTGTGTTCATCCCCAATCAACATATAGTGATAAGATATATTTTCTGTAATTTCTTCACCACAGAGGCACACAAGGGAAGCTCTAACCCACAACTAGTCAAATGGAGTTCCTTACTGTAGATCAGAGTGCAAGTGATGTGTGTGCTACATCTTTAAGAAGCATGTCAAGGCTATACTTGCACGTATAAATTCTAGACACGTGCAATCCCTAGTGCCATTTTGAAAAAGCAGCCAGGGAGACAGCATGCAAGATCGCAGTTGTTAGCTTGTATATAAGTTACTTAAGTTAAAGTCAGTAAAAGTACAGTTTTGTACCTACCATAAATGTAGATGTCCGATAGATATGCAACTGCAGTCCTGACATATGGGTTGTCCTGCCTCAGGCAGCCCCTCGGTCGGCCGGATTCCAAAGTCTGGGTCCGGCGTCGGCTGTCGCCTCCTCCCCGACGTCAGAACGGCTGGAGTGTAAAGGCATCCGCTGACGCCATCTTCTTCAGTGTTTCTTGCCCAGATGCCAGGTGCCCTCCAAGGAAGGCTAAATTTTGTGAATGGATATGCAAAAAATTCCAGACATGCACAACAGTAATAAACAGATACACCATAACAGATATCCCCAGCAAAAAAGGAGAGGGGGAATGGACCCAAGGAAAAAGCAGAGGGGTAGAAGGGAGGGAAAACCTGACTGCAGTTGCATATCTATCGGACATCTACATTTATGGTAGGTACAAAACTGTACTATGTCTTTCAAGAATGCAACTGCAGTCCTGACATATGGGTTGAATACCATAGCCAAGGTGGGGGTGGTAGGATCTAAGCAAGGGATGGTGTAGCTAAAGACCCTGCAGGACTGCAGAAGCAAAGCCTGCTCGGGACCTGGAGTATAAAGGCAGGTTGTAGTGTTTGGTAAATGTATGCACGGAGCTCCATGTAGCAGCCTCTAGAATGTCCTTTGTAGCCACTCCTCTTAGAAAGGCTGTGGATGTGGCTATAGCTCTGGTTGAGTGTGGCCTGATATTGGCTGGCACACCCTTTCCATGGAAGGAATAACAGAATCTGATGCAGTGTCCAATCCATTTTGAAATTGTTTGTTTGGAGACTGCCTTTCCTTGCACTCCGGCAGCATAGGCTACAAATAGTTGGTCAGACTTCCTGGTGGTCTTTGTTCTGTCCAAGTAGTAGCGTAATTGTCTGTGTATGTCTAAAGTATGCAGCAGCTTTTCCCCTTTATTTTGAGGCTTGGGAAAGAAAGTAGGCAGGTGAATTGCTTGATTTAGAGACACCCTGGATATCACTTTTGGCATGAATGAAGGATTGGTCCTTAGAGAAACTCTGTCCTGATGAAAAATGAGAAAGGGAGGAACTGCCATGAGGGTCTGTATCTCCGAGACTCTTCTTGCTGAGGTAACTGCCAACAGGAAGACCGTTTTCCAGGAGAGAAATTGCATTTCTGAACATGCTGCTGGTTCAAAAGGAGGAAGAGTTAATTTTTCCAAGACATAGTTGAGGTCCCATGCAGGAACTGGTGGTTTTCTGGGAGGTTTGATATTCTTTATCCCTCTTAGAAACTGTTTTAGCAAGGGATGCGAAAAAACAGGTGGGTCACAGTTGTAATTTGCTGAGATTGCTGAAGCGTGAATTTTAATGGAAGAATATGAGAGGCCACTATGAAACATTTCTGCCAAGTATTCTAATATCTGAGGTATGCTCATCACTGATGCATCCCTGGCCCTTTCTGGCTTTCCAGGTGATGAATCTCTTCCACTTGGCCGAATAGGTTTTTCTGGTGGAAGGTCTGCGTGCTTCCAGCAAGATTTCCTGAACCTTTTCGGAGAGGGGGACATGGGTCAAAGTCATGGAACCCTCCAGGCTGTCAGTTGTAATGTTTGCAGGTTTTGATGAACAGTCCTGTAATTGTGTTGAGTCAGGAGCAGAGGCCATTGGGGCAAGGGCCACGGTTTGGTGTGAGTTATGCTCAGTAGCAAGGGATACCAATGCTGCCTTGGCCAGTCTGGAGCTATCAATATTCCTTTTGGTTGCTCTGCTTTGATCTTCAGTAACACCTTGGTGAGTAATGGTAGAGGCGGGAATGCATAGATTTTTAGGGTATTCCAGCTGAAGGAGAGAGCATCCGTTCTCCAGGCTAGAGGATGGTGTGTCCTTGAGCAAAACCTGTCCAGGTGGTGATTGAGATGAGAAGCAAAGAGATCTATGTCCGGTCTTCCCCATGCAGTTGTTATTTGTGAGAAAATGTGTGGATGTAGCATCCATTCGTGTGGATCCATGAAATTTCTGCTCAACCTGTCCGCCAGAACATTGTCCTTGGCCAGAACAAACTGGGATTGCAAATGGATGTTCAGTTTCAGGGACTTTTCCCAAAGAGCCATTGTTAGTCTGCAGAGGGGATACGAGTGAGTGCCTCCTTGTTTGTTTATGTACCACATGACAGTGGTGTTGTCTGTCCTTATTAGCAGATGGCCTTGTTGAAGAGATTTTCCAAAGGCTTCTATTGCATGTATCACTGCCAACATCTCTTTTTGATTTATGTGCAGAGGCATTTCTGTGGGAGTCCATTGACCTTGAATGCATCTGCCCTCCATGTGTGCCCCCCATCCATGATCTGAGGTGTCCGTTGTAATGGTTTGACTTGCTTGAACTTTGTTGAAAGGCATGCCTTGGTTTAAATGGCTTGCTTGAGCCCACCACAAAAATTCCCTTTGCAGGCATGGGATGAGTGGTATTACGTCCTCTAGGTTGTGGCTGTGTTGAGACCATAAGCTTTTTAGGTACCATTGCAGCTTTCTCATGTGTAGTCTTGCCAGAGGAATCAGAAGAATGCAAGATGCCATGAAACCCAGGGCCTGCAGGATCTTCCTTGCGGTCAGCTGGGTAAGTTTTGCTAGGCTTCTTGAAGTAATCTGGTAAATGCTGTTGTTTCTCCTCTGTGAGGAAAGCCATTTGTGACTGTGTGTCCAGTTTTGCTCCTAGAAAAATAATCTTTTGGGATGGCAATAGTCTTGATTTTTGAATGTTGACTGTGTATCCCAAAGCCTGTAGCAACTGAATGACATAGTCCAAGTTTTTTATCAAGGTTTGTTTGCTGTCTGCTTGTATAAGGCAGTCGTCCAGGTAAGGGTATATTTGAATCCCCTGGAGTCTGCAATGTGCAACTACTGATGCCAGGCATTTCGTGAATACTCTGGGCGCAGTAGATAAGCCAAACGGCAATGCTGAGAATTGATAATGCTCTGTTCCTGCAAGAAATCTGAGGTATCTTCTGCAACTGTGTCTGATTGGGACATGCAGGTATGCCTCCTTGAGGTCCAGAGTAACCAGCCAAGACCCCTTGCCCAGCATGGGAAGGAGTTGCTGTAACGTCAGCATTTTGAATTTTGGCACAATGAGAAAGGTGTTTAGAACGGACAAATCCAGTATAGGCCTCCATTGCTTTTCTTTTCTTGGAACAAGGAACAGTCTTGAGTAGAATCCCTGGTCTTGTTCCTGAGGAGGAACCATTTCTATAGCTTTTATTTTAACAGCTTTGAAATTTGTAAGAGAGCCTCTGCCCTTTGATTTTGTGGCAGGTTTGGCATGCCTTGTCTCGTTGGTAAGGTGTGGAAGTGGAACCTGTAACCTCTGTCTATTATGTCCAGAATCCATTTGTCCTTGGTTAAAATGTGCCAGTTCTTTGAGAATAAGGATAATTTTCCGCCTAGAGGTGCTTCTCTTTGAGCCTTGGTAGGCGGAATGAAAGTCAAGTCATTGTGTTTGTCCCTGTGGTGCGGGTGAACTCCCTGCGCCACTTCTCTGATTTGGTGGTTGCAATTGGCGGCCCCTGTAGGAGCCTCGGTATTGCCCTCTACCTCGAGCACGCCTGTTTAAGGACCAGTTTTTTGAAGGCCAATTCCTGCTGAATCTGGGAGGCTGAACCTGGAGGAAATCCTTGACAGTCTGTACTGATTTTGCCTTTTCCTCAATAGACTTCAATACATCCTGTGCATTAGTACCGAAAAGCTTCTGTTTTTCCAGAGGTGCATCCAGGAGCTTGACTTTAACATGGTCTGGCAGTGGCTGTTCTTTCAACCAAGCATGTCTACGTATAACGGCCCCTGTCATGGCTGCCCTACATGAAGCTTCCAATGCATCATAACCACACTGAAGAAAATGATTGCTAACCTGCGGAGTGTTATGAACCAAATCCTGCAATGCCTTTCTATCTATAGGCTCAGGAGAGGCCAACTTTTTCTGCAAATCATCCATTAAGTAATCCTGGTACTGAAACATATGAAAAAGGCAGCTGAGTGACCTCATGGCAAGGGTGGAAGAGGTATAAACTTTTTTGCCCCATCTCTCTAGGGACCTAGCTTCCCTGCCAGCGGGCAGAGGGTTTTTGGCCGAAGAAGTAGCCACTCCTTTGGGGCCCTGTGAAATAGTTTCTAGATCCACAGAGTGGGCCTTAAAGAGATGCTTATGGGTTTCAGGGACCCTGTAATATCTGTCAGGCTTGATAGGAGCAGGAGGGAGTGAATCAGGCGAAGCACTGGAGTCTGAGAATACATCATCAAGGACATCCAACACTGGAGGGATAGCTAAAGGTCTGTGTTGGGGTAGCTTAAGGAAGGTACGCAGCCTTTTCCTGGAGTCAGAAAATTCCTGACCCTGCCACTGAAAATGTTCTCTCATGGAGTGGAGAGCTTCACCAAAAGAAATGTCCTCTGGAGGGGAGGCAGAGGGAATTGAATCCTCAGCATCCGAGTCCTCATAGGCCTGGAAGGATTCTTCCTGGGTATCTGAGTGCTCTGAATCCCCAGAGGCTTCATCTGAAGAGAGGGTGTCTGTCTGCTCAGTTCTAGGCCTTTTATCTGCAGGTGGCTGAGAACCTCTGTCTGGGTGCGGCTGAGAACCCCTGATAAGAGAGATTAGATCTGCAGCAAGAGTCATGATCTGTCTATCAGAAGAGGGGCCCTGAGAAATAGATTTAGGATGGGCCTTGGCCTGGCTGGCAGCCTTGGCACGTGCAAAGGCCTTGATGGACATGGATACCGGAGGCCTAGCTGCCCCACGTGCAGGGGTAACCTTGTCCACAGGAATGGTGTCGGGTAAATCTAGAGCTTCGGTTTCTGGAGGAAAATCAACAACCGGCACCGTTGAAATCTCTGGGACCAAAGAACGCGGTAAAGCGGTGTCGTCGGCCTGGGGCGGTTGAATTACCGCTTCCGAAGGGACCGATGCACTCACGGAGGGCTTAGGCGTGGTATCGGTGGACGACACGGGCCGAGGATGTCGGTCCCGGTCCTTACGTTTTTTGGTAGATTGTGCTGTCGGTTGTTCCGACAGCATGATATAAGCGAAAGATTCGCCAAAAAAGTCTTCGGCAAATTCTGCCCGGTGCCTGAGTGTGCGCTTATTAAAGCAAGCACAGGCAGCACAGGCCGAGACATCGTGGTCTGGGCCCAGGCAAGGGAGGCAGTAAGAATGGAAGTCCTTATGAGGTATTTGTTTACCACAAGACAACCAATTATTAACCTTTTCACTTTTTTCTGACATTGGCTGAGGCAAGAAAAAATGTTCCCCAACGGGGTACTTAGCTTTTAGATGACTTCGGTATTTGAAAACACAGGAGCTGACCGACCGGCACTTGCGAACTGCTTCTGCTTCGGGCACTGCGCGGCAAGAAAGACTGGAGAAGATGGCGTCGGCGGATGCCTTTATACTCCAGCTGTTCTGACGTCGGGGAGGAGGCAACATCAGCCGACGCCGGACCCAGACTTTGGAATCCGGCGGACCGAGGGGCTGTTGTCACTGGTAAAGTTACACCCTCCTTGAGATCCAGTCAGTGGAGAAACCAAGTACAAGTTAAAACATCACTCCATTAGGTGTGCATTTCCTTCCTTCCTTTTTAGGCTGTTCAGTTATGGTTCATGCACTATGAGCAACAGCCTTTTATATGACAAGATTTACTTCATCGAAGCAGAGTGCTAATCTACTACATTATAATTTATTTTTTAACTAAGGTATTGCATTATTCTTTGAATTCATCTGAAAAAAGAGGACTGTTATCTACTCTATCAGAGCAGTGTTTATTTTAAAAGCAAATGCACATTTAATGGAGTGATGTTTTAACTTGCATTTGAAGTTTTTCCACTGACTGGATCTCAAGGAGGGTGTAACTTTACCATCATGTCCGGATGGGATATTTTACCTCTGGCTTGCACTGGAGGTGTCAGCTTGTGTGAACGTCTTGATTGGTTAAGCCTTCCTTAAATGGAACATCTTTTTCAGTTGTAACAGGACCTGAGGAAGGGCAATACCCAAAGCGCTTATCCATCCTGAATGGTGCACCTTTTTGTCTCTCTATATTTTTTCACAAGGATTCTGCTATAAATATTTCCTTTTTATCGAGGGTTCATTTTAATAAAGGATTTTAAGAGTTTCTTCAGATGTCCATGGTGGTTTGTCTGTGATTTATTCACTGTATTGCCTTTTCTTTCATGGAACACCTTTAACTGCTAGCAGGTTTGCTTTCAACTGTTTTGATTGTATATGTCTGTATATTTAGTATTGTATAATGCATGACATAGAATTACCTGTGATTTCTGCATGCCTCATACAGTTATACAATCTAAGTGATGTGCTACATCTTTAAGAAGCATGTCAAGGCTACACTTGCACATATAAATTCCAGACACATGAAATCCCTAGTGCCATTTTGAAAGAGCAGCCAGGGAGAGAGCATATAAAATCACAGTTGTTAGTTTGTATATAAATTACTTAAGCTAGTCAGCAAACTTCTATATTAATGTGTTTGTATGAAATAAAGCTGCTTGAACAGAACCCACAAAGACTCTTCTATTGTGTCCTAGCTAGGAGAGCGACACTTACGATTTCCGTATTTTGTCTGATGATGATGTTCACATACAAAGTAATAACTTTTAAGTGCTGAAGTAATCCTCATAGCTCTATACTGGTTCAAGCAAACTGGGTTCCCTCTTCTTTTGCCTCATCGAGTGGAGAAACCCCCTTATTAAAATAATCAAGACTCTTCTCCTTACTTGCAGAATTCTACACTTACTCTCCTCTTCCCAGAATTTCAATATCAAAAAACTTACATGGACAAATGGAAACATTTCTCAAGCTGGACAATGTCAAGCACTCTCTCAGCAACCTCTTTCAGCACTTACTCTCACAATATATGACTATGTCATTAGTATCACTGATACATGTTTATAAGAACGACTTAAACCAATGACACAGGTTTAAGTCACTCCAACTAAAATTCATATAACTGCCATATAAAATCATCACTTGATAACTTTTGCTTAGCTTCATTAAAAGTCTCCAATGTATTATTAAAGGGGGCACTTCTGTTAAGACATCAGTCATATGACCCAGCACCTCCTTGAGATTTACATTTTGTGTTAGAAAACTTGACATAAGCTTCTTTTGATCAACTGCTACAACAGACTTATTTTGTATAAGAAAACTCTGATTGGCCGTTACCTCATCCATAAGAATTTCTGAAGATCATGCTCTTCCAGTGATAGTCTTTATTTGTTCTTTCTCAAAATTACTTTTTACTCTATACCAAAATAGCAAATGAGGTGAATTTAAATCAGTATATTCCTATGTCTGCATTATTTCCAGCTTATTGTAACCATGGGGAGCCCATCTTATCCCCCACCCAATAGAAAGAGCTGGCTTTACAGAGGATGATCCCACTCCTATGAAGATGTGAAAGTTATGTACTTGTCATAATGACATATTTGTAGAAGTGGGTCCATCCTCTGTAACAACACAGCCTACATTCCCCAACTTAGGCCAAGACAGCATTTGATTGTCTTGTGTGGCCACACCCCCACAACCATTTCTTCATGTTTCTGATCTGGATTGGTAAAGCAACACAGTGCATCAGACTGGGAAAGTCTTTAATCTCAAGCTGAACTATTGTCTGTGGCGCAAGTCTTATGAGTTTTTGGGGATGGATCCACTCTCACGGATTTATCATGGTAAGTAACTGACTCATTAATGGACTGAATGGAACAAGCAGCAGGGGAAGAGTCCATGATGCAAGTCTCAGTATCCAAATGACTCACTATGTGAATTTAATCAGTACAAGTGTGGGAGCCCCCTCCATGGCTAATGACACAAAGAATTGTACTGTACTGTAATTAACTGGAAATACTGAAATATGACTGAGAACGAAAGCCTTTATCTGTTAATTACCCAAATTCATGTTGAACAGGTACCAGTCTCTCCTTTAAGGACCAAGTCTTGTGTACTTTTCAGAATGAATTCTCCAAACACTGTAGTTCATCCAATAAGGCTTTATTAGATATTCACAACATTCAAACACTGTCTTCATTAACAGTGCTAACAGTGCTGCTAAATATATATAAAGTTTCTGCACATACATTCTGATTGTCCTGAATGATGTAAATGGAAACCGTCTTTATTTGACCTGACTTCAGTACTCAGGCTCGAGCGTCTGCAATCTTTTCTGCAATGTCAGGTCCAATGAACTAACCTTAACTGAACTGCTATCCTGAACACAACAGATTACATTGCTTCAGTCCAATGATTTTCCTTTGTAAACTGCACTCACTCCCCTTAACCTTGGCCTCAGGCCTTGTCTCTCATGTGCCTTATTTAACATTCCATTAAGGAATATTCTGTAGCTGGCAAGATTGCATCTTTCCCATGAGAAAAGAGCATTCTGTATGTCTGTAATTTCTGCACACTTTATGCTTATTTTTCCTTTCTAATAAACTGTCTCTCATGCTTGACCAGCAAGGTTATTCTTTCTTTCTGCTTAACTGTCTTTTATGCATAAATGAGACATGAATTCTAGGCCTATTTTACCCTTTAGCCTGTCTAATGTCTAATAACTACTTTAAAATGGAAGTCCCTAATCTAACAGTTGCCCCTGAAGTCCCTGCCAAAAGTCTACAGGGACCTACTTCCGTAGTTACCTTATATCTGTATTGCTAACTACTGTATACAGCTTTATGCTACCTGACTCAATCTGAAAATATATTTTTTTAATTTGGTAAACCTGCAGTGTTACTTGGGCATTTATGGCCTCTTTGGATTGAAGTCTTTTAACTTTATGATTTAATTATAGCTAGGCAATCATTTTTCATATGGTGAATAAACTTGCAATTCTAAGTTTGACCACTAGGAGTCACGTGATAATTTATGGCCTGTTTAGAATGAAGTCTCAACTTTATGATTTGATTTTCATATAACCTAGCTTCATAGCCTTTAAAGTCTCAAAATTCAGGTTCTGACATATGAGTGATAAATTCAAAACCTGTACATTATTCTGAAAATGAGTGTTTTTTAATTCTGTGACTTTTAAAGCTCATTAACCTGTCTTTGTGAATCTTTATTTAAGTTAGACAAAGTACGAACTGTTAACCCTGCCTATTTTTCTTCCATATTTCTCTGTATGCTGTAATAGTAAAGTTACATTGTTTACAACCTATGTTTTTTTTTACCTTATGAACTGGTGCCTTAATGTACTAAGATGTCTCTCTCTTATAGCAAATGAAACCTTTTCCTGTTGTTCATAGTTTTAAATCTTTAAACATTGTACTGTTTCTTTTTATTGTACAGCTTATCAAGCATGATGGCTATTCTCTGAAGACTAACTGAAATCAGAACTAAAGAGATAACTTTATAACTGGTCTTACAGCATAATTACCATATAATGTGTTAACTTGTGTGTATAAATTTTTATTTAGATTTGCTAATAATGCTACTTACCCTTTTTTACTTTTATGTGTTGTCTGCCTCCTAAATTTGTGTCTGAAATATTTTATGAATACTTATGAGCTATAATAGTTTACTAAACCCTATGCTTTCAGCATTCCAAGTCTATATCTTGGCATTGTCTGTTAGTGTCCTTTTAATTTCTGACCAATGTACAATAATTATGTAAGGTGCACTGTAATCCGTAAACTAATTAACAAATTAAGCCCGTTCTGTTATGCCTTGAGTGCACTGAATAACTATTACTACCTGTTATTTAGATAATTTATCCTAATAAGCTTGTAATAAATAATTTTGTCACTTTACCATTAACTAATGACTGAATAATGTGAAGGATGATGTAGTAGAAATACATGACGTAATAAGCCTGTTGCAAATAAGTCTGTCATTTTACCCTTAACTAATGACTAAAAAATGTAATTCCGTTACTTTACCCTTAAAACTAATGAATAATGTGAAGTAACTGAATATTATTTTTATATTCTGAAATTTGAGTGAAATGTACTATACTGAACACATAACTGAGTATGAATGTCATATTCTGAATCTTGACTGAAATTTACACTAGCGTGATACATATTTATACTGAACATTTAAAATAGCTGTGTATAGTCTGAAAACTAACTAAACTAATACTAAAAGAATATCTTTTGCCAGTGTTAACTGAACACACATAAAAACATAACTGAATCTGGTACATGTTATATTCTGAAAACCAAACTATTAGTACCTTTTCCTGTCAGTATTGTATGAACATATACAGACTGAAAACTAGTACTGTTGACAAATTGTCTGAAACATGAGAACATTTTGACAGTGTTACATGAACACAGATAAAAACTGAACTGAAATCTGTTCTGTCAGTATTGTCTAAAAACTAGTACTGTTGTACAATTGTCTGAAAACATGCACACTTGCTTTAACTCATACATTTTAACTTTAAACAAACACTGAAGAAATAACTGAAACACATACACAGTCAACTTCTGCACCACAGCTCTTGCCAAATTTTACTCTGCAGTGTCCTACTCACTGATGAGGTAAAGGAAGGCCTGCTTTAATGTTGAAGTGTCCTTTTTATAGTTAGGCCTTTTAAGCCTCTCCTTTTCAGTTCTTGTGCAAGGATGGGTGACTAAAGTTCATGATTATATTTAATATCAGGTCCTTAAAATAACATTTGCATCTTTAACAATTATAAACTGATAACATTGCTTATTGCCCTGACCTTATTTACATTTTCTGCATGAAATAAACATTTGCTAGTAATAAGCTCTTGCAAGTCTGTAAGCAAACTGATAACCTCAAATGAAACTAAAGTAGTAATATAACACTATGCATTTCTGCACCTATATAAAATCTGTTTTAAGTGTTGAACGTTTTACATTTTCTCTCTTGACCCTTAGATTTTAACATACTGTTCTGTGAGTGAAATTCCACCCACTGTCTCACCATAACTGTTTCTTTATCTGATGTCATTTAACTTTTCGGTAGTACTGAATACTGCAAGAATTTGTTATTAATGTCTACAATTTTGGGAGGATAAATAGTAAAACTGTAAATGCAATAAACTGATATTTGCCATACAGCTATATGGCAAATAGTACTGTTTTAATTCAGCTTTCTAGGCTGGCTGTAATGTGATCTAATGTGCTTGGCAAACTGCCATCTCCATACGAAACATATACAGTCAAATTGATTACATAATGTACTCTTTTATACAAAGGATCTGAATTCTTAACTGCATTGTCACTTTTACAATGTAGCATTGACTTTAAATTTTACATCCTGTAAACTAGCAAACATTTTGTCTCTGTCTATATTATGATATAACTAATGACTGCTAAATAATAATGCAAAAAAATTCATTT
The DNA here is from genome assembly GCF_019279795.1 of Protopterus annectens. NCBI lineage: Eukaryota > Metazoa > Chordata > Ceratodontiformes > Protopteridae > Protopterus > Protopterus annectens. The sequence goes on from NC_056737.1 coordinate 30,659,594, forward strand.
GCCAAATCTGTAACTTTAAACCCTTTTTGCAAATTAACTTGACTGTTATTTCTGATATACCTTACAAGACACAGAATAGGGCTCTTTGTTTCTACTTGAGTGGTTGCCTCCTTCCCCAGTAACTGAAGTAAATTGACTCTTACATTAAGAGCTGTAACACTTGCCTTATAGCTTTAGGACATCTTAGGAAACCTTGTAAACTGCAATAGCCCCGCTACGTTCGCCCTCGCTATGCTCGGGCTCTCTTCGCTCCCCTCCCTGCCCCCAATTCCCTCCCACCCCCAGTACCTCTAATATTTATAGTACTATAGCCACTCCCCCACTTTCTAGATCCTATCTGCTTTCATCTGGGATAATTCCACCCACCCCCATTCTACTACCTACATTTTAATAGCACCTATTAGCTTTCATCTGGCATTCTCCCATCCCCCTTCCAGTACCTTTACCTCACCACTCTATCTTCTGGTGTTGCATCACCAGGTAAAACAGTTCCTTAACTCACTAGCTGAATCACAGATAATGATATACTCCTCTTTACTACCCCTCTTATTCACACCATACCTCCTTACCTTGTATGAAAACCAGTTTCTCACAGGATGTCAGGTTCCAAAAGGCCATACTATCACCCCCGCTGTAAATCCTTCCACTTTCAATCATACTTACAGTACCAGATCCTATCCAGCATCTTGTTCAGTCTATCAACATCTCAACCCCAGGCACATTGGCTCTAGATCCAAACACTACCACAAACTAATAAATAAATTCCTGAAGTTCATCACCAAGTATAGACTCAACCTAATACTTGGTGGTGATATTCACCCCAACTCTGGCCCACTCACTTCAGATACACATACCCCCTCTACTTGCAATCTAAGCTACAAACCTACAATTAATAGGCCAACTAACTCTCTCCTAGTCTGTCATCTCAATATTAGAAGCATTAATAACAAGGTACATGAATTGCATGCACTTCTGGATGTCCACTCCCCTGAGATTCTCTGTTTATCTGAAACCTGGTTAAAACCTAACACTAAAGACAATGAAGTGTTACCACCTGGGTACAACATACACAGGCTGGATCGTGCTTTGAGAAAGGGGGGGGGGGGGTAGCTGTACTCTATAAATCTGAGTTGAATGTCACCATAGATGTAATACAACCACCTCAGATTAATAACTCAGAGATTTTTGCCACCAAATTTCAACTTAATAAAAATAAATGCATTAATATCATCTGTATGTACATTCCCCCAGGTAACAATATATCTACATTTGAAGATATCCTGCACTGGCTATCATGTCACTACCCCCAAGAAACCCTACTACTTAGAGACTTTAACGTAGACTGGGGCACCTGTTCCTCAGAATCCCCAACCACCCATATTAACCTGCATGCATTTACACAAATTATATCCACCCTTACCAGGATAGGTAAACCCAACCAAAAAGAAAATATACTTGACTGGGTTACTCATAAATAGTCACCCCCAACTGTGCACCTCTGGTACCCTCCTTAATGGCCTAAGCAATCACCTTCTCACATATGTAATTAAGCACAAAATCATTAATTCTCAACAACCCTTACTCAGAAAGGTTAGAAACAATAAAAACTTTGACCCTGCCAAATTCCAACAAGAACTAAACTCATGTAATTGGTCTATTCTAAAACACCTCCCCTTAGAGGAAGCAGTAGCATACTTTAACAACAAATTCCTTGAGATCCTTGATTTGCATGCATCTGTTCATTCAAAGAGAACCAAGGCAAAAACTGTGCCATGGCTTTCTATAGAGTCTAAACTCAAAATTTCCCTTAGAAACAAGGCATGGGCTTTATGGCGTTCTTCTAAAGACCCTCAAGATCACATTAAATGCAGGCAATCCAGGAACGAAACCAAAAAATCAATTTTACAAGACAAAAAACAATACTACTGTAATTTACAGACAGTAAATCAAAATAACCCTCAGAAGTTTTGGGCAGGTTTAAATAATCTACTACATCCTGGACAAACTTCAACCCCAACCCCTGAAGATGTTTCTGATAGTTTTAACCAATTCTTTACTGAGACAATTCAAGCCCTAGCTAGCCAACTACCTCCTAGCTCCCCTGGTCTTGAAAGTAGCACCCCTAGAAACGTACTCGCGTTCAGCTTCCAACCAGTCGCTACTTCACTTATCCGTACCTTGATCAAAAAATTCAAACCCACTACACTTTCTGCTGATCAACTCCCTGCCGAGTACCTACAAAAATCAGCTGATGCTATTGCTTTCCCCGTCTCAATACTAATCAATCAAACCATAGTAGAAGCTAAAATTCCCAGCATCTGGAAAATATCCAATGTAATCCCACTTCACAAAGGAGGCAGCTCTACTGAATTCTCCAATTATAGGCCAATAGCTATACTCTCTCCACTTGCAAAAATTATGGAAAAATGTATTCATAGACAACTCATGCACCACCTAATCCAGAATCGCCTTATGGCAGACACTCAGCATGGCTTCCGTCCACATCACAGCACTACTTCAGCCCTCCCAGCCTTTACCAACACCATAAACCATAATCGCAACAATAATTATATATCCTCAGCCCTGTTTTTGGATCTTTCCAAGGCATTCGATATGGTTGATCACCAACTTTTAATCCACACCCTGCAAACATTCTGTCTAGATCCTGGAGCCCTCCAATGCTTTCAATCCTACCTGAATGGTCGACACCAGGCTGTCCTCTGGCAGAAAAAACTCTCTAACCTTCTACCTAACACCCTTGGAGTACCACAAGGCTCTATACTAGGGCCCTTGCTGTTCTCCATCTTCATTAACAACCTTTATACTGTCATCCCAAAAGTCAGCTGTATCCAATATGCTGATGACTCTACTCTGATTTGCTCAGCCACATCTCTAGTAGAGTTATGGTCAGCTACCCAGACCACCTTTAATACAATAGAAAACTGGCTTTCTGAACATTGTCTGATCCTAAATCCAAAAAAAAACTAAAATGCTGTTATTTTCACCAACACGTAGGTTTACCGCTTTCACCTTTACCATAAAATCAAATGATGGCACAATAATCTCCCCTGACCCATCTACAAAACTATTAGGTGTCATCATAGACAATAATCTAAAATTTGACCTACATGTTAACCAAACTATCAAAACCATCAGTAAAAAACTAGGGTCACTTTACAGAATAAAAGCCTTCCTAACCCCTCCAGCTAAAATTACCATAGCTCGCTCTCACCTTCTTTCAACCCTTCTGTATGCATCCCCTCTACTCTCGAATTTAAACAAGACTGTCCTTAACAAACTCTCAATTTGCTACAACCACATTGCCAGGTTTGCCACTGGGCTGCCTTTTAGGACACATCATTGCATCAATCTAAATCAGCTTGGGTGGCTTGAACTACCCAGCCTAATCCAGTATAACCAACTGATTATGGCCTCTATAATCCGGACAATACTCCTGCACTTAAAAATATTATCACCCCCTATAACAATCCTAGACCATTTCGATCCTCTAACAAACTACTAATTCAGACTAGCAAAATTAATAACACAGCCGTTGATTCTCTCTTTGCAAACTCTGTAAGTAGATCCTGGAACTCTCTTCCAGCTGATATTACCTTACTTTCCACCTTAGGTCAATTTAAAACTAGACTCAAACAACATTTGTCACTTAACTGACTATGTCAATGCATCAAGCCTGGCTAACTCTCTCTAGAATGTGTAAAAATATGTTAACCAGTTTACTTTGTAATTTAATTTAATCCTGACTTGTGCTCAGGATTAACTGTAACCTGTGGAACTTGTTTAACTTGCTTACTTATGTAATCTCTGTAAATAGTCTGTCTGTAATATGTAATACTGGTATTATGCAATGCTGTATCTGCTTACCCTTGGAGCTTTTCTCCCCGGGTCTCCGCTGAAAATGGACATGCATCCAGTCGGACTATCCCGGTCAACAAATGTAAAATAAAAAAAAAATAAAATAAAAAATGTATATGGTTAACATTTTTTTCTAACTGGTTACACCCAATATGTCTTTCTGAGCACTTCAGCTATGTCAGCTGAACTAGAATTTATTTTATCTTTAACCCATAAATCTGCAAGTTCCTGTCGCAACCAATTCTTTAAAATCTGTACATTTGCAAAAATCTTGACACTAAAGTATAAAACAGCATATAACTCTAATGACATGTTCATACCTAGTTCAGGGCTGTTACATTTTGAAGTGTTATCTGCTGTAATGTTTGATCCTTTAAATCCTGACAAAACTGCATTTGCGTCCTCTAATAAAGATCTATGTGTAACTGAAGTTGATTAATCTGTAAACAATTAAATATTGTCATTTCTTTTAACCTTAAACAATGACTTGGAATTTACTTTATCAGAATCAGCACTCTGATTTTCCCCTCAGCACAATATTTGCACTTGCTTCTGAAAATAAGAAACAAGGGGAAGTAATGTGAACTTGAGACATTGCCTGCATGTTATGTATGTTGACATTTGTATGTTTAATACTGTAACACACTTCTGTATTTTGAATTACATGCAAACAAGAATTGATCACATTCTGAACATTTGCATTACTAAACTTAAATGTGTATGTTAAACTGTATATGCTGAACTTGTGTCTGAAACAGTACTGATAGCCTGCTTCTGTGATTTAACCCTTTTGCGTTTAGACATATTTAACATTCTTGAACTAACCTTTAACTTTAAAGGAACATTTTTAGACTTGATTTACTCAGTTTTTAAAATTAAACCAAAGAGTTACTGATGTTTTAACTGTAGCAGCATTACTTGACATGTATATACAACAGGTATGGAAATGACATTTACTGATGAATTGAAACTTTTTTGAGCCATTAACTAAAAGGTGCATATAAAGTCTTCCATAACTTTATGGCCCTGGAAGAATGTGTGCCAGCGTCTGTAGCTTAGTAACCTTTTTCTTGTTGTTTGGCTGTGTGATGTCACGCTGGAAACCTGAAAGTTTGTGGAGATAGCTTTTAACTGGATAATGTCTTTTATGTTCTGAATGAACACTGGTTTGATTTAATACTGGCCTGCTGAAGTTGTTTGAGGCTTTTCTGAAGTAAACAGTGGTGCTGTGCACTTTGGTTAACAGTTGTGTTTACTATGGTTTACTATTGAAATGTCGAATGGCACTACATCGACTGTACTATAGTCGAACACGGAAGTTCAAAAATAGTAATGTCGACGTCAAAAAAACAATCTAGGAATGGTTTTAACATGGGTCGAGGTAGGTGTTCAGTATAATTCAGGACTACAAACATCTCCCCTACCTCGACCCATGTTAAAACACAGTCCTAGATTGTTTTTTTGTCGTTGACATTACTATTTTCGAACTTCCGTGTTCGACTATAGTACAGTCGATGTAGTGCCGTTCGACATTTCAATAGTAAACCATTTACTATATGTAGAGGTCGTCTGCTGTGTCCATTTTCTGCATGAATTAGTGCCGTCTTACTGAAACGTCTTCACTGTAATGAGAAAATGAAGTGCTATAATTTCTGGCTTATTCTGTATAGAGTTCACAGTCTCTATTTATGGAAAAACACTGCTATGCTGCTGAAAAGTCTGTTATGAAACATTTCCTGTCACTATAAACTGTTAAGTCAGCTACTGCAGTAAAACTGTACTTGAATGGGTTACTTACTGCAGTTGTTTCTGTTGACGTTTTGCTGAGTGCTGCTTGAAATACTCACTCTGTAGAACAGATGTAGTTGAACGAAGCACTGCTATTCTGTAGATTTTTGTATAACACATGTAGTCTGACTGCTTATGCAAGATTCTATGGGGTTTTGGGAGTTACCCCAATAATAGTGGCTCACCATTGAAATAAATGATTGTACTGTAATTAACTGGAAACACTGAAATGAGACTGAAAATGAAAGTCTTTATATGTTAATTACCCAAACTTGCACTGAACAGGTGATAGTATCTCCTTTATGGACCAAGTCTTGTGTACTTTTCAGAATGAATTCTCCAAACAATGTAGTTTATTCAATAAGGCTTTATTAGGTGTTCACAATATTCGAATACTGTCTTCCTTAACAGTGATGATAATAACAGTGCTGCTAAACACATCCAAAGTTTCTGCACATATCTTCTGATTGTCCTGAATGATGTAAACGGATACAGTCTTTATTTGACCTGACTTCAGTACTCAGGTTTGAGTGTCTGTAATCTTTTCTGTAATCTGGAAAGACAGTCTCTTTAAAGTTAGTGCTTTTGTTAAGTTTAATAACTCAACTTCCTCAGACATCCTGCATCTGTTTCTGTTTTAGTAGCAGAAGTTTGTTTGTTTTTTATTTAGTTTGGTCATCTTTTTTGTAATGTCAGGTCGAAGGAACTAACTAACCTTTAACTGAACTGCTATCCTGAACACAAGACATTATATTGCTTCAGTCCAGTGATTTTCCTTTGTAAACCACATTCACTTCCCTTAACCTTGGTATCAGGCCTTGTCTCGTATGCGCTTTATTTAGCATTCCATTAAGGAACATTCTGCAGCTGGTAAGACTATCTTTTCCTTGAGAAAAGAACATTCTGTACTGTCTGTATTTTCTGCACACTTTATGATTATTTTTCCTTTCTAATAAAGTGTTTCCCATGCTTGACCACCAAGGTTATTCTTTCTTTCTGCTTAACTATCTTTTATGCATAAATGAAACACAATTTCTAGGCCTATTTTACCCTTTAGCCTGTCTAATGTCTAACATCTACTTTAAAATGAAAGTCCTTAATCTAACAGACACCCACAAAGACTACTTGACAAAATTGGAGACAATCCAAATTTTACCATACACACTGGTTATGGAGGGATTTAAATTATCCTACCATCAACTGGGTAACCTATCCTAGCCCTAACATCACTAGCACAAAAATTCCTTGACTTTGTTAATTCAAATGCCCTGGAACAAATTGTCCAAACTCCGACAAGGGGAACAAACATTATACTTCAATAAAACTTTGAATAAGATGGAGAAACATGGCAGGAAAAATAAACACTTTTTAATACGGTTAGCGCTTTCACATCACAGATGCTTCATCAGAGCATAAAACTCATCAAGTCCAATTAATTTATATACCCCTTAACACCCAACCAAACCATCAATGACAAAACAATTTAATTTAATTGCAACAATCAACATTAAAAGAGCAAACACACAAATAACCTTCTTCATCTATTGCTCACGTGTACACCAACTTAAAATACATATACATAATATTTTATTAAAAACATCATCGTTGTGTGTATATATATATATATATGTAACAATAATAAAACCATCATAAACGCCATATTCTTAAATAGGGTTTGACTGACATTCTATCATTCAACCCTGGTTTCTTCTCAGCCTGCAACTCAATTATCCATCTCAATTCTAACCTATTTTTCATATCTCCCAACCTTAAATCTTGATAGACACACACAACTACTTTAAACAAAAAAATTATGTGTTATACCTTTACATATAATGTGTCTAGCTAAGGCACTCCTATCAGTGTCTCTATTCCTAATAGCTGCCAAATGCTCCCTGACCCTCTCTCTGAGTGAGTGAGTGGTCATACCCACATAGAAAGAGGGACAGGCTGAACAAACAGCTAAATAAACTAAGTTCCTTGTTTTACAGTCTGATTTCACTTTAAATTCATATCTTTTCTTCATCTTAGGATGTACAAAGACTCTATCTTTGGTCAACACTTCATAAAAACTACATTGCCCACATTTACTTAAACCATAAGCCTCATCCAGAGAATTATTGAGTTGACACAATAACCTCTTGAGATTCTTATTTTTATAATAAAAGTTAGGTTTGATACCAACAATCCTAGCTATCTCAGGATCCGACTGTAATATAGACCAATTATTATAAACCACTTCATGAACTTTCTTAATATTCCCAGCAAACTCAAGGCGAATAGGTAAAACCTTATTTTTGGGTCCTTCCTTGCAATATTGGGAGGGAGTATGATCATCACCAAGTATATATAATTTTGCCCTAGCTCCCCTTAGGGGCCTAACTTGATTAAAACCTAGATCTATCTCATCTTTCTTATGCTTCTGTTGTAACAACTCACTACTAAAGTTCCCATATCCTTATCAAACTGTTCCTGCTCCATGTCCAATCTGGATATGCGCATGGCTTGACCCTTTATAATGTTCCTATAGACGTAGGTAGGATGCATACTCTCTCTACTCAAAACATTATTTCTTCTACATTGTTTCCTATATAACCGTGAAGTTAATTTACCATTAGCGTCTTTTGATATTGTGACATCTACAAATGAGATTTCTGTACAGGAAACTGAATGAGTAAATCTCAAAACATTTGTAGTGGTGTCTTAAGAATATAAAAAACTCTTCTAATTCTCCCCTTGTACCTTCCCAGACCAATATGAGGTCATCTATAAACCTCCTATAAAAGAGGATCTTGCTAGCAAACCTCTCATGGGACAAGACACAACTCTCCTCCCAATGAGCAAGGACCAAAAATATCCACCTAACTGCTCATGAGAACTACAAAAAGTCCTACCTAAATCGAGCAAAAGTTGCCTAGTGTCCTTTAACACAAAGGGCGAATTATTAGTTATTGTCCTCAAATTACTTTCAATATACTTGGATAATGAGTATGTAACCCACCCCTCACCAGAAACTATCGGTCTAAAGGGTGGGTTATATTTGTCTTTGTGCAATTTAGGCAGGCCTTGAATGATAGGAAACACAGGGTTTGTAACAGTCAAAAAGTCAAACAATGACTTTGAAATCAAATTGCTCAAATAATCATACAACGACTTATACACATAACTACAACATAAATCTATGTCAAGTAAATTAACTTGTTTATATACATTATCATTAAGCATGATGAGCATAGACTTAACATAATCCACCGTATTAAACACAGCAATCCCCCACCCTTGTCAACAGGTTGAATAGTAATAGACGCATCATTCTGTAACTCTTGCAAAGCTAAATATTAATTTCTAAGATAAAAAAATCTATTACTGTAATTGTCAGGACCCAGTGCTTCTTTCAAATGTGCTTCACATATGTTACAAAACACCTCTAGCACAGGACTTGGTTCTGGAACAAATAAACTTGGTTTCTTAAATTCAGTACAAGGTCCACCATTATTACATAATAAAGACTTCAACATAATATTGCGTGCAAATAGTCTAATGTCCAGCACAGTACTTACAAAATCAGCACCAGACGCTGGTACAAATGTCAACCCTCGCTCAAGCACAGATTCCTGGTATCTCGTTAGTTCTTTATTTGAAAAATTAAACACCAGTATCTTCATGTTGTTGACATGTTCCACATCCATTTCAAAGCTCGCACCACTACTCCTTCCTGTGACGGAAGTCTCCTCTTCCTCCCTCTGCTGCTGGAACGAGCCACTCTTGACAAATCCACCTTGCAGATAGGAAGGGGGGGGGGGGGCCTGAGACAGTGATGTCTGTATAAATTCTTTCCTCTTCACAGAGGAAATCTGAGTGATGACCTCATTATGACTGTTGTTAAATGATACATTGGAAGTAGAAGCTGTCCCCAAAGCATCTAAAGCCTCTACAGTATTTGACACATTATTCTAACCCCGACTGTGAGCGGATCCATTCTTTAGTGCCACACTAACACTAGCAATCTCAGAACCCAAGTGTAGTGCTTGTGAAGTGTTGAGCAAAGACAAAGTCTTTATACATCCTAAGGCGAAGAAAAGATATGAATTTAAAGTGAAAGCAGACTGTAAAACAAGGAACTTAGTTTATTTAGCTGTTTGTTCAGCCTGTCCCTCTTTCTATGTGGGTATGACCACTCGCTCACTTAGGGAGAGGGTCAGGGAGCATTTGGCAGCTATAAGGAATAGAGACTCTGATAGGAGTGCCTTGGCTAGACACATTACATGTAAAGGTATAACATCATTTTTTGTTTAAAGTAGTTGAGTGTGCCTATCAAGATTTAAGGTTGGGAGATATGAAAAATAGGTTAGAATTGAGATGGATAATTGAGTTGCAGGCTGAGAAGGGACCAGGGTTGAATAATAGAACGTCAATCAAACCCTATTTAAGAATGTGGCGTTTATGATGGTTTTATTACTGTTACATATCATATACACACAATGATGATGTTTTTAATAAAATATTATTATGTATATGTATTTTAAGTTGGTGTACACATGAGCAATAGATGTGTGTTTGCTCTTTTAATGCTGATTGTTGCAATTAAGTTTAATTGTTTTGTCATTGATGGTTTGGTTGGGAGTTAAGGGGTATATAAATGGCTTGGACTGGATGAGTTTTATGGTGTGATGAAGCATCTGTGATGTGAAAGCGCTAACCGTATTAAAAAGTTTTTATTTTTCCTGCCGTGTTTCTCCATCTTATTAATTTTTATTGAAGTATTTATTCGTTGGTTTAAGTGGAGTTAATCCAGAGTGGCTACACTGTTGAATTTTACTGTTTCTGTGGAACACACATTATATGTCAACTCCGAGATTATACTAGAGTGAGGAAAGGGCAAATCTTCCAATCATCACTGTACCGCAGTCTCACTATAAACAGCTCAATGAATGGCATGTCGATGTTAAGTGCCGTTCGATTAAATTAATTTTTGATAAGGTAATATTTAATACTTTAAGTTACTTCACTTGACAAGAGTTTGAGGGAAAAGTAAAACAGCATGTAAATAACAATGACACAAGAATTAATAGAACTGGAGAACAAGTAATTTCAGTGGAAATAAATGGAGACTCAGATGAACCAAGAAGCAGTGACCAGACTTGTAACTGGCAAGGATGAATTGAAAATGCTGTTAAGATTTAATACAAAAGAGCATGTAAATGGCAACGGAACAGTTTTTACATAATCTGAGGTACTTAACAGGACTGTTAACTGGGTTTGCTATATGTCTGGAAGTATTTAAAGTTGAAAAAAGTGATTTTTTGCTCAAACAACATAATGCCATGTCATCAGTTAAACAGAAATAACAATAAATAAAATATAAGGCAGTCAGAATTTTATGGGCAGTTAGTATTTTTTTTATCAACAGCTTATCTGAAGATACAGATAGACAAATTATTTTTTTAGGCTGAGTGAAATACCAAAAGATGGAGAAGGGGCAAACTTTTAAGATTTTCTTTAAACTAAAACACTCTGCATTAAGCAAGTCACAGAGCATAACATAAAGCTTATTGGATACCTTAGTTCTTGGATGAAAGACACTGCAGAAAGCCAAGAATGATACTGATTCAGTTAACACAGTATGACAAAACATGTTTTGTGGCAACTTTGACAACCAAAAAAACAGATATGTGAACAGGTGACAGATATATTGTGAACAGCTCACTAGTCTTTACTAATCACGATTTCTCAGAATCTACACTACAACAGGGATTACAATTTGCTGAAACAATCAAGAACTATGAACACAGAAAATTAAATAGAAACTGACATTCCATGTAGTGCTGGAAATGTTTTTACTAGGATACGTATGTGTTTGTAAATGCAAAATTGGTGACGGCTAAGCTGAAAAACATATTTAAAGAGACTGATAAATGTGATGGAAAAAAAGAAAACTGATGTATCTTTCTAAGGGGGAAGACCCCCTAAACTCTGTGAAAAATGGAGATGACTGAAAGAACAAACAGATTATAATGAAAAAGGAAAGTTATAATGGAGACAAGAAGACAGAAAAACTCTTGTTTGTGCTACAAAAAGGATTAAATGCATTTGTTCCCTAAAATGTTACTGCAGTGGCTAGCATGTGATTTATGACATTTCAATCATTTTTGACATGAGCCTCTAACTTTATGAATATTTTAAGTTGGTGATTTTCAATGTGTGTGAGTACCATTCACAAACACATATGAGGTTACAACAATAAGGTCACTTAGGAGGACATGTGAAGGATTGGAGGCAAACATCAAAGTAGGAGGCTCCTATCTGATAAGTTGTGTCTGAACAGAGGAATCAGGTAGGGTGTCCTCTTTCTCCTTTGTCATTTGTGCTACATTTAGAATCACTGGCAAAGAAAACAGACTAAGAAATTCAAAGATATCTCTGGTATGGTATTCAAAAAGTTGTTTTTATTTTCAAATTATATATTTTTGAAAGAACCAGAAAAGGACATATAAGTGTTGCAGAACATTCTGAGACAATTCTTTTTTTTTCGGGATTAAAAAATTAATGAAGCTAAAACAAAGCTTATACCTGTAAACTATGTAACCACGCATGAAACAGTTCAGCAATATCCATATATATGAGGACATACTAAAATGAAATAATTAGAAGTATGGATTAAAAATGATTCTGTAATGGCAACTAAGGAAACATGGGAAACCTTATACAAAAGCTGAGACACTGGAAGTTCTTGCTTATGGATACTGATAGCAAGATACGAGTGGTAAAAAATGTTTTTAGTTCCTTTATTTTTTATATGCAGATAAGACATATTTTTATCAACCACAGGAGAAGTTGTGGATAGCAATTAAAGAGTTGAATGATTTTATCTGGAAGGGGAAGAGGGCATAACTCAATTAGGATAAGTTAATCCTTCAAAAAGAACAAGGAGGTTTAGGATTAACTGATTTGAACAGATATTTTAGAGTTACACCGATAAGGTTCTTATATACAATGCAAGCAGAAAACTGCAATTCAAAGTACAAAGCGATGATGAAGGAGGGGTGCAATTAAAGAAATAAGGAAAGAGAGGAATTTGGACACAGATCCTTAAGGAGAAAAACAGTCATGCAGAATATTATATTCACAAAGTAGTAGAAAGTGTACAAAGAACTAAGCCAACATGGGACTGGAGAAAGGACATTCTGCCAATACGGGTGACTGCAATTATGGGTACAGAGAATAGGCAAGAAAGGGCTGGTATTTACTATAGGAAGCTGGCAAAGGAACAAAGGTACTTGTAAAAAAATAGAGAAAGTAACAGGATGGGAAGAGGTCCAGAAGACGTTTGGACTGCAAGCTAGAGAAAGTCTACCATATCAGGGATTTTTATTATAGTACAGGCAATGAGAAAAGAATAGGGAAATCCTTAACAAAAGGCCTGCACTGGTTGAGTTTTTAGCTAAATCTAGAAAAGAAGCTTCTGTTAAAAAGGGATAATTAGTGAGGCATGTAAAATATTGCGCGATACCTAAGGAATCAATCGGAGGAGATCAGGAAAGACTGGGAAGAGAGATTAGATAACCTATTAACAAAAACAGTGGAAGGGCATACATATGGCTCCCAAATAAGCAACAAAGACTAGACGACTTACGTTATTTGCCTGGAAATATTTGCATTGGTAGTTTTATAGTCCAAGCAGACTCCAAAGAATTTTTCCTCAGGTTGATGGCAAATGCTGGAGGGGTAATGGGGATGAAGGAGGTACCAGGAAGTATTTGTATTCTGAGTGTAATGAGTTGGCAAACTTTAAAAATTCTTTACAGAGTATTCTGTCAGGAATACTGTGTGACCAAACAAGTGTAACTAAGGAAAAGAGACATGGTGGAGCTCTCGATTATGTGGCCCAGGCAGGTATGACCCTAGCCCTGAGCAGTACCCTACCGTCACCCAGAATGATACCGCAGTACAAACAAAAAATTATTGACTTCAACATCTGGCTAAATTTCTGGTGTCATTCTAAGGGGATCCAATATCTGTCTGCTTGGGATGACATGACTGACAGACCTCGATGCTTTGCCAGAGATGGCCTGCATCTGTCACCCTTAGGTTTCAGGGTACTGCCTAAGGCTCTTGCCGCCACTATAGTGCCTTTTTTAGGTGATGTTCCAAAGACCAAATTACCACCGTAAAAGCTATAAATAAATGCAATCAGAGGGTCATGCTACTCAGTGCTAGAAGTTGAAATCTCAAGAGGCATTCGCTCGAAGCACTCCTCAAAATGGAGAACATCGACATATGTGCTGTAACTGAGACCTGGTTTAAGGAGGCAGAGAGCACCCCTGCGCTACTGGGCAATAACTCATTCCACACCTTCTGACCCGAAAACATGGACAGAAGCTCCAAAGGCGGTGGTGTCTGCATATTCATAAAGGATATTCACACCTCCAGACTAGTAGCCCAGCATAACGCATCTGAGATATCTCAGGTACAACTAACATTGGGTAAGATGGCGATACAGGTCACAGCCTGCTATAGGTCCCCAACCATGACCCTAGACTTTCACTCCACATTCCTAAGCATGCTGGAATCTATCAAGGTCCAACCCAACACTCTTATACTAGGAGACTTCAACTACCCCTCCATCAACTGAGAAAACTACTCAAACACCAATACACTGGCCCAACGCTTCCTGGAGTTCATCAATTCCAATGCCCTGGAGCAGCTCATTCTGACCCCCTCTAGAGGAAGCAAAATCCTTGACCTAGTTATTACTAACATGGGCGACCGTTGCTCTACAACAATAGTCAATCCTTCCCTGGCCACATCCGACCATAAACTAATCAACATGGAACTCCACACCTCACCCTCCCCTCCGCCGCAAAGGGAACCACCATGAAAAACTTCTCCAAAGCATACCCACCAGAACCAAGACACTTTCCTCCAGAAAAGGAAGCCAATCTGGTGGTCCTCTGCCCTTAATAAACTCTACAACAGAAGGAAGAAACTGTAGCATAAAAAGGTGAAGTCCCAAGACAGGAAAAACTCCCTTATTAGCCTCAACAAAAAGCTGAGATCCCTCATCAAATCCTTCAAAGCCAGCTATGAAGGCAGAATTGCGGCAGACACTAAAAACAATCACAAGACCTTCTATAGTTATATCAAGAACCTCCACAGGAATACCCAGATTTGCACTGAGTTACTGCACAATGGTACCTCCTATACTGAGACAACAGATATTGCCAACATACTGGCCGACAGATTCAGTGCTAACTTTACCCCTCTCTCCCCCCCTAAAGGACCAATCATAATACCGGAAGAATGCCAGGCACCCAGCATTACTGCAGCACAGGTTAAAGCTGCACTGTCCAACACCAAGAATACAGCTTCCATGGGACCATATAATGTCCCTGGCAGTATTCTACATGAACTACAAAGCAAACCGGCACCACATCTGTGTGCCCTGTTCAGTCACAGCTTCACCTCAGGCTTGTCACTACCGAATGGCGCACTGCTACATTCATCCCTCTCTATAAAGGGGGAGCAACTACAGACCCTGGGAATTACCGCCCCATTAGCCTGACGAGTCTGACATGTAAAGCTATGGAGCGCATCACCATGGACCTGATTAACAAAAACATTGGAAATCTCCAAACACTAGACCCCACGCAATTTGGCTTTGTGAAAGGGAGATCATGTCTGCTCAACCTGGTTTACTACTTTGAGTCAGTCAGCAGGGCTGTGGATGAAGGTAAGGCAGTGCATACAGCCTACCAAGATCTGGCCGAGGACCTTGATACCATTCCTCACTCAGGAATTATTGATAAACTCACCAAACTAGGCATCAACCCCAATATCACTAGGTGGGTTGCAAACTGGCTCACAGACAGAACACACAGTGTGAAAGTAGCAGACTCTACTTCTCAGAAGTCCAGGCCAACACAACGGGACTCTGGCTGACCAAGTTTGCAGATGACTGCAAGCTGGGAGCCATTATTAACTCATCAAGTGATGCAGGCATCCTACAGAAAGGCCTCACTGAGACGAATGACTGGTGTGGAAACCATGGCCTTAAGCTTAACACCAAAAAATGCATTGTCATCCCCTTTGGTAAAAACTCAGTTCCCACTAATTACCACATCAATGGGAGCCCACTGAACATTGAAGGCATTATAAGAGATCTGGGGATGCAGGTTGGCAGCAACCTCTCCTTCAACCGCCACACTGACACTGCAGTCAGAAAGTCCTTCTATGTGGCATATCTCATTACCAAGGGTTTTGCATCCAGGAAGAAAGAGGTCATCGTCTCTCTCTACTCTTCCCTCATTAGACCAATCATTGAGTATAATGCCCCATTTGGAATGTACCTCACTAGACACCTACAACAGCTGGAGAGGCCACAGAAGTACAACATGAAGAGGATCCTAGGCATTAAACACATGTCCTACATGGACAGACTCAAAAGACTCCAGCTATTCTCTGTCTCATATTGCCTACTTAGAGGCAATCCCTGCTTGATTTACAAAGCCATGTCTGACCAAGCTCTGTTAGAAATGCTACATCTAAAGAAATCCCAATCCCTCTGCACCACACACTCCAGGGACCTCAATCTCATTACCACAATCAACAGAATATGCTAGACGGATATGGGTTGGAGACAGTGGCATTGACAAAAAGGCAGGAGTCAGAGCTTGATGTGCAGAGTTGAAGATGTTAAGATTTGCACCGGGTGTGATGAGGATGGACAGGATTAGGAATAAGTATATTAGAGGGTCACTGAATACGAACTGGAAAAAAGAAACTACTGACAGCAAAACAAAGAAGTATCCAACAAATTCGACCAAGTGCCAAGTTAAAATACTATGCACATTCATTATGAAGCGCTTTTCGTTGTTATACAGCAACTTCATCAGATAATACCAAATCAGTTTTAACACTCAAATTTAAATAGTGAAACAAATCACATGATTCTAAAATCAGCTGTTAGCCATGTCACAACATATTCTTAACATAAGGAAATTTTGCATACAAGTTGAAACCAAAATGATGTTTGCTTAAATTCCCTTCATGTATTTTAACTCAACCACACAATGGAATTCAATTATATAAAATTGGGTAAAAAGTATGTGTGTGTGTGTATGTGTGTGTGTGTGTGTGTGTGTGTGTGTGTGTGTGTGTGTGTGTGTGTGTGTGTGTGTGTGTGTGTGTGTGTGTGTGTGAATACACACATACATTACACTGAAACTGGTTTCAAGATGTTATATTACTGTTGTTGTTTTATGTTATTATGTGTGTTTAATGTGTATTTAAAATGTGAAAAACTCTCCAAATGTTCCAAGTATTCACTTAATACATGCTAAAAGTATAGGTTGTAGTTCAAAAGTAAGAAGTCTGAAACTTATTCATCTTTTCAGACTTCTAAGTTTTAATAGACAAGCTACGTTGCAGGTGTCATTAAGCCCCCGACAAGAGAATGTGTTAAGCCTGAATTGCC
Organism: Protopterus annectens; assembly: GCF_019279795.1. NCBI lineage: Eukaryota > Metazoa > Chordata > Ceratodontiformes > Protopteridae > Protopterus > Protopterus annectens. The sequence continues at coordinate 30,676,731 of NC_056737.1, forward strand.
ACGTCAATTCTCATTCTTCTAGTAGTAAATTAAAGGGGCCACCTCTACACCTCCCACATTTGGAGAGTTTTTCACATTTTAAATACACATTAAAAACACATAATAACATAAAACAACAACAATAATATAACATATTGAAACCAGTTTCAGTGTAATGTCTGTGTGTATTCACACACACATATATACTTTTTACCCATTTTTATATAATTGAATTCCATTGTGTGGTTGAGTAAAATACATGAAGGGAATTTAAGCAAACATCATTTTGGTTTCAACTTGCATGCAAAATTTCCTTATGTTAAGAATATGTTGTGACGTGGATAACAGCTGATTTTAGAATCATGTGATTTGCTTCACTATTTAAATTTGAGTGTGAAAACTGATTTGGTATTATCTGATGAAGTTGCTGTATAACAGCAACGAAAAGCGCTTCATAATAATAAACGTGCATAGTATTTTAACTTGGCACCTGGTCGAATTTGTTGGATATTTGTTTATATTAGAGGGTCAGCCCAGGTTGGAAGGTTTGGAGACAAAGCCAGAGAGGCAAGATTATGTTGGTTTGGACATGTACTGAGGAGGGATGCAGAGTATATTGGGAAAAAGGTGCTAAGGCTGAAGCTGCCAGGTAACAGGAAAAGAGGAAGGCCTAAGATAAGGTTTATGGATGTGGTGAGAGAAGACATGCAGGTGGTTGGTGTGACAGAGCAAGATGCAGAGGACAGGAAGAAATGGAAACAGTTGATCTGCTGTGGCGACCCCTAACGGGAGCAGCCGAAAGAAGAAGAAGATGATGATGCTGGAGGGACAGGTTCCTCACCCAGAGTCTGCCCATGCTCTGGAATAGATTTCCCATACATGTCAAGCAGAGCACCTCGCTGTACCTCTTCAAGAGAAATCTTGATGAGTGGATAGGATAATAGACAGTTTACCCTGGGGATCACTCCAGTGGCTCTACTTGATAGAGGCTCTGGGAACTAACGTTGGGCGGCACAATGCCAGGGCACTTCTATGGGCTAGGCTTGTAAAGGCTCCAAAGCCATTAACCTAGTACACACCTATGAACCTAAATGATTTTTGTGAGCTGAGATACAGGATCTGAATTGCTTAGATACAGTAAGACAGTTAAATTTAATTCTGGTGGCTACCACAAAAAACAATTTCTTGAAAAAGGATCTCAAAATCTAAACCAACCATACCTGAAGTAGTGAATATTGTAATATAAATAAAAGAACAGGAAATGGGATCTTTACAAAAGGGAAATAGTATGTTAGACAGAAACACATGGAAATTGTGGAAACAATACATGCAGAAAAATGTTTTAGAGGAGGAACGAGGTTTAAGAGAAGGCAGGAATTGAATCATTTGTGTAATGCTGTTTAGATTATACATCACATATAACGCTATATATTTTATACTGTTTGGAAATGTGAACTTTTATATAAATGTAAGTTTCCTTATATCTCATGTGATAATTAAATAATAGTGCCTCCAAGAACAGCCACTACAGTTTTCCAGGCAGCATTATACCAGAAAGATCAGTGGTAGAGGACAAATTTTCTTTTAATACAAGAAGATCCCTTGCAAGATAAGTAGTGAAAAACTGCTGTCAAAAATGCCAGCAAATTACCTACCCGAATTTTGTTTAGGCATTACAGCCGTAGCCAGTACAGTGCCAAGGAGCCTTGAAACTGCTACCCGCACGTCATAAGTTGAACCTTCAAAGGCTTTAAAACACACTGTAGCTACATTCTCCAGTTCGGTGGTCCACATGAATACAGCTTCATTCTGAAGTTCTAGAAGACACTGAAAAGAAAATTAAAAGGCATGATGGAGTTAGTCTTATGCCAGCATACAAAAAACACAAAATGTGAAAAGTGTAGTGTTTTTAAATAACTAAATGTGTTTGCAAAATTTAACTAAAACAGACCAAAACATAACAAAATATGCAACACCAAAATGTACCAAGAAACTTACAAAGAAAACCAAAACACTCGAATGGAATCTCAACCAAAACCAGTAACTTTTAGCACTTTTGTTCTTTACTCACAAACAGATCATCATCAGAAAATTTTCTGCAGTTCCTGTAATCTTAGTAATAATAATTTGAGGTAGTTAATACGAGTAAGTGGCTAGACAAAACTTTTACCTTTTTGGGACCTAATTATAAGAGTTCTAGTTTGAAAGCATGTGATGGTGAACATCCAAATTCTATAAGAGATAGCATTAATCTTCTTGACAAGAAACTTTTAAAATTAAGGAATTTACAGCTGGACAATGCGCATTTTCAGGAGTGTTTAAAGTGGCGGATTGTCCCATAAGGTTTGTCACAAAAGGAAATATTGCCAGCTCAGCTATCTGGAATTTTGTGAATAATTATGTCATTTGTGAATATCAACATGATTCATATAAGTCACTTGTGTTACAAATGTGTTAGAACTGTATGTCATATAAGATGGTTTGTACAGACATGTGCTGAAGAGGTATTTTACAAAGTGCTGTTTAAAAATGGATCCACAGCATGCCTTGCAGGAAGGGAGCAGAAATGCACATATACTATTGTAACCATTTGAATGTATATATTTTAACAGTGAAAACTGTAACACAAGAGGTTAACTTCAGAAAAATAGCTGAAATTAAATTACTTTATGGCAGCAAGGAGACACAATGTCTAAAACTAGGGAACTTTCTGCATTGTCTTCCAAGTGTTTTACTGTTTTATGACTCCAGCAAGTACCAAGATATGAGGAAAAGCCCTTGTTGTAAGTATTTTCACAGCTAGATGCTAAATGACACCAGCTGCATCAATGGTTATTTTTCACCTGGTATAGAGTCAGATGACAAGAAATTATGTAATTCTGCAAGCTATCCCAGCAGTAATATTTGAGATATTCATTTGGGAAATCTCTTACTGAGAGACAGTATTCTGTATTTTGACTTTGACCAGACAACATTGAGATCCACTCACCACATCTGCCTTGCCTGCTCTGAAGTAAGTGTACTGGGGTACAGTATAATTCTTTTAGATATAGTCAGAAATATAGGTTCACAGGTTCATAGGTGTGTACTAGGTTAATGGCCCTGGAACCTTTACATGCCCAGCCCATAGAAGTGCCCTGGCATCGTGCCGCCTGACATTAGTTCCCAGTGTCTCTATCAAGTAGAGCCACTGGAGTGATCCCTGGGGTGAACTTTCTATTACCAATCAACTCATCAAGATTTCTCTTAAAGAGGGACAGCGAGGTGCTCTGCTTGACATGTATGAGAAGTCTATTCCAGAGCATGGGCAGTCTCTGGGTGAGGAACCTGTCCCTCCAGCATGTTCTGCTGATTGTGGTAATGAGGTTGAGGTCTCTGGAGCATGTGGTGCAGAGGGATTGGGATTTCTTTAGATGTAGCATTTTTAACAGAGCTAGGTCAGACAAGGCTTTGTAAGTCAAGCAGAGACTGCCTCTAAGTAGGTGATATGAGACAGAGAACAGCTGGAGTCTTTTGAGTCTGTCGGTGTAGGACATGTGTTTAATGCCTAGGATCCTCTTCGTGAGGTACTTCTGTGGCCTATTCAGCTGTTGCAGGTGTCTAGTGAGGTACATGCCAAATGGGGCATTATACTTGATGATTGGTCTAATGAGGGAAGAGTAGAGAGAGACGATGACCTCTTTCATCCTGGATGCAAAACCCTTGGTAATGAGATATGTCACATAGAAGGTCTTTTTGACCACAGTGGCAATGTAGTGGTCGAAGGAGAGGTTGCTGTCAACCTGAATCCCCAGATCTTTTACGCCTCCAGTGTTCAGTAGTGGTAATTAGTGGGAACTGAGTTTTTACCAAAGGGAATGATAATGCATTTTTTTGGCATTAAGCTTAAGGCCACGTCTCCTGCACCAGTCACTGGTCTCAGTGAGACCTTTCTGTAGGATGTCTGCATCACTTGGGGAGTTAATAATGGCTCCCAGCTTGCAGTCATCTGTGAACTTGGTCAGCCAGAGTCCCATTGGCCTGGACTACTAAGAAGTAGATGCCGAACAGGAGAGGACCCAAGACCAATCCCTGTGGGACTCCACTCATGACTGGTCGGCAGTCTGACTTGGCATGCTTGTGCTGACAAAGTACAAATGGGTCTAGTATGTTGCATTCAGGTCCTAAGCACTCAAAGACTACTGTCTTGAAGCCAAGGACTCGAGCGCCTTGTAGCCCAGGTAAGCTACCACTCACACTCAATGCCAAGAAATGTATAGTTATCCCCTTTGGGACAAAACATGTACCCGTGAATTACCACATAGGTGGTAGTACACTAAACACTGAAAGTGTGATAAGAGACTTAGGGACACAGGTGGACAGTGGTTTCACCTTCGATAACCACATCGCCACAACAGTTAGGAAATCCTTCTATGTGGCACACCTTATCACAAAGGGCTTTTCATCCAGAAAAAAGGAGGTCATTGTCCCACTGTACTCATCCATCACTAGACCCATTATAGAATACAACCCCCCATTTGGTATGTACATCTCAAAACATCTGCAACAACTGGAAAGGCCGCAGAAATACCTCATTAAAAGAATCACATGCTTAAAGCAGATGCCCTATGCTGACCATCTAAAAAAAACCCACATATACTCTGCCGCATATCGTCTACTCAGAGGCGATCTCTGCTTAACATACAAGGCCATGTCAAACCCAGAGCTGTTGGACATGCTACACTTAAAGAAATCCCAATCCTTCAGAGACACATGCTCCAGGGATCTAAACCTTGTCATGAAAATGAACAAAACATGCTGGAGGGATAGGTTCCTGACCCAGAGACTCCCCAGACTCTGGAATAGACTGCCCATACATGTCAAGCAGAGCACCTCTTTGGCCCTCTTCAAAAAGAACCTTGATGATTGGATGGGAGATAGGACATTCACCCCGGGGATCACGTCAGTCGCCCTGCTAGCAGGGGTCCAGGTAAGTAAATACTGTAGGAAATAGCTAGGGAATTATTATGGCTAGTCTTGTATAGGCCCTAGGGTCGATAGCCTAGTGCCAACCTATGAACCTATGAGTCTGCTACTTTCACACTGTGTTCTATCTGTGAGCCAATTTGCAACCCACCTAGTGATATAAGGGTTGATGCCTAGTTTGGTGAGTTTGTCAATAATACCCGAGTAAGAAGCAGTATATCAAAGGCCTTGGCCAGATCGAAGTAGGCTGTATGCACTGCCTTACCTTCATCCACAGCCCTGGTGACTGACTCAAAGAAGTCAACCAGGATGAGTGGGCATGGTCTCCCTTTCATAAAGCCAAATTGCGTGGGGTCTGGAATTTGGAGATTTCCTGCATCTTTGTTAATCAGGTCCACAATGATGTGCTCCATAGCTTTACATATCAGACTCGTCAGGCTAATGAGGTGATAATTCCCAAGATCTGTAGTTGCTCCCCCTTTATGAAGAGGGATGACTGTAGCAGTGCACCATTCGGTAGTGACAAAGCTTGAGGTGAGGCTGTGACTGAACAGGGCACACAGATGTGGTGCCAGTTCGCTTTGCAGTTCATGTAGAACACACCCAGGGACATTATCGGGTCCCATGGAAGCTGTATTCTTAGCCTTGGATAATGCAGCTTTAACCTGTGCTGCAGTAATGGTGGGTGCCAGGCATTCTTCCAGTACTGTGATTGGTCCTTTAGGGGGAGAAAGAGAGGTAAAGTTGGCACTGAATCTGTTGGCAAGTATTTTGGCAATATCTGATGGCTCAGTATAGGAGGTACCATTGTGCAGTAACTCAGAGCAATTCTGGGCATTGCCGTGGAGGTTCTTGATATAGTTATAGAAGGCTTTGTGATTGTTTTTAGTGTCTGCCTCAATTCTGCCTTCATGGCTGGCTTTAGAGGATTTGATGAAGGATCTCAACTTTTTGTTGAGAGTAATACGGGAGTTTTTCCAGTCTTGGGACTTCGCCTTTTTCTGCAACAATTTCTTCCTTCTGTTGTAGAGTTTATTAATGGCAGAGGACCACCAGATTAGCTTCCTTTTTTTGGAGGAGAGCATCTTGGTTCTGTTGGGTATGGCTAGTTCCATGCATTTATGTACATGTTTGTACAGTGCACTGGTGTATGATTCAGCAGTCATGCATCTATTTTCCATTGGCATGGATGCCGTGGAGTTAGTCACCTCTGTTTTTAGGAGTCCAAAGTCAGCTTTGGAGAAGTTTTTCAAGGTGGTTACCTTTGCAGGGGGTGTGGGCGAGATGTGGATTTCCATGGTGATTAGTTTATGGTCAGATCTGACCAGGGAGGGACTGACTATTGGTGTAGAGAAACTGTCGCCCATGTTATTTTTCTTTGATACTGTCCTGCATTGTTGTTTTAAATATTTCTTGTGATTTTGAACTCTGATATTACTGTACGTATATATTTAGTATTGTCTTGTTCTTTTATTATATATTATTAAATATATTTAAACATTTCATTGTGGCTGATCCTTGTGAGACATATTTAAGCCCTGAGAATACTTGCATATTTATTTGGTGACACTGTGTAGGCCACTCCTAACAGCCTTGCTCTTGGTCAAACTACCATTTGTATTGATAGTAACATTACGCAGTAAGATTGGACAACCCTTGTTAAGGGCCTTAAAGTAGCTGATAAGGAGTGACTGGTGGCAGGGGAAACTACCTTATAGTCTGGGAAGAAGGGGGGGGGGGCGTAGCTAGTAAACCTGTGCCCACTTTTCCCAGGTGTGTTTGTGTGTGTGTGTGTGTGTGTGTGTGTGTGTGTGTGTGTGTGTGTGTGTGTGTGTGTGCACGAGTATATAATTCAAACCTCAAAGAGTGTGTGTGTGTCAGCTACTTGGGCAGGGACATGAAGCACTGGTTGGTCAGAGAGGGTGCTGGAGGTCTTGGCTTGGTCACTCAGCTGAGATCTCAACTCTACAGCTGTGCCAGTGAGGAGTCTTACTGGGGATCTGGAGAAAGAGGGGGAAACTAGCCTCGGACTGACTGTGATCTCTGTGTGATCTTAAGGGAAATTGCACTTGATGCAGAGAGCTGCATCTGGAAATAGTGTGTGTGTACTTATCCTCCCAATATACGTTCCCCCACTGGTGCTAGTGGTGAGGATTGAGGCTCCTTGATTACTGGGCCAGAAGTGGGGCATCAAAAGATTTTAAAGGATTTTAAGTTTCCCAACAGCCTGGAATACAACAATGGTTTATACAGTGAATTTATCAAGATGCTTGATTGCCATGGCTTCAAATTAATAGAAATTTTGATCAAGTGCTATATAAGCTCTATTTCTAGTTTATTTTCTGATGTTGAACTGTTGAGTACTAATATTCAGAATGACTTATTATTTGATGGTCAGAAATGTTATCACCATAATGTTTTTAACAAGACAGACAGGAAATGTGATGATATTATTAAGCACAAAAATTAATAAATTGACAGGGATAAGAATCAATATCATAATAGGACAGCATACCAGTTACCTACTACCAAGATAGTTTTGCATTTGTGATTTGAGAAATTAAGCAATTGGACAGAATAATCAGATTAGGGATTCTCCATCATAAATGGAGGGTAACATGAGTCCTGGCATCTATGATTCTAATTATGACCAGGATTTTCAGATGCTGCATTGATCGGAAAGTCTGATCAGTTGTAGACAATACCAACAAGATCCAGGACCAATCAGGAAAGATTTATACTACTACAGGGGCAACAAAAAAAAAAACAAACAGGGTACAAAAGGAAGGGGTAAAGGGAAATTGTAAAATTGGTGATTGTACCACAAATGAATGGAATTATAATTTCACATAATGGATCCAATATATCATACTTCCTTTTCATTAAATCACTTCTATTTACTGGAAAAGGCTGCAAATTTTTATCTAGCAAACCATTCAATATTAGTGATTCCTTCACTAAGTTAAAACTATTTACAAAGAAACTGAAGCTTGCTTTTTTAATGATAATAGTAATGATAATGTGGATGGGAAACCTACTAAGAGTCCTTTGTTGAAGAAAAGCTTGTTTAACCCAATATTACATCCATCAAGCTTTTGAAAGGGGCTTGTGCTAATGATTTCTATAAACTGACCAAGGTTAACAAGCATGCAAGAAAGCACAATTTATGTCTAAACTGAAGAAATGTGCGCATACTGGGATAAATATGCCATTGGAAAAGCAAAATCCAAATGTAAACAAAACGACCATTGGAATAGCACACTAGCTGAAGATAAACACTTGTTTTATTACCAAACAATGGTATATAAAGTCTGATGAAGCAAAAGTGAAAGCGCTTACCTATTTTATTTGTTTGGTAATAAAACAAGTTTTTATCTTCAGCTAGTGTGTTATTCCTTTGGTCGTTTCATTTTACAATTTAAGCATAAATGAAAAGGCTATACTGGATTCTGTTAAGAATGCTAGATCAAGTCGTATCATGAAGCCTAATAAAGGCAGATGTATGGTTATTTTTGATACGACTGACTATTAGATTTCTATGTTTAATGTTTTGCATGAATGTATGATTTAGGTTGCCATATCAAGGAATGAGGTTAATACTGCTAATTCTACGACTGATTTAATTCTTGAAGAATCTCTTTTTGAGAACAGGTTTTCCGAAACCCTATATGATTTTGTTTGGAATTTTATGCCCCTTCTGCCCACTATGTTTGAGATCCTCAAAATTCACAACGGTATACTGAAACCCTCTTTTAGACCCATTGTGGCTGCACAGGGTTCAAAAACTTACCCTTTGGGCATTTTTGTAGACCATTTACTTATACCTATCATTTACGTATGCCTATCATTAGCAGTAAGTCCCATTTATTAAAGGACTCCTGTGACTTTCTTCGGAGACTTACGTCTGATATGTGGTCTAAAGATTTAGGGTTTCTTATAATAGATATAGTTGACTTTTTTACATCAATCCCATGGAAGATGTTTTGGATTTCTTTCATGAAAGTTTACTGAACTATACTTCCCTTCCAGAAAACATGATTCACTTTGTCCCTAACAACAATTATATATATATATATATATATATATATATATATATATATATATATATATATAATTTATTTATTTATGGGAGAAATGTTTAAGCAAATTTAGGGGGTTGCAATAGGGGTGGTTTGTGCCCCTTCATATGCAAATTTACAGTTATTAGCTTGGGAGAAATGAATTGTGTTTAAGTACCATTTTTGTAGTTATTGTAGATTATATTTAAAATATTTAGATGACATATTTGTATTTTGGGATGGTCTAGAGGATGAAATTGTTAATTTTATGGAGTATTTAAATAAAGCAACTAGTTTTCATAGGTTTACATTCCATTTTACTAGACCAACTATTTGGATACTTTGATTGGATTATCTGACTGTGGTTTTACAGCTACCTTCTATAGGAAACCCATTTTAGCAATTCATACTTGCATTTTGAAAATTCCCAACCACATAGTTATAAGAAAAGATTAATTAAGAGACAGTGCATAAGACTGATGAAATGGAAAGGGAAACTGATAAACGTGTTCTTTTGTTTGTATAAAGAGGTTACACCCAGGATTTTACTGTTAATATTGCTAAGGATATCGTAAAAGAATGGGGTAAAAATATAAACCACTTTTAGGTTTTGATCTTTTAAGTAAACCATCTGTTTCTGCACATAATAGTACATGAACATTTACACTTAATACACCCTTTGAAAGAGCACTGGTTATTCAACACAACAAATGCTCCAACCAGGTTAAAAGAATTGTGACCAACATCTGGATCATTTTAAAAACAACCGAGTTTGAAATAGTAGAATACCATCCAAAATGTGATTTTAAGATCACTATGAATTTTAAAAATTTACTGGAGAAACGGAGCAGTGATATGGGTTCTAATAATAAAAAAAAATAGTAATTATAATGGCACTGTGAGGTGTAGTTCTTAGAAACGGAAAGAGTGATATGGGTTCTAATAAGAAAAAAATAGTAATTATAATGGCACTGTGAGGTGTAGTTCTTGTAAGCAGTGCCCTTAGTAGTTAACTACTAATCTTACTTACTTATCTTAGTAGTTGAATCTGTAAGTCTTGATAATGCTTAAATACTAAATTACATTTGCAAAAGGCTAACTGTGCAGAATCGGGAGTTGTTTATATTGCAAAATGTTCAAACCTGTGTCAATTTCTATGTGGGAGAAACTGAGGGACCACCTCAAAAATGAATTTATGAGCACTATGATATTAGGATGAAGAACCTCAACTATGCTCTTTTTAAACACACATTAATACGTAATTATTTTACGGATTTCAAATGTGGTATATTAAAAAAGACTGAAATAAGCCCTCGGTGGTCAAAAAAAAAAAAAAAAAAAAAAAGAGTATAAAGAGCAGCAGCTTAGATTGAATGCTATCACCCCCTCTGGTTTGAATGAAAGTATACCAATACAGTTAAACTTTGATTTTGTATATGAATGTTTATAATGATTGTACAATTATTTTTTACACTTGTGGTTAAACATCTACTACACATTTTTCTGCTCCAGATGAGGCAGGGAACTTCACTTTTTTATATTTAAAATGAATTTGTGATAATTTTTTTATTGTGTTTTTAAACTGTTCTTGCCAATTACTTGATTTATAAAATGTTTACACAGTTGATCAATACTGTATCTGACAAATAATTATGTGATCTGTGTTGTTATAAAGTATGAAATTTGTATTCATGTTACAAATTTATTTTTGGCACTGGTTCTTTCAGAGTATGGATTAGAGCTAGTCTTTGATGACATGCAAGAAAGTGATGTAACTAATTTTGTATTCTGATGAATTCTCACATTCAGAGACGAAAGGACTAAATCTTTGGAGTGAACATATTTGTAAATAAAAGTTTTTATTTTTTTATTTCTACCCCGTAATAGTGTGTGACCATTTTTTTTAACCTCCAGGGCTCTACTCTTAATATAGTTGTTAGTTATGGTTGGTATGAGCTGGCATTACTTTTGTTCTTAGAATACTTCCTACTATTTTATTAATACAATATTCTATATGGCTGTTGTCTTTCTCCTTATGGATCTGCATCCAAAATCTCACTCTTTCCTTATTTTTTGTGTCCCCCCGGCCATTTAATCACTATGCCTTTCCATTTGTATTATACATACGAGCTTTAACTGTGCAGCTCTAAAATATCCCTTAAAATCAAATAATCCTAAACCATTCTGCTCTGCTGGAAGGATCAGCTTATTCCACTTGACCCTTGCCCTCTTTCCCTACCAGATAAATTCCATGAAATCTTTACTGTTCTCCACAACATCTCCTCTGACTGATAAAAATATGCCTGAACTGTACATAAAACTGAAGGGCTGGAAAACATTTACACTACTTGTGACTTGCAAACCACATCTATAAATAACAGCTTCCAATTTCTCAGTTTTTGTATTATATTTTGTTAAGTATCTACCCATACCCCTTAGTTGCTACAACAAAATTATTTTTAATCTATATGGGTACACAGTTTACAGCTATAGCCTTTGTTTTATCTTCTTTAATTTTATATTCCAAAAAAACTTGAAACTGTCTCAAGATGTTCCACAACACTGACATATTTTCTGGTTTTATCATTTACAAAATAATATTGTGTGCAAATAAAGCCAACTTTTCTTGACTGCCATACCAATTATATCCTTCATTTATGGAGTCCCTTATTTTCTTTGCCAGTGGCTTTAAATATAAAGCAAATAACAAAGGGGAAAGAGGACACCCCAGCCAGGTCCCTCTGTTCAGACATCTTCTTGGAAAAGAACCCTCCCACTAAATGTTTGCTTCTGATCCATCATATATCCTCCTAATTAATCAGGGAATGCTAATGCTGGCATTGCCCTACTCATAAAAAACCCACCTTACCCTGCTGAATGCTTTCTCTGCATCAGGACCAAACAACAACAGTGTTATGTTACTACACTCCACTTCCCTCTGGTTCATCATTGTTCTATTAATGATGTCAAATATTTGCCCCCCTCCACAAAACCACACTGATCCATATCTATCAATTCTGCCAACACCTCTGCCATTCTTTTAACCATTATAGACATAATCACTTTAAAATTATGGTGTAAAGTTGAAATGGGCCTATATGAAGCTAGGTTTGATGGGTCTCTTTACCATCTGTAGGCATTACAGCCACTGCGGCTTTCTTCCAGGATGTCTGTGCTTTCTCTCATTTTAAAATACTGTTAAACAAAACCTTCCACATCTTTACCACTTTCTTCCATCCTAGCTTCCAAACTTTCATAGGAATATTATCCACGCCTGGAGATTTTCATGCAGATCTATTACATTTCACCATTTTTATCTAATCTTCTCCTATCTTAACTGTTTATTGTCGAGTTTCATCTTCCTCTATAAGCTTGGCATACTTAAGTAATCCATAAATATTTTCAATTCTGCTTTTTCTTGGATTTTCACATTCATCTGCTCTATACAAATTTTCATAAAATTTCTGAAATATCTCTAACACCTCTACAGGATCTCTGATTATTTTGCTTGTCACAGGCTCCCTCCACATAGCAACAACCCTTGGTAATTTCTGTTGCCTAAGTCATTGTGCTAAAAGTTATTGTGCTGTGGAGTTATCAAAAACAACTGCTCAACAATAATCTTTCTAAATTCATGCATTTTATCTAGATACTCTTACTTTCTCTTTAGCGCCTTGCAGTTGTCTCTCTTTTTGTTCTGTGAGATTTCCCTTATTTTGCTATACTTTAAACTTTGTCAGCCCCTCTAAATAATTACTGTTACTTTTTCATAACATCTCTTTCTTTAACTTCAACCCTACCTTTAAATTCCACTTTCATTTTATCCTTCATTAACTTACAAAGAAATTTCTGTCTTACCTAATAACTCTCACATAATTTGCAATACCCATTTCCTAAATTCCTTTCTTTTTAATAGTTAGGTGGGGAAGCACCAGTGTTTCTTTTTTAATGTCTTACCCTGCATTTTTTATGTTAGTTGTTACTGGCACATGATCTGAAAACGTAACTGTGTGCCAAAGCTTTTAATTAAATGCACGTGTTCCTGTGAAATACAATTGCTGTCTAGTCAAGCCCAGTTATTGTACCTTGGGCAATGTGTAAATTCTCTCAGAGCTCCTTCTACTGAATTCAAATCTTCCATACAAAATATTTTCATATATTTCTTCAGAACTCTACGCTCTTTTCCAATATCTAGGTGCCTCAGATATGTCACTGTTCCAAATCAAGTTCCATTCCCCACATACAAGTAATACCCCCTGCTGAAAGCGGATTTCTCTCAAACAATTTCATAGGCCCCAAACAGCAGTTTTAGGTGGAATACAAATATATGCCAGTGTAATCCTCCACTCTTGCCAGCAGCCCTTTATTACCACAAATCAACCATTATCTCGACATTCCATGATTACTGGGATAAATTTGCTTCTCTTAACTGGTGTGCAATGAATAATTGTTTTCCTCAAATGCTCACTCCAGGTTTTAATACTTTGCCCTTCTGCCACAGTTGTGTCAGGATCAACTCTTTTTGCTAGTATAACTGCATCTTTACTAATACATGTCTTGGCTGCATTATCATGGCCAGGTTTGAAGCATACATACAATGTGTCCTTTCAATTAAAAAGTTTTTTGCTATTTCAGTTGATATACTACTTCAATGTTTTGTTTATTTTAATCATCTCCAAGTAAATTTGATTTATTTTATTACCTCTAGATTACTGGAAACCATCTCGTATACAAAAGCTGGAGCTTTAAATGCTTTTTTGATGAACAGCTTCAGGGTTCTTCCCTGTCAGTATGTTTTCTCCAACTTTTTTAGTTGATTTTTTTAAAGGCTTTCCAAGTTTCTTCTACTGGCATCTAGGCAGTGTCATTGCTAGCTTGTAACTGAATTTACTAAAACTGACAGAGTTACTGGCCCCTATCTCAGTTTCTTTCTTCACACTGGGAGAACTGAAATTAAGCTGCTCATTGGTGTGCAGCCATCCTGGAAGTCAAGTGAAGAACTTTTAAGGTCTGAACCACTGATAACATTTGTCTGTTTATGTGCTTTGTATTGTCTGAAGGAACCCATTCACCTTGCACCAGAACTCCCATGGACACTGTTCCCCATGCAAAATCTTACAAGTCCATCTAGACAGACTCAACAGGGGTCTGGAGGGAGAAGGGTAGGTCCTGACAGAGAAATATTTGATCCCTCCACCACTATAACTCTCGTTTCAAAAACGTCAGCACAGGTACCTGGAGCTCCAAGGGAAAAAACTGTTGGACCCAATATATGCATAAGTACAATTTCTCATGTGGAGTCTGGCCAGTGGCTTCATGAGTATCACTGATGCCATTAAGCATGTACCTTCAGAAACTCTCTTGCAGGTTCTTGTACACAGAAATCCCAGAAATTGTTCTGAACACTCAGGACCGTGTCTTCTGACAGAAAGGCCATACTTTTATGTGTCCATCTGTCATAACCCTCCTCTGGACCAGTAATCAAGGAGCCTCAGTCCTCATCATTGACACCAATGGGGGAAGCTCACTGGGAGGATGCCATGTACACACACAGTATTTTCAGATGCAGCTCTCTGCATCAAGTACAATTTCCCTTAAGGGCCCAGAGATACCACAGTCAGTCCAGGGCTGCTTTAGCCCTCCTTCTCCAGATCCCCAGTAAGACTCCCCACTGGCACAGCTATAGAGTTGCAATCTCAGCTGACAGTCCAAGCCAAGAACTCCAGCATCCTATCTGTTCAGCCAGTGCTTCGTGTCCCTGTCCACGTAGCTGACACACACATTCTTGGAAGTTTAATTTACACACACACACACACACACACACACACACACACACACACACACACACACACACACACACACACACACACACCTGGGAAAGGCTGGCACAGGTTTACCAGCTATGCCCCCTTCTGCCGAGACTATAAGGTAGTTATGACTGTCACAATACACTCCTGCCAGCTACCTTAAGGCTCTTCCAACGGTATCCAATATACTGAGTGAAATTAATATGAATACAAATGATTGTTTGACCAAGATCAAGGCTATTAGGACTGGTCCACACAGTGTCACCAAATAACTATGCAAGTACTCTCAAAACTTAAATATCTCTACAAAGATCAGCCACAATGAAAGGTTTAAATATATTTAATAATAAGTTATAAGGAACAAGAAAATACTAAGTATATATTCACAGTAACATCAGAGTTCAAATCACAGGAAATATTTAAAATAACATTGAAGGACAGGCTCCGACAACCAAAGAAAAAGAATACCTAAACTAAGCTTCACTATATTCCTGGCTGAATCTAACTGAGTTATACTATTCCCTAACAACTTACTTAAGAGCAAGGCAGGTGATGTGGTGAATTGTCCTTGTTGTTGTCAGGCTCAAGACAGACTAGAGAATGTTCCTGAGACACCGGTCTCCTCTAATATTAAAACATTATTTCTATACAGAATGACATCACATACATCTGGTCATCGGACTCTGTTTCCCACAGTATCATCAACCCTAGAAACTGCCAGGATTTTAACACTTACATGTAAAAAATACACGCACAAGAGCTTTGCTCAGATCTGTTGAGCTTCCAGCAATCATAAAACAATTAAACACTTCCCACTCTTCCTGACTGGCAATTAGTTCAACAAAAAGACAATACAGAAAGCTTCCTATTACAGACTTTGTGTTGCTGGCTGTACTGAAACCTGTGAGATAGCATCTTTATGGCCTAGCCTATAAAGTGATTTAATTTCAGATATATTTTAAAGTTTGCTGGATAGAGGTTAACCTCCTGATTTCCAGTGTCCTATGTTAAAACATATACATTTAAATAGTTACAATAGTGCATGTACACTTCTGTTCTTTCCAGTAGGGCAAACTATGAATACATTTCAAACACAAGCACTTTACAAATTCCTTTTCAACACAAACATCTGCACAAATCAGTTTTATACACACATGACATACAGTTCTAATACATTCGTAACACAAACATCTTGTATAAAACAGTTTGATATTCACAAATGACATAATTATTTAAAAAATTCCAGCTATCTGAGCTGGCAGTACTTCCTATCATCACACCTCTCTGCCCTCAAAGGCTCAAGACAGTTTTTCAAATGCCCTTTGAGAAACATTGCTTAAAAGGAATGAGCCTATCTGGGAAAACATTACGCCATACCCTGTTCTGAGAGCCCATTGGCATTGCTAACCCTACTGCAGTGCTGCACTGTTGCATCATATGCCTGCAACCCTAGGCTCCACCATAATAACTTGGCATTTTTCTGGCTAGCTAGCTGTAGCCATGGATCCCCCTTAGAGTCCTCCTGCCTTCTATTGCAAATACTAAGCTCAAGGGCTTCCCTGCCATGGTAAGGTTTCAAGGTGTTAACATGGTAAAGTTTGTGCCCCTGCCTCCTGCCTAGCAGTTCTACCATCTAGTTAACATCACTGACCTTCCTTACCACTTTAAAGGGTCCATCCCAAGCTGCCCGCAGCTTATTCTGTCTGACAGGAATGAGAACTACAACCTGCTGCCCCACAGCATGCTCTCTGGCTTGAGCATACCTGTCAAACCAAAACTTCTTCTGCTGTTGGGCTTCTGCCAGGTTCTCCTGGGCCAAGCCCATGAGTTCCCTGAGCCTTGTCCTGAGGTATAGCACATATGCCACAACAGACTCATTGCGGGATTCATACTCACCCTCCCAACTCATCGCAAATCAAATCTAGAGGTCCCTTCACCCTATGCAAATACAGCAAATCAAAAGGTGAAAAAACTGTGGATTCCTGGGGAACCTCTCTGTAAGCAAACAAACAGTTCAACTCGTTGTCCCACTTCCTCTTAAAGTGGTCTGCAAATGCCTGTAACATGGTTTTTAGTGTAGAGTTTAATCAAAACAAAAGACCATTACTCTGGGGATGGTAGAGGGTGGTCTTTATGTGCTTCACCCTACAGTGCTTCCACAGACAAGCCAGTGGGTCTGACATGAAATCAACACTACTGTCAGTCAGTATTTCTCTGGATAAACGTTCCCTGCTAAAAATCTCTAACAAAGCATTTGCCACCTTTTCTGCCTCACTGGAAGAAAGGGCCACCGCCTCAAGGTATCTGGTAGCATAATCTACTACCACTAGGCTATACGTCTTCCTTGTGGAACTTGGGGTACTCAGAGGCACCACAATATCCATACCTACCCTCTGAAATGGCTCTTCAATCACAGGCAAAGTCATCAAATGAGCTTTGACCTCGTTTCTTGCCTTACCTACTTTTTGGCACTGCTCACAGGTCCTGCAGTATCCTGTTAAATCCTTGGAAATTGCAGGCCAATAAAAGTTCTGCATAATATGTCTCTTGGTACACTTTATGGCCATATGACCTGCAAAGGAAATGTCATAGGGTATGGCTAGAAGTGCCAGATGGTAGACTGTGAGCATTACCAACTCTTGTATTCTCTCACTCTCTAGCGATCCTTCTGGAGTCCACTCTCTGTACAGTAAGCCTTTGTTCAAGTATATAGATTCCTCTTTTCCTTGAGAATCAGGCGTCTCCCTGGCTACCTCCCTCAAGCATTGTAATGTACAGTCTGACAGCTGAGCCTGTCTCAACTCTCTCTTTATAACCATTCGCAGCTCCCCTTACACAGGAAGTCTGGTATCCTCTGACAGTGGTGCCTCACTGTCAGCCTGGGTACTACTACTCATCTCTGCCCTTGCAGTTAATCTGTCCAAGGGAACATCAGTACCACCAGCAGCTGTGGCTCACCTTCAGTCTCACTGCTACAGGGTTGCTCCCTCTCTGAAGTAACCACCTCATCAGTCCTGGCTTCAAGTGTGCAGTCTGCCTGCCCCCCCCCCCAAGGCTACCAGACCCACATGCCTGTCTCCAAGCCTGACTGCATGCAGCTGCATGCACACAAGGTACTGCGTTATCAAAATAATTCTCTATCAGGACATCCGAAGGGATATTCTCAAACACACCTACTTGCCTGCTTCCTTTTCCACCCTCCAAGTCAAGGTGAACCCTAGCCAAAGATATTTGGAAATGGGTCCCTCCTAAAGCTCTGACTGGAGTAGACTTCCCAAGCAAGTAGTCTTCCTCTTTACCCATTGCAGACTTCACAATGGTTAGGTCAGAGGTTGTGTCTCTCTTAGTAGTGGCCCGTTTCCCATCTACTAAGATAGGATATAACCTCTTGTGGTAGTTTGGTACCCTTGTTGTCTCCAGATAACTTACCACTGGCATTCTGCTATTCCCACTTGCTGGCTCCCTCACCTTTTTTCCCCCACCTTGCCTCCTGGGACATCTATAGGCTACAAGGCCCCACTGGTTACATTTAAAATATTTAACTCTTGATCCTGGCCATGTACCTGAACTAGGGCTTTCCCTGTTACTGGCGGACTCTGTTGGGGTGGCTTAGGCTTCCCACCATGGGTTCCCTTATAGCCATGTGCAGCACAGGGTATCCCTTTCATGTGCAGTGATGTCCTGCTTGCTAAGTACAGATAACTTTTTTACCTCAGCTCATCTGTGGTGTTGCATTCCCTATCTCCAGACCAGATTCTCATGTCCTCAGGAAAATTGTTAAGGGCTTGTTCACTCACCAAAACATCTGCCAAACCGACACCTACTCCACCCAACTATGAAAATAAGTGCTTAACTCAGCAATATAATCACACAAACCTTCATCTATACTCTACACTCGTCTATAATTACAAAATGTTTTTCTGTAAGCTTCAGGTGTTAACTTAAAGCATTCCAATACACAATTTTAACTGTATTATAATTTAAGCAATCTGTATCAGACAATTTAGAAACAGCAGTTACAGCTTTACCATGGAGTAAGGGGGTCAGGAACCATGCCCTGAGCCCTTGGTCAGCATTATACTGTTTACATAACCCTTTCAAACATATGAATAAAACTATCAAAATTATCACCCTCTGTAAATTGTGAAAGAAATTTACTGAGCTTTATTGCTTCAGGGGTTTGGTTACTCCCTTCCCCATTACCTCCATCACCCTGGCGAAGAGTCAGCATCTCCCTCTCATGTTGCCTCTGCCTCGCCTTTTCTTTGGCTTCCAAACATCTCATTCTCTCTGCTGATTCTAGTGCCAAATGTTTGGTGTCCAGTTCAAGTCTCCAACTCCAGATGGATTTTTTAGTCCTCTGAGGAAAAGTTGAACTCTACATTTTTGGAGAGCTGTACATCCCCAAGGCCAGTCTGGCTGTCTTCCTGATTTCTGGTCTGTGATGCAGCTGTGATTAAGGCTGCAATCATTTCCCCTTTAGTCAGGTTGGCATGCACCAGTCCTTTGGTTTGGCACATCTCAGCCAACTGGTTCCTTGTCAGCTGGCCATAATCATCTGCTGACATCCTTGCCTGCTCTCCCTGACTAGCTAAGCTAACTAAGGTAAATAAATAAAACTACTGTGATATGAAACTCTGAATGCTCACCATGTGGCTGCTTGAGAGTACAAACACCTTCTTTAATGTCAACTGTTTACAGGCTACAGAAGTTCAATAGCCACACCACTGTTCACCAATATGTGATGTGGTGATCCCAGTACTGCCACACAATATGTGATGTAGATATCCCACCACTGCCACCAATATGTGATGACCCTCCTCTCGACTAGTAATCAAGGAGCTTCAATCCTAACTACTGGCACCAATGGGGGATGCTCAATGGGATGATAACAGGTACACACATAGTATTTTTCCAGATGCAGTTATCTGCATCAAGTGCAATTTCCCTTAAGAGCACATAGAGATTACAGTCAGTCTGGGGCTGATTTCTCCATTTCTCCAGATTTCCAATAAAACGTCTCACTGGCACAGCTACAGAGTTGAGATTTCAGCTGAGTGCCCAAGCTAAGACCTCCAGCACCCCTTCTGTCCAACCAATGCTTCATTTCCCTGCCCAAGTAGCAGAAACACACACTCTTGGAGGTTTGACTTACACAGACACACACACACACACACATGGGACAGGCTGGCACAGGTTTACTAGCTACGCCCCCCTTCTTCCAAGATTATAAGGTAGCTATGACTGCCACCACACACTCCTGCCAGTTACCTTAAGGCTCTTCCAATGGTACCAAATATACTCAGTAAAATTAATATTAATACAAATCATAGTTTGACCAAGAGCAAGGCTATTAGGACTGACCCAAACAGTTTCACCAAATAAATATGCAAGTACTCACAAAACTTAAATATCTCTACAAAGATCAGCCACAATGAAAGGTATAAATATACTGAACAATAAATAATAAAGAACAATAAAATTTTCTTCCCTTTTAGCTGTTCCCATTAGGGGTCGCCACAGCGGATCATCTGTTTCCATTTCTTCCTGTCCTCTGCATACTGCTGTGTCACACCAACCACCTGCATGTCCTCTCTCACCACATCCATAAACCTTATCTTAGGCCTTCCTCTTTTCCTCTTACCTGGCAGCTCCATCCTTAGCATCCTTTTCCCAATATACCCAGCATCCCACCAGAGCACATGTCCAAACCAACGCAATCTCGCCTCTCTGACTTTGTCTCCAAACCGTCCAACCTGAGCTGACCCTCTAATATACTGATTTCCTAATCCTGTCCATCCTTGTCACACCCAGTGCAAATCTTAACATCTTTAACTCTGCCACTTCCAGCTCTGACTCCTGCCTTTTTGTCAATGCCACCATCTCCAACCCATACAACATAGCTGGTCTCACTACCCTCTTATAGACCTTCCCTTTCACTCTTACTGGTACCCGTCTGTCACAAATCACTCCTGACACTCTTCTCCACCCATTCCACCCTGCTTGTACACTCTTCTTCACCTCTCTTCCACACTAACCATTACTCTGAACTGTTGATCCCAAGTACTTAAACTCATCCACCTTCACCAACTCTACTCCCTGCATCCTCACCATTCCTCTATCCTCCCCCTCTAATTCACACACACATATTATTAGTCCTGCTGACCTTCATTCCTCTCCTCTCTAGAGCATTTCTCCACCTCTCCAGGGTCTCCTCAACCTGGTCCCTACTCTCACTACAGATCACAATGTCATCTGCAAACATCATGGTCTACAGGGCCTCCTGTCTGATTTCGTCTGTCAACCTGTCCATCACCATTGCAAATAAGAAAGGGCTCAGAGCTGATCCTTGATGTAATCCCACCTCCACCTTAAATGCATCTGTCACTCCCACTGCAGACGTCACCACTGTCACACTACCCATATCCTATACCACTCTTACATGCTTCCCTGCCACTCTTGATATTCTTATACAATACTACAACTCCTCTCTAGGCACCCTATCATATAATTTCTCCACATCCACAAAGATACAATGAAACTCCTTCTGGCCTCCTCTATATTTCTCCATCAACACTCTCAGAGCAAACATCACATCTGTAGTGCTCCTTTCCGGCATGAAACCATACTGCTGATCACTAATCATCACTTCCCTTCTTAACCTAGCTTCTACCACTCTTTCCCATAACTTCAAGCTGTGACTGATCAGTTTTATCTCTCTGTAGTTAGTACAGCTCTGCACATCACCCTTATTTTTAAAAACAGATACCAAAACACCTTTTCTCCACTACTCAGGCATCCTCTGACTTTCCAAGATTTCATTAAACAATCTGGTTAAAAACTCCACTGCCATTTATCCTAAGCACTTCCATGCTTCCACTGGTATGTCATCTGGACCAACAGCCTTTCCATTCTTCATCCTCTTCATAGCTGTTCGCACTTCCTCCTTGCTAATCTGTTTTACTTCCTGATTCACTATCCCCACATCATCCAACCTTCTCTCTCTCTCATTCTCTTAATTCATTAGTCCCTCAAAGTACTCTTTCCATCTGCTCAACAAACTCTCCTCGCTTGTGAGTGCATTTCCCTCACTATCCTTTATCATCCTTACCTGCTGCAGATCTTTCCCAGCTCAGTACCTCTGTCTAGCCAATAGGTACAGGTCATTTTCTCCCTCTTTAGTGACCAACATTTCATACAACTCTCTCTATATGCCTTATCCTTAGCCTTCACCACCTCTCTCTTTGCCATGCTCCTCATCTCCTTATACTCCTGTCTATTTTCTTCATCTCTTTGACAATCCCACTTCTTATTCACCAGCCTTTTCTTCTGTATACTCTCCTGTGCTTCCTCATTCCACCACCAGGTCTCCTTGTCCTCCTTCCTTTGTCCAGATGTCACACAAAGCAACTTTCTAGCTGTCTCCCTTACCATCTCTGCTGTAGTTACCCAGCTATTTGGTAACACTTCACTGATCCCAGTGCCTGTTTTAACTCTTCCATGAACTCCACCTCACAATCACCCTTTTTCAACTTCCACCATTTGATCCCTGGCACTGCTCTCACACTTGTCTTCCTCTTCTTGATCACCAACGTCATCCTACAGACCACCATTCTATGCTGCCTAACTAAACTTTCCCCTGTCACCACTTTACAGTCTCCAATCTCCTTCAGACTGGCCCTCCTGCATAGGATATAATCATCTGTGTGCATCTTCCTCCTGTTCTTGTTCTTCTGTTCTTTCTGTTCTGTTCTTGTTCTTCTCGATAAAGAACAAGAAAATACCAAGTATATATTCACAGTGACATCAGAGTTCAAATCACAGGAAATATTTAAAATAACATTGAAGGACAGGCTCAGAGAAATAAAGAAAAACAATATCTAAACTAAGCTTCACTATATTCCTGACTGAAGCTAACTGAGTTATACTATTCCCTAATAACTTATTTAATACAGCAAGGCAAATGATGCGGTGAATTGTCCTTCTTGTTTTCAGGCCCAAGACAGAATACATAATGCTCCAGACACATCATTCTCCTCTAATATTAAAACATTATTTCTATACAGAATGATATTGTATACATCTGGTCATTGAATTTGGTTTCCCACAATATCATCAACTCTGGAAACTGCCAGCATTTTATCACTTACATGTACAAAATACATACACAACAGCTTTGTTCAGATCTTTTGAGCTTCTGGAGGTTGTAAAACAATTAAACACTTCCACTCTTCCTGACTGGCAATTAGTTCAAACCAAAGACAATATAGAAAGCTTCCTAGTACAGACTTTGTTTCTATGGCTACATTGTAACCTAGGGTGGCCTAATGGTTAAGGTGTTTGCCTTACAAACACAAGGTGCACGGTTTGAGTCTCACAAGGGATAACTGGCTAGGCTTAAAATGGCTTGCAAGGGCAGTTAGCTTAGTACTAATCTATGAACCTAAGATAACATCTTTATGGCCTAGCCTATAAAGTGATTTAATTTCAGATATATTTTAAAGTTTGCTAGACTGAGGTTAACCTCCTGATTTGCAGTTTCCTCTGTTAAAACACATACATTTAAACAGTTACAATAGTGCATGTACCTTTATCTTCTCTCCAGTAGGGCACACTGTGGATACATTTCAAACACAAGTACTTTACAAATACCTTTTCAACACAAATGTCTGTACAAATCAGTTTGATAAACAAATGACATTCAATTCTAATACATCTGTAACACAAGCATCTTATATAAATCAGTTTGATATTCACAAATGACACATAATTATTTACAAAATTCCAGCTAGGTGTGCTGGCAGTACCTCTTATAGTCACAACATCATACACCCAAGGAATACAATTCTTTGTGAGGATGTGAGACATGACTTTTATAAGTTCGACTTAAAGTTGGGAGCAAGAGGAACATGGTGATAAACATCATTCAAATGTAAAGTCAACACAAAGCAGTAGTTCAGAAGGGGTAGGACCAAATGCGTTTGCGCTTTTCTCACCTTTCCTGTAACTAGTCTAGTTCAGATACAGATTTGCTGTATCCAGGACTGTATGTAAGCTTCTGAGTCCCCCGAGCCTTTCTGTATTGAGAGAAGCTTTCTAGCTTATCAGTGGGAGTGGTAAGTACTAGGGTAGCCTATCTACCACAAAATAAGTGGTTTCTGGCCCAGACATTGTAGTTTATTGGCTGTTTGAGCACTTTTTCCATCTCCTTCAACTTTCTGGTTTAAAAGCCCCCATTTGCACTTGTTTCCCACCTTTCCTACAACTAGTCTAGTCCAGATACAGACTTGCTGTATCCAAGACTGTTTGCAAGCCTCTCAGCCCTCCAAGCTTCTCTGTGTTGGAGGGAAGCCTTCTAGTGTGTCGGAGGGAAGCCTTCTAGTTTGTCTGTGGGAATGGTAAGCACTAGGTAGCCTACCTACCACAAGGGGAGCAGTTTCTGGCCCAGAAATTGTAGTTTATTAGCTGTTTGGGCAGATTTTTTTCCCATCTCCTTCAACTTTCTGGTCTAAAATCCTGTGTTTGCACTTTTTCCACCTTTCCAGATACAGATTTGCTGTATCCAGGACGGTTCGTAAGCTTCTGAGAGGTGCAAAAGTCCGCTCTTCAATGTTTCCCTTAGATCTGCTAGTTCTCTCCTCTCCTGCACTTTTACTAGCTTATTAGTCTAGCACTTTACCATATCAGACTTCTTGTAGCAATCATTGTTGCACACAGAAGTGCTAGCAGCACTAAATGTTCTACAAGGAAACAGCTCCAGTACTTATTATTAATGCCTACCCCTCCAGGCAAGTCTAAAGGTCAGTTCCATGTGCTTTCTCCTGTTAACCTGGTGAACTTGGACATCCTGAGGCAATGCAGCAACTGCCTCATGTACACTGACAACCCTCTCCTCTTACCTCCCAACACTCAGATTTGGGAGAGATGCACTTATATATCCAAATTGGAAGCCACACACTCTCCAGCCAAGACTGGAATAGCTATTCAAAAGGAGAAGGTCAACACTTGCACCACACCACATGGAACACACAGCCCTCCAGAACACACACCAGCACTGCCTTTACATAAAAACACAAACCATATGCCCACCTTCGTGGAGGCTCTCAATAATAATCTATCCAAACAGCAGAGACCTCCAAGCAGAAAAGCACTCGACCACCACAACACAACACAAATCACGAGACACATAACTCTCCTAAACAGTGTGCCAATCAACCAAAGCCCCTAAGGCAAAACAGCATGCCCAGCACACTAGTCATAGGTGACTCGATAGTAAGGCACACTGATGTCCCACTCACTAGGGTGAAAAAGGAGAAAGTAACAGTCAGCTGCCTGTCAGGCACCAGGATCCACCATATAACACAAGCACTCAGGTCCCCCAACAATGGCCTCAAGCTAAATGCCAAAAAGTGTATAGTCATCCCCTTTGGCAAAAACAAAGTGCCCACAAATTACCACATAGGTGGTAATCCATTAAGTACAGAAGAAGTAATTATGGACCTGGGGACCCAAGTCGATAGCAATCTCTCATTTGACAACCACGTGGCCAAAGTGGTTAGAAAAACATTTTATATAGCCCACCTAATCATGAAGGGATTCACATCTAGATTAGGGGAGGTCATCGTGCCTCTTTACTCATCCCTCATCAGGCCCATAAACGAGTACAATGCCCCTTTTGGGATGTACCTTACCAAACATTTGCAGCAACTGGAAAGACCCCAAAAGTACCTCACCAAGAGGATCAAAGAGCTCAAACAGATGCCATATGCTGCCCGGTTAAAGAAACTCCAGCTCTACTCAGTGGCATACCGCCTGCTCAGAGGCGACCTGTGCCTGACGTATAAAGCCATGTCCAACCCGGAATTAAGGGACATGCTGCACTTCAAAAAATCCAAATCCCATCGAGCTACATGCTCGAGAGACGTGAACCTTAGCACTGAAATAAATAGGACATGCTGGAGGGACAGATTCATAACCCAGAGGCTCCCTTCACTCTGGAATAAAATCCCAGTCCAGGTTAGGCAGAGTCCCTCATTGACTCTCTTCAAGAGGAATCTTGATGAGTGGATGGGAGATCGTAGGTTTACCCCGGGTATCACTTCTGTGTCACTGTTAGACAGAGGCACAGTATACTAACCCCGAAAAAGGGCATAGCAAAATTAATTTAAAATGGGTGGCGAAAGCCAAACATACTCTGGCTAGGCTTGTAAATGCCCTAGGGCAGATAGCCTAGTATGAACCTATGAACCTATGTAAACAACAGTTGGTGCAGTAACTGTGAGATTTCCATCAGCCACTGCTTTGAAAATGTAAGAGTTGTTGGCAGTAAGATGCAGACCTTTTTATCTTCTGGAACAATTCAATGGTGTCAGCATCAAAGAGACATACATCCCACCAATTGCAAACACTAAAAAAGCACTAAATACACTGCATAACTCAGCATGTGAGCCACAGAATAAAAAATTAGATTTTGCACACATTATTGCAGGAGATTTCAACCAGGCAGTTTTGAAATCAGTACCACCGCACTACTATCAATATGTGGGTTTTTCAACAAAGGGCAATAACTTCTTGGAAAAAGTCTACACCAACATAAAGATGGCATGTAATGCCATTCAGCATCCACACTTAGGGAAACTCCGATCACATTACCATCATGCTAAGTACCAGCATACAGACCAGCACTAGTCAGAAAAAAACCCACTGTGAAGCAAGTGAAGGTGTGGCCAAATGGACCAATCAAAGCAATCCAAGACTGTTTTGATAACACTAACTGAAGCATATTCAAGAAGGCTGCAACAACCGATCAACAAATTAACTTGGACGAATATGCAGAAACGGTGATGGCATATATTTGCAAATGTGTAGATGATGTGCCGACTAACAAAAATATCATAACAGCAGCCAACCAGAAACCTTGGCTCACAAGGAAAGTATATGAGCTTCTGAGGGAGCGAAATGAGGCATTCAAAATGAATGACAAGAAAGGTTTCAGGGTGGCTAGGGCAAATCTGAAGAGAGGGATAAAGAAAGCAGAGTGCCCATGGAAGGCAGATCCAGAACCACTTCAGCAATACAAGGGACTCCAGCAGCATGTGGCAGGAAATAAAAGCCATTTGCGTGTGTCTTTCGGCTTTTCCCGGTTAGGGGTCGCCACAGCGGAACTCCAGTCCGCTAATGATTGGCAGTAGATTTTTACATGCTGGCTTGCCGGGCCTAACGTACAACCTTCAATGAAGGAACGCCCATTCACGCATGTCGCCACACAGAAGATGCTCTAACTGAGAATCGAACGGGCAACGTCTAACTATGAGGCGACAATGCTACTGCAGCACCACCACCGCAGTTTGTCAGGAAATAAAAGCCAATACAGAACACAAACCATTATCAGTTAAATTTGGGACACCACAGAATTAATGGATAGGCTAAACATCTTCTGCAGCAGATTTTAGGAGAGGAACTGCTCAACGGCAGTGAAACTTCCAACACGGCCACAGGATGAAGTGCTCAGTCCAACTACAGGTGAGGTGAGGAAACCCTGCGACAGGTGAATCCCAGGAAGTCTGCTGGACCAAACAACATCCTGGGAAGAGTGTTCAAGGGTTTGTGTTGAACAACTAAGCACTGCACTCGCAGACATTTTTAACATCTACCATGTCCAAGCAAAATTATCCAAATGCTTCAAAAATACAAACATAATACCACTGCCAAAGAAAGCAACTCCCTCAGGCCTGAATGATTACAGACTAGTAGCCCTCACATCCACTGTCATGAAAAGTTTTGAAAGGCTGGTTAAAAACACCTGTCAACAAAACTATCAGCTGCAGTCGACCCAGTACAGTTTGCATATTGTGCCAATTGCTCCACTGCGGTTGCTATCTCGGTCACACTACATCTCACAATGACACACCTGGAGAATAAAGACAGCTAAGTTAGCATGCTGTTTACTAACTTTAGTTCAGCATTCAACATAGTTATCCCACAACAGCTAATCGAGAAACCTGTCCATCTAGGTATCAGTAACCACATGTGCAACTGGATACTGGACTTTTTGATACAAAGACCACAAAAAGTATGTGCGGACAAGAATTCCTCAAGAGACAAGACAATTAACACAGGAGTACCCCAGCAATATGTGTTGAGTCTACTACTGTTTACCATACTAACTCACAACTGTATAGCAAGATTTAATACCAATCGCACAAGTTTGCAGATGACACCACAGTCGTAGGCCTCATCAGTAAAGTAGATGAAGAACCATACAGGGAAGAAGTGAATCTACTGATTTAGGAGAACCCATCCAGCTCACTCTTCACTCATGATTAATAGAGAGAGGGTGGAAACTGTAAGTAGCACAAAATTCCTGGGAGCCTATATTGCAGAGGACTTATCCTGGTCACTAAACACCAGTCACATCGTCAAGAAAGCACACCAATGCCTGCATTTTCTGCGGAGGTTAAGGAAAGCTAATCTACCACCCTCCATTCTTATCACCTTCTACAGGGGGGCCATAGAAAGCATCCTAACAAGCAACTTCACAATGTGGTGCGGGGGCTGTTCAGCTACAAATCAAAAAGCCTTCAGAGAGTGGTGAAGGTCACTGACAGAATAACAGGCTCCAAATTCCCAGCGATACATGGTCTATATATGGCACGTTCCTACAACTGGGTCATTAAAATAGCCAGTAGTCCTACATACCCTGCCTATGGTCTGTTTACAAGCTTGCTGTCTGGCAGACGATACTGAAGCGTGTGCTGTAAAACAACCAGGTTCAGGAAAGTACAGTTGTGTAGCTACCATAAATGTAGATGTTCGAGTGGATTCACTGTTGCAGTCATTACTCTTGGTTTATCCTGCTGGCAGGCTACCCGCAGTCGGCCTGAATTCCAAAGTCCTGGTCCAGTGTTGGTTGCCATCTCCTCTTCCCTGACGTCAGTGCACCGGGGGTATAAAAGAAGCAGCCGACACCATTTTCTTCAGTTTTTCTTGCCCCAGATGTCAGGTGCCCCCAAAAGTGTAGGCTAAATATATTATGCCAATAAACATACATGCAGTAAAGAAACATTTCCTTTGTCTACAAGCAAATTCACCATATAGGTTGCATAACATAGAGAAGTACAGATAAACCCCAGCAAAAGAAAGGGGGACGGAGGGAGGGTAACCTGG
This sequence comes from Protopterus annectens, assembly GCF_019279795.1. Classification (NCBI taxonomy): domain Eukaryota; kingdom Metazoa; phylum Chordata; order Ceratodontiformes; family Protopteridae; genus Protopterus; species Protopterus annectens. The sequence continues at coordinate 30,705,706 of NC_056737.1, forward strand.
ACTGCAACAGTGAATACACTCGAACATCTACATTTATGGTAGGTACACAACTGTACTATGTTCATCGTGTTTCACTGTTGCCGTCATTACTCTTGGGTTGAATCCCAAAGCTGAGGATGCGTGGCTGAGCTAAATAGGATTAGGAGAGGCTATGAGGCCCTGCAGCACTGCAGTGGCAAAGCCTGCTATGGATTTAGAGTAAAGAGGTAAGTGGTAGTGCTTTGCAAAAGTGTGCACTGAACTCCAAGTTGCAGCCTCTAACATGTCTTTGGTTGGTACTCCTCTGAAGAAGGCTGCTGAAGTGGCTGCTGCTCTAGTAGAATGAGGCCTAATGCCCTTAGGCACTGATTTGCCATGCAGAGAATAGCAGAAATGGATGCAATGACCTATCCATTTAGAAATAGTCTGTTTTGAGATAGCCTTTCCTTCTGATCCTGCAGCATATGACACTAAAAGTTGCTCAGTCTTTCTGAAAGCTTTAGTTCTGTCCAAGTAGAAGCGTAGCTGCCTGTGTATGCCCAAAGAATGCAGAATTTTCCCACCCTTGTTCTGTGGATTTGGATAAAAGGTAGGCAAGTGAATGGCTTGGTTGAGGGCCACACTGGATACCACCTTAGGCATGAATGTAGGGTTTGTCCTCAAAGAAACCCTGTCTGGATGAAAAATGATAAAAGATTCCACAGCCAAGAGTGCTTGTAACTCCGAGACTCATCTTGCAGAGGTTATTGCTAGGAGCAGAGCTGTTTTCCAGGATAAGAATTTTATATCAGCTGTTGAGGCTGGCTCAAAGGGAGGCAGTGTGAGTTTTTCCAAGACATAATTGAGGTCCCATGCGGGGATTGGTGCTCTCCTTGGAGGCCTGATGTTTTTGGCCCCTCTGAGGTACTGCCTTATTAAAGGATGAGAAAAGATAGGTGGTTCCGTATTGTAATGTGTTGAAATGGCAGAGGCATGAATCTTAACTGATGAAAAGGAAAGGCCTTTGGCCAGCATCTCAGTTAGGTATTGTAAAATCTGAGGAATATTTGGTACATACGTGTCAATGCCTTGTTCCTGGTTCCAAGCACAGAATCTCTTCCATTTTTATGCATAAAATTTTCTGGTACTGGGCCTCCTGGCCTCCAAGATAACATCCATAACAGCTTTTGAAAGAGGAGTGTTCTGAATGGCTACATTATCTGCCATGCTGCCAGATTTAAGGTCCTGAGTTGGCTGTGCAGGATCTGATTGTTTTGTTGGGTCAGCAAGTGAGAAGTTTGAGGCAATATCCATGCTGGACCTTGAGACAAGCTCTTTAGGATTGGGTACCAGTGCTGGCGTTGCCAGTCTGGTGCAATCAGTATCATTGTTGGCTTCTCTTGTCTGACCTTTATGAGTACCTTGGGAAGGAGAGGCAGTGGAGGAAAGGCATATACTGTTAGGTTTTTCCAGCTGAAGGATAGGGCGTCCACTCTCCATGCTTGTTTGTGATAAATCCTTGTGCAAAATCTCTGTAATTGGCTGTTGAGAGGGGAGGCAAATAGATCTATGTCTGGGCATCCCCATTTCCTTGTTATCATGCTGAAGAATTGTGGATCCAGTTTCCACTAATGGGGATCCATGAGGTTTCTGCTTAGTTAGTCTGCCAGAGTATTTGTTTTTCCTGGCGGGAATTGTGCTTGCAGGTGAACTTGATAAGTCAATGCTGTGTCCCACAAAGTCATTGCTTGTCTGCAGATGGGGCAGGAATGTGTGCCTCCCTGCTTGTTTATGTACCACATGACCGTAGTATTGTCCGTCTTTATCAGTAGCTGTCCTGGATGAAGTAGATCCTTGAAAGTTGTCAGGGTATTCTGAACAGCTAGCATCTCTTTTTGATTGATATGAAGATACATCTGGCTTGCAGGCCATGTGCCCTGAATACATTTTCCTGCCATATGGGCTCCCCAGGCATAATCTGTTGCATCCATTGTCAGTGTCTGTCTGGCTGTGGGTAAACTGAATGGCAGACCGTTGTTGTGGTGACAGGCATGTACCCACCATCGAAACTCCTGTTGCAGGCAGGGAATGAGGGTAATTACTGTTTCCAGGCTGGGCAATGCTGAGTCCAAACACTTTTTAGATACCACTGTAGTTTCCTCATATGCAGTCTGGCATATAGAATTAGTAGAATGTAGGATGCCATGAAGCCCAAGGCCTGTAGGATTTTCCTTGCAGATAAGTGGGTCTTTGTTGCCAACTTTTTGAAGTAAGAAGTCAGTTGCCTTTGTTTGTCTGCCATGAGATAAGCCATCTGGGCAGTTGTGTTTAAGCTTGCACCCAGGAATATTATCTCTTGAGAGGGTACTAGTTTTGATTTCTTTTTGTTTACTGTGTACCCTAGGCAAATTAGTAATCTTTTTACAAATGCCAGATGTTTTAGAAGAATGTCTTTGTTCTCTGCTTGAATAAGGCAGTTGTCCAAGTAGGGATATATTTGAATTCATCTTTGTCTGCAAAATGCAATTACTGGTGCCAGGCATTTTGTGAAGACCCTTGGCGCAGTAGATAAGCCAAAGGGCAGTGCAGAGAATTGGTAGTGCATTGAGCCAGCTATGAATCTGAGGTATCTTCTGCAAGATTGTCTGATTGGGACATGCAGGTATGCCTCTTTTAGGACCAAAGTTACGAGCCAAGCCTTCTTGCCCAGCATGTGCAGTAGCTGCTGTAGAGTCAACATCTTGAATTTTGGAACCTCCAGAGATGTGTTTAGTATAGACAGGTCCAGTATTGGTCTCCAGGTTTTGTCCTTTCTGGGCACCAAGAAAAGTCTCGAGTAAAATCCTTGTCCCTGCTCTTGTTGTGGTACTTGTTGAATGGTCCTCATGTCCATGAGGGCTGTAATTCGCTTTTGTGCCTCTGCCCATTGATTGTGTGGCAAGTCTGGCATACCTTTTGCCCTTGGTAGGGTGTGAAAATGGAACCTGTAGCCCTGAGACACTATGTTTAAGACCCATTTGTCTTGGGTAATCATTTGCCAATTTGATGAAAAAAGTGCTAGTTTTCCCCTTAAGGGGGCTGCCAAAAGAAAAGTGCTTGGATCTGGCAGAGGAAAGTCATTGGGACTGTTACCTGTAAGGTTGTGATTTGTCTTCTCCGCTTTTGGAGGTAGGAGCACCCCACTGTTTAGGCCTGTATGAGCCTTGGGGCTGAGATCTGCCTCTGGGACGTCTGTATCTGCCTCTTTGTGGCCTGTCTGACACTGGAAAGGACCAGTTTTTGGAAGGCCAGTTCCTGCTAAATCTGGGTGGCTGTACCTGTAAAAAAATCCTTAACTGTCTGCATGGATTTCGCTTTATCCTCCATTTTCTTCAACACCTCTTCTGCTTTAGCACCAAACAAAGTATCATGCTGTAATGGAGCATCTAATAATTTTGTTTTAACATGATCAGGTAGATTCTGTTCCTTTAACCAAGCATGCCTTCTAATAACAGAACCTGTAACAGCGGTGCTGCAAGAGGCCTCCAGAGAATCATAACCACATTGCAAAGTATGCTTTCCCACTTGTTCAGCTGCATGCAATAAATCCTGCATTTCCTTGTTCTCTGAACATTCAGAATTTGTCAACATTTTCTGTTTAAGCAGTGACATTAAGTATTGCTGATATTTAAGCATATGAAACTGACAATTTAAAGACCTTACAGCCAAGGTAGCAGAAGTGTAAACTCCCCCCCCCCCAATCTGTCCAGTGCCCTAGAATCCCTATCTGAGGGGACAGAGTTTTTTGCAGGGGTAGCTTTGACACCTTTGGGACCCTGAGATATAGTTTCTGGGTCAGCAGTGGGGTTTTTATATAGGAATTTATGAGAATCTGGGGCTCTGTAGTATCTGTCAGGCTTAGCAGGTGCAAGGGGGTAAAGAGTCAGGGGACAGGCCGGACTCTGAAAATACATCTACAATGTCTAGAACAGGTGGAAAAGCAAGGGGTCTTTGCTGACGTAGTAGCAGAAAGTCTCTGAGCCTTTTCTTAGATTCTGAGTAATCTTGACTCTCCCTGTGGAAATGCTCCCTCATGGTATGCAGGGTTTCCCCAAAAGAATAATCCTCAGGAGGAGAGGCTGAAGGAATGGATTCTTCAGCATCAGAATCCTCATAGGGAGGAATAGAATAACCCTGTTCAGAAGAGGAATCAGAGGAAATAGAAACCTGATCAGAAGAATCATATTCTGTCTCTTGCCTAGGCCTCTTATCAGGAGGGGGATGGGAACCCCTGATCAAAGTAATTAGGTCTTCGGCTATTTTAAGCATCTGTTTTTTAGGCATGGAAGTCTGAGTAGGAGAATGCTGTACTTCTTTCTTTGTCTTTAGAGATGCTTTTGTCTTTGAAGCTGAAGATGGTTTAACATATAACTGTCTAGGTCTGAAGACACCCTCAGAAGCCGATGCCTGCTCAGCGGCTCCGGACCCATCTGAGGGAATGATTTCTGAGTGTCCAATACCTTGAGTATCCAAAGGCCCAGTCGGCTCCACGTGGGAGTCGGAAGCAGCCTGTGGCTCTGACGTAGCGGGCGCCAGGGGCTGCGAAAGCGCCTCACTGAGAACCGGCAACTGGCCTAACGGAGGCCTCGTCGTCGGTTTTGGACCTCGGATGCTTATCCTTTTCCTGGTCCTTGCGGTTTTTGTAAACTCCGGTCGTCGGTTATTCCGACGGCATTATATAATTAAACCTTCGGCCAAAGTAATGAAATGCGAAATCGAACCGATGCTTAATAGTGCATTGGTTAAATCTAACACAAAGCCGACAGCTAGCAACGTTGTGGTCAGGGCCTAGGCAAGGAATACAGTAAGAGTGAAAATCCTTATGAGGTATTTGCTTCCCACAAGAAATACGATTGTTAACTTTTTCGGTCTGGAGCAAGAAAAAAGTTTCCCCAACAGGGTACTTAGCATTAATGAAGACTTCGGTTCTGAAATTCAGATTTGAAAATCTCAGGAGTCGGCTGACCAGCACTTGTGAACTGCTTTTGCTTGGGGCACCGCGCGGCAAGAAAGACTGAAGAAAATGGCGTTGGCTGCTTCTTTTATACCCCTGGCGCACTGACGTCAGGGAAGAGACGACAGCAACCGACGCCAGACCAGGACTTTGGAATTCAGGCCGACTGCGGGTAGCCTGCCAGCAGGATAACCCAAGAGTAATGACTGCAACAGTGAAACACGGTGAAAGTACAGTTGTGTACACCTACCATAAATGTAGATGTTCGAGTGTCTTCACTGTTGCAGTCATAACTGTAGGGTGTTCCTGCCGGCAGGCAGCCCGAGTTCGGCCAGAATTCCAAAGTCTGGTCGGCGGCTGTACCAGCAAGTACCCTGACGTCAGAACGCAGAGGTATAAAGCTGACAGCCAACGCCATCTTCTCCAGCCTTTCTTGCCCCAGATGTCAGAAGTCCCCCAAAGTAACCAAAAGGTGTCCAAAAAGGAAACACAAATACACCACAAAAGAAGAGGAAGATAGAACACGCAAAAAATAAGAGGGAATTGGTGAGATGGAAACACCGACTGCAACAGTGAAGACACTCGAACATCTACATTTATGGTAGGTGTACACAACTGTACTATGTTCTTCGTGTTTCACTGTTGCAGTCATAACTGTAGGGTGGAATCCCAAAGCTGTGATGAGGGAGGAGGTTATGCAGAAGAAGGGGCAGCCAGAAGACCCTGCAAGACAGCAGAGGCAAAACCTGCCCTAGACTTAGAATACAAAGGGAGATTATAGTGCTTAGAAAAAGTATGCACTGAACTCCAAGTGGCAGCTTCCAAAATGTCCTTGGTAGGGACTCCTCTGAAAAAAGCTGCTGAAGTGGCAGCTGCTCTAGTAGAATGACTTCTAACAGTACCTGGAATCTGCTTCCCAAAGTGAGAGTAACAAAACCTTATCCCATGAGCAATCCATTTGGAAATAGTTTGTTTAGAAATAGCCTTGCCTAGAGAACTGGAGGCATAAGAGATAAGCAACTGATCAGATTTTCTGAAATCTTTAGTTCTGTCCAGGTAAAACCGTAGTTGTCTGTGTACGTCCAATGAATGTAAAATCCTTTCCCCTTTGTTTTGAGGATTTGGAAAGAAAGTAGGAAGGTGAATAGTCTGATTTAAAGCCACTTTAGAAATCACCTTAGGCATAAATGTAGGATTGGTCCTCAAGGCAACTCTGTCTTGGTGGAAAATAAGGTATAGTTCCACAGCCATGAGAGCTTGCAACTCTGACACCCTTCTGGCAGAAGTCAAAGCTAATAAAATAGCTGTCTTCCAGGATAAGAACTTGATATCCGAAGCAGCAGCAGGCTCAAAGGGAGGTAAAGTTAGTTCTGGGAGGTCTTAAATTCTTAGCCCCTCTCAAGAATTGTCTCACCAGCTGGTGAGAGAAGATGGGGGGATCAGTGTTGTAATGAGCCGAGATAGCAGAAGCATGGATTTTAATGGAAGAAAAGGAGAGGCCTTTAAGCAAAAGGTCTGAGAGGTAAAGTAAAATGGAAGAAATGTCAGGCAAAAGAGGATCAGAACCTCGATCCCGCATCCAAATACAAAATCTTTTCCATTTAGAAGCATAAGATTTTCTAGTGGTAGGGCGCCTAGCTTCTAAGAGAACATCCAAAACTTGTTTGGGAAAAGCAGAAGGAATCAAAGGCCCTTGTAGAGCCAAGCTGCCAGGCAAAGAGTCTTGATTTGAGAGTGTAGCATCTGACCCTGATGCTGGGACAGAAGAGAAGGAAACAGAGGCAGAATCCATGGAGGTTCCAAGAACAGGTGTCTTAAAGTTGGATACCAAAACTGCCGAGGCCAATTTGGAGCTATCAAAATGATAACCTTGGGTCTGTCCTGTTTTATTTTCAGTAACACCCGAAGCAGAAGAGGAAGAGGAGGGAAGGCATAACCCGAAAGATTCCTCCAGCTGAAAGACATAAGGTCATTGCTTGTCTGCAGAGAGGGTCGAAATGTGTACCTCCCTGTTTGTTTATGTTAAACAATTTCTGTTTAAGAAGTGTCATTAAATATTGCTGATATTTAAGTATTATGAAACTGACAATTTAAAGCCCTTACAGCCAAGGTAGCAGAAGTGTATACTTTCTTCCCCCATCTGTCTAGAGCCCTGGAATCCCTATCAGAGGGGACAGGGTTTTTTGCAGTGGAGGCTTTAACCCCTTTGGGGCCCTGAGATATAGTTTCTGGATCAGCAGCAGGGTTTTTATAAAGGAATTTATGAGAATCCGGAACCCTGTAGTATCTGTCTGGCTTAGCAGGTGCAGGGGGTAAAGAGTCAGGGGACAGGCTGGACTCTGAAAATACATCATCTACAATGTCTAAAACAGGTGGAATAGCAAGGGGTCTGTGCTGAGGAAGTAGCAAAAAGTCGCTGAGCCTTTCCTTAGATTCAGAATAATCTTGGCTCTCCCAGTGGAAATGCTCCCTCATGGTATGCAGGGTTTCCCCAAAAGAATAATCCTCAGGAGGAGAGGCTGAAGGAATGGATTCTTCAGCATCAGAATCCTCATAGGGAAGCATGGAATAATCCTGTTCAGAAGAGGAATCAGAGGAAATAGAAACCTGATCAGAAGAATAATACTCTGTCTCTTGCCTAGGTCTCTTATCAGGTGGGGGATGGGAGCCCCTGATCAAAGAAATTAGGTCTTCGGCCATTTTGAGCATCTGTTTTTTAGGCATGGTAGACTGAGTAGGAGAATGCTGTACTTGCTTCTTTGTCTTTAGAGCTGCTTTAGTCTTTGTCTTTGAAGCTGAAGATGGCTTAATATATAGTTGTGTAGGTCTGAAGACACCCTCAAAAGCAGATGCCTGCTCAGCGGCTCCAGACCCATTTGAGGGAATGATTTCCGAGTGTCCAATACCTTGAGTATCCAGAGGCCCAATCGGCTCCACGTGGGAGTCGGAATCGGCCTGTGGCTCTGAGGTAGCGGGCGCCAGGGGCTGTGAAAGCACCTCACTGAGAACCGGCGACTGGCCTAGCAGAGGCCTCGTCGTCGGTTTTGGACCTCGGCTGCCTACCCTTTTCCTTGTCCTTGCATTTTTTGTAAACTTCGGTCGTTGGCTGTTCTGACGGCATTATATAACCTAATCTTCGGCCAAAGTAATGAAATGCAAAATCGAACCAACGCTTAATAGTGCATTGGTTAAATCTAGCACAAAACCAACAGCTAGCAATGTTGTGGTCAGGACCTAGGCAAGGAATACAGTAAGAGTGAAAATCCTTATGAGGTATTTGCTTCCCGCAAGAAATACAATTGTTAACTTTTTCTGACATCGGTCTGGAGCAAGAAAAAAGTTTCCCCAACGAGGTACTTAGCTTTAATGAAGACTTCGGTTCTGAAATTCGGATTTGAAAATCTCAGGAGTCGGCCGACCGGCACTTGAGAACTGCTTTTGCTTCGGGCACCGTGCGGCAAGAAAGACTGAAGAAAATGGCGTCGGCTGCATCTTTTATATCCCTGGCGCACTGACTTTGGAATTCTGACCGACCGAGGGTAGCCTGCCAGCAGGATAACCCAAGAGTAATGACTGCAACAGTGAAACACGATGAACATCTACAATAGCTCTGGACAGACACTGAAGCCTTAAAGGGGCAATGATGCATATGAGGGGCACTTTTGAAGCTAACAGCAGAAATGACAAGGCTGACAAAACAATACAAAAGTTTAGAAAAGGATGATTATTGATTTAGTAAGAAGAAAGAATCGCAGGTAAATACAAATCAAAAAATCCACCAAGAAAAAAAAATACTCTGCACTGTACAGGGACAACTGTCAAGCAATGCAAACAGTTAAATGAGTCTGCTCCCAAACTGTACATTCAACAATAAAGAAAAGCAGCAGTAAGGGTAGGCTAAGATCTGTATTACTAAACATTCAATGTCCTCATTGTGAGAACTATTAGCATCATCACCAATTTAAATCAAGAACACCGGGCTTATTATAAATTAATTAATTAAAAAAAGAAAACTTGGCTTTTGTGAAGTGGTTTTTCAAAACTCAAACATTTCAAATCAATAACTGATGATAATTTACACCTGAAAATTAGATAAATGGAAACCATGCAAATAGAATATGCAGTCAACGAAATTATAAAACACAAATGATCATATCTATGTCAGATCAGAAAATGCAAATTATCAAATTTATGTTCTATCTTTTCAAAAGAAATAACTGCATGCCAATATGACATTATGACATACTGCATTTTCAAAAGATCCTACTATGACTACAGTGCCTTTAAATTATTTTATTATTATTATTATTATAGACATACAGCAAATAATCATAATAATAACAAAACCAAATAATTAACAGGCAACTTATCTATGTGATATCAATTCCGGAATCCAGGTGAGAAATTAATGAATAATGTCAATGCTGGGACAAGTAATATTGCAAGATAGAATACCTTTGCTGCAGCACAACGGACTGACATTGAGCGATCTGTCAGGCATGAACGGGCAGCTTTGTAGATGTCTCTGTGACATGGAGCAGCAGAAGCACCTTGACCTCTGAGAATCTTCTGTAAAGTTAGCATAACCTCAGAACGTCCCTGAGACTGGAAAACAAAGCAAACAAGGTTGACGTCTGACGGAGTTAGGCAATGTTCTAAACTTCAACATTATGTATTTTAGTACACTGTATAATCAACATGTGAATGATGAAACATGATCATTCTAAAATTTCAGAATGTCTGAAGTGCACTGGTTCTAGACAATGCAAAATCACCCCCTTTCCTCTAAAATGTTATGCTCCTGATGTCCCATCTGATTAGCTCTATTGTGCATCATCTAGGGTGACCGACCCTGGTAGATACAGAGAGTTTCTTTTTAAATCAATTAAGAACAGGCTTTTCACAGATTTATTATAATTACTGCTGAACTCTGACAATATATGGTGGTAGATGTGATATAAAAAGCTGAAAGGGTGCACAGAAATGACAAGTTACAAACAAAAGATGGGTAGTGGGATCATTCATATTCCAAAGTGGTGAAAATGAAAAACAAAAACCATGGAATTACCCATAACATTCCATCTGTGTTGTCTATTTTCATTCTTCAACTATTGGGTCCAGCTACAATCCTCGGATCCAATTCGCCCGATACTACAGCTCATGGCCACCTAAAAGCTCTCGAGCTGCTCCCTACCCATAATGCACCAACCCTTAACATACCCCAGATCTTGTTTGCTAGATGACAAAGTAAGAAATATGACAAAGGCTGAGGCTGGTGGGTGGGGAGTTGAGGAACAATGAAAATGGACAATACAGATGGAACGTTATGGTAGGTACATAACCTTTTTATCTGATGTCAATTTTCATTCATCTTTCATCTATTAGGTCACATTCCTTAGCTACATGAAATCCTTGGGTGGACTCTAAGGAAGAATATACCTGAGCATGGATGAATGAAAGGCTGCTCTTCCCCTTGAGACCAGATCTAGTTTGTAATGAATAATAAAGGTATGAGGATTGGCCCAAGTTGCAGCTGCACATTTATCATCCATGGAATAACTAGATAAAAACAATGACGTTGTTGTCATGGATCTAGTGCGTGGGCCCTAAAAGTTTTGGTTATGCGATATGATGCGCCCAAAAAACAAACCTCTTCCATTTATTTCTGTAAAGTTTCCTCACAGAAGCTTTATGGGAAGATAAAAGTATACGACAGACAATGGAAGAGAGCATAGGTTGTCTGGCTATTAACTGAAGTGGAGAAACCATGCTGTCAAGTGTTAGGTTGGATATATCCAGATAAATCATGCCTGCTGGGTGAGACAGGAAGTCTTGAATCAGTTCCATAATCCAAGGTGGGTAGAGAAGATGAGACCAAAGAAAGGGGAACCAAATCTGTCAAGGTCAGTAAGGTACACCGAGGATAACTCTGCTCTTCAACCTGGCAACTTTCTGCAGAAATCTGGGAATCAAGGGAGTCGGGGGATAAGCATACAGAAGACTGGGGGGGGGGGGCAATCGTGGAGGACAGCTTTCTTCATTGGATTCCCCCAGTGGGGGGGATCAGGGCAAAGAAGCTGCTGCACTTGTTGATCAAGGGAGAACCAAAAAGATTGCAGAAAGGCTGGTTCCATTGATGGAAAATCATTTCTGCCACTTTCTTGCCAAGGGACCACTCATGAGGAAGTAGAATGGACCTGCTAAGCTTGTCTGCTATCACACTGGACTTCCCTAGGATGTACACTGCTATCAGAAAGTGTTTGGAAGAGATCATCCATTGCCACACTTTGAGGGCTTCTTGGCACAAGGGGTAAGACCTGGTTCCTCCTTGTATGTTTATGTACCAGAACTACAACTGTCCCTGAAGAGAGACTTGGAATGCTTGCAACACTAGCAGCACTGCTCTCATTTCTAGCAAGTTGATATGCATGTTGACCTCTTCGGGAGAGCAAGTGCCTTGGACCGTTTTCCCCAGGTAGTGCCCCTCCATCCAGTCTAGGATGTGTCCTTGGTCAACATGGCCTTGGGTTCAGAGAGAAGGAAAAGGACGGCCTTGTAAAACCCGATCTGATCAAATCCATTAGCAAAGGTATTTCTTGTATGCCTGAGTGATTCTTATTTGGACTGACATTCGCTAATGAAAAATTGACCACTGTGTTGCTAGCATTCACTGAAGAATTCTCATATGAAATCTTGCTAGGGAAACTAAAATTATGGCCGCTGACACTGACCCCAAGTCTTGAAGAATCAACCGGGATGAAATTTGGTACTGTGAACAGTTTTCCTGACCTGGAATCTTACAGTTTGAACTTTCGCTAGAGGAAGAGAAGCTGTTAATGATATTGTACTGAAAACGGTTTCTATGAACTCCAGTATTTGAGAAACTTCTAAATGAGATTTGTAGCAATTTACTGTAACCCCTAGAAGGAAGCATGTTTGGAGTACCTGATCTCTCGCTCTTATGAGTATATGCCTGGTTGGGTTGGTGATGAGTTAGTTATCTAGATACGGAAACACCCAGAATCCCTGCAGTCTCAAGTGAGCTGCTACCACTGCCATGCATTTAGTGAACATCCTGGAGGCTGTGATGAGACTGAAGGGCAGGGCTCGGAATTGGTAATGACTGGCTCTCAGCTGGAAGATTAAGTACCTTCTGGGCTGTCTGTTCATTTTTATATAGTACATGTCTTGAAGGTCTATCAAGCACATCCAGCCATCTTTGCCTAAAAAGGGGAAAATAGACTGAACCATGACCATCCAAAACTTTGTGTGTTGAACTGATTTGTTCAAGTTGCTGAGATCCAATGCTGCTGTCTTCCTCTGATTGGGAAGAACATCATGAAAATTGTATGAGGATGCAAGTGGAAGGGAATTGTATAACTTCTGGAAATGATCCTCTGCACCCACCTATCTTTTGTGATATCTAGCCAGGCTCTCTGATGCAGGGATAAACAATCCCTGATTGCCTCCAGAGGGGGACAATTGGGCCTCCTTTCAGGAGCACTGATAGCGTCTGTCAGAGAAAGAATCTCTAGACCCTTGGTTTTGCAGGCCACCTCTGCCACGTGGGTGGCATCTACCATTTGAATTCCCCCCTCTGTGCCTGGGGGAACTGTCTCCATGTGGATCTTGGAAAGGAGCCCAAGATTTTTGGAACCACATTTTTCATCTTCCTCATTGGTACCTACAGAACGTCCTTTGAGGGGTCAAAAAACATACTCCCCCAGTAGGGAGAGTCTTTCCATCTTTTTCACACCTGGAGAGTGTGTCCTTCACTTTGGGGCTGAAAAAAGAGGTTCCATCAAAGGGTGCATTGATGAAAGAGGATAGGAAGGGCTCTGCAAAGTCACACAAAATGCATCCCGGCATGCCTCCTAATGGAAATGGCTGAACTAACTGCCACTGAGGTACCCTCAGCTGCATGAGAGATAAGCCACATGGAGGACTTTTAAATGGACTGTAGGGTCACCAACTGTGAGGCCAGTGAAGCCTGAATTCTCAGCAGTAGTAGTCCCCGAAAGAGAATTTGACAGTTCTTTTATCAAATCTTTTTGCAACCTAGTGAAATGTGCCAAGTAGTTCAGTGACCTAAAAGTGAAGGTGTCTGATGTGTAGACATGCTTCCCAAATCTGTCCAAAGCCCTACACTTCCTGTTAGGGGGATGGACAGTAGAACTTTGCTCTACAAGTTCCTTCTTAGTGGCCACCGCCACAACCATAGCATTGACAGGTACTCCCTTACTCCAAAACTCCCCTACTGCTGGTGGTGTCAGAATCATATCTGGCCTCTTGGGGGGATAGGTTCAATCAAGTCAGGTTCCTTCCACACCTGCTTAGAGATCAAAGCAATGATGTCATCATGGGGTGGAAGAATGCAACAGGTAGACGGGCCAGATCCAAATCCCTCCAGGAATACCAATTCCTCCAGAGAAGGACTGGGGGAGGACCACCCATTCCCATTATTTAATAATTTCTCAAATGTCTCCAATGAGACATTTTTGGTTGGTGAATTTGGGGATCCTTCCCCTTTGTTGAAATCAATATTCTCAGTAATGGATTCCTATGGGTAATCTAAGTGCCCCCCTTTTGCACTTTCTCTCCCCAGGTACTTTCTCCGTGGAATGTTCCGGAGATGTAACAGAAGAAATGGTGATAACCTGCTGGGTAGCCTGGAGAGGGTGGGCTGGCTGTCTTCTGTAGAGTCAAACGTTAAGGCTCAAGGCTCCCAAACACATGAGATCCTAAAGGGAGACCAACCATCCAGCCAAAGAAGAGAAAAGTCTCTCCACTACCTCACAGACAGTGTCCGAGGGAGAAGGAAGCCGACAGAACCCAGAAGCCATGCTTCTGCCTCATTGGCCCAATCTGCCCAAAAGCCATCCCACCCAAGGCAGAGGAAAAAGCACAGCTGTCCTAAGCCAAGGCTCCAAGGGGCTGAGACTGGTCCGAAAACTTCAGAGTTGACTCCAACTCCTTGGATCTGGCAGGAACACTATGGTTCCGAGAGTCATTCAGCTCGAAACTTATCAGAGTAAGAGGGCTCAGAGAAATCCTTGGAATCAAGGATACAATTATTCTCAGATCCGAGGCAGATGGTCTGTTAAACATGGATCTAAGGACTCCAAAACTGGCTGTCGGATTGGAAAAGGAGCTGATAGTGGAGGGATAGAATACAGCAAGGCTACCAGAGCCGAAGGGGTACAAGCCAGGAGAACCCCCATCTGTATCTGCACCTAGAGAATCTCTTCATCCTATCCACATCGGCTTCAGTGATACTCTTGGAGGAATGAGAGGAGGCTACAGAAGGAGATTTTGAATGCTGTCTCTCCAAAAACTGAAAGGGACCCTAGATGTCATCGGATCAATGGATGGTGGATCATTACAAGATCAACTTACTCTTATGATCAGCGATAGCTCGCAGGTTGAGCTCCTGCAGCATAGGACACAAAGAGTTGCTCTGATTTTCTGAAAGGCTTTGTTCTGTCCAAATAATAACGCAGCTGTCTGTGAATGTCCAAGGAATGTAGTAGTCTTTCCCCTTTGTTTTGAGGATTAGGGTAGAAGGTAGGTAAGTGGATAGCCTGATTCAAAGCTATCCTGGATACTACCTTTGGCATAAAGGACGGATTGGTTCATAAGGTAACTCTGTCCTGATGGAAAATGATGAAAGGCTGCACAGCCATGAGGGGCTTGTAGTTCCGAAACCCTGCGAGCTGAAGTGATTGCCAGGAGGAAGGCTGTTTTCCAAGACAAGTATTGCAGTTCTGTTGAAGCAGCTGGCTCAGAAGGAGGCAAGGTCAGTTTTTCTAGTATGAAATTGAGGTCCCAAGCAGGTACTGGTTGTTTCCTTGGGGGTTTTATATTCTTAGCCCCTCTGAGGAACTGTCTTAAGAGGGGGTGAGAGAATAAAGGAGGATCAGTGTTGTATTCTGCAGAAATGGCTGAGGCATGGATTTTGATGGAGGAGAATGAAAGTCCATTGCTTAGCATCTCGGCTAGGTACTGTAATATTTGGGGTAAATTCAGTATTCCAGGATTCTGACCCTTTTTCTCATTCCAGGCACAAAACCGTTTCCATTTTGCAGAGTAGGCTTTTCTTGTAGAAGGTCTTCTGGCCTCCAAAATGACATCCTGCACCTCCTTGGAGAGTAGGGCCTGTTGTGAATTTAAGGAATCTTCCATGCGGCTAGATTGAGTGTTTTCAGCTGACTGTTAAGAGTTTTGAAGTTGTGCTGAGTCAGTAGAAGAGGCATTAGAGGCAGGATCCATGGTGGGGAATGCGTCAGGCTTTTCAGGAGTGGGTACCAGTGTTGTCTTGGCCAGTCTGGAGCAATGAGAATCATCTTTGGTCTGTCTGCTCTGGTTTTTAATAGAACTTTGGGCAGCAGAGTGAGAGGCGGAAAGGCATAAACTGTCATTGTTGCCCAACTGAAGGAGAGTGTGTCCACTTTCCAGGACTGTGGATGAAAGGTCCTTGAGCAGAATTTTGCCAATTGGTGATTTCTGTGGGAGTCAAAGAGATCTATGTCTGGCCTTCCCCCATGCTTGAGTTATCTTTGTGAAAACTTGAGGATGCAACTTCCATTCGTGTGGATCTGTCATATTTCTGCTTAGGTTGTCTGCCAGTGTGTTTTCCTTGCCTGGCAGGTACTGTGCTTGAAGCTCGACTTGTAATTCCAGAGCCATGTTCCAAAGAGACATGGCTTGCCTGCATAGGGGGTATGAATGGGTGCCTCCCTGCTTGTTTATGTACCACATTACTGTGGTGTTGTCCGTCCTTATCAATAGCTGGCCTGGATGCAGTAGGTCTTTGAAAGCTATAATAGCATTTATTACTGCTAGCATTTCCTTCTGATTGATGTGTAGGTGCTTTTCTTTTTGGGACCATTTGCCCTGAATGCACCGATCTGTCATGTGCACCCCCCAGGCGTAGTCCGAGGCGTCTGTTGTGATGATTTGATTTGCTTGAGGCTTGCAGAATGGGAGACCTGTGTTTCTTTGGCATGCTTGAGCCCACCACAGAAATTCCTTTTGAAGACATGGAATTAGTGGTATTATTGTTTCCAAACTGTGGCTGTGTTGAGACCATAGGTTTTTTAGGTACCACTGAAGTTTCCTCATATGCAGCTTTGCACATGGGATTAGTAGGATGCAAGATGCCATGAATCCCAGAGCCTGCAGGATTTTCCTTGCAGTCAGCCTGGTGAAAGTTGCCAGTTTTCTAAAGTATTGAGTTAGTTGCCCTTGTTTCTCTGGCGTGAGGTAGGCCATCTCAGTGTTTGTATCCAAGCTGGCACCCAGGAAAATTATTGTTTGAGAGGGTATTAGCCTTGATTTCTTTTTGTTGACTGTGTATCCCAGAGAATTCAACAAAATTATTACAAACACCAGATGTTTCATAAGTATGTGCTTGCTGTCCGCTTGGATCAGGCAGTCGTCCAGATATGGGTATGTTTGTATCCCTTGAAGTCTGCAGTAGGCGATTACTGATGCCAGGCATTTCATGAACACTCTGGGCGCAGTAGATAAGCCAAAGGGCAATGCAGAGAATTGATAATGGGTTGAACCTGCAAGAACTCTGAGGTATCTTCTGCAATGTTGTCTGATTGGGACATGCAGGTATGCCTCCTTGAGGTCCAATGTTACCAGCCAAGACTCCTTGCCCAGCATGGGAAGAAGCTGCTGCAATGTGAGCATCTTGAATTTTGGCACGAGTAAAAATGTGTTTAGGATGGATAGGTCCAAAATAGGTCTCCAATCTTTTCCCTTCCTTGGTACCAGGAATAGTCTGGAATAAAAACCTTGACCCTGTTCTTGTACAGGTACCTCTTGAATAGCTTTCATGTCCATGAGATCTGAAATTTGTTTTTGTGCCTCTGCCCTTTGATTGTGTGGCAGGTTTGGCATGACTCTCATTTTTGGAAGGGTGTGAAAGTGAAATCTGTAGCCTCTGTCTATAATGTCCAGGATCCATTTGTCTTTTGTGACAATATGCCAATTTTTCAAAAATAATGCCAGTTTTCTGCCTAAAGGTGTTGCCATTTGAGCCTTGCTTGGCATGCAAAGGGGAAAGTCATTGGTTCTGCTTTCTGAATGGCTGTGAACTATCCTCACCACCTCTTTGTGTGGGTGCTTGCCATTGTCTGCCTCTAAATGATCCTTGAGATTGCCCTCTGCCCCTCGAGTGCCTGTCTCTACCTCTTTGGGGTCTGTCCGTGGCTGGAAAGGACCAATTTTTGGAAGGCCAATTTCTACTGAAACGTGGAGGTTGTACCTGTAGGAAATCTTTTACTGTTTGCATTGATTTTGCCTTCACCTCCATTTTCTTTAATACCTCCTCAGCTTTAACACCAAACAATACATCTTTTTGTAGAGAGGCATCTAGTAATTTAGCTTTGACATGATCTGGTAAGGTTTGCTCTTTGAGCCAGGCATGTCTACGTATGACTGATCCTGTAACAGCAGCTCTACATGAGGCCTCTAAAGCATCAAAACCACATTGCAGGGTATGTTTACCCACTTGTTCTGCACTATGTATCAAATCCTGCAACTCCTTCAAGTCTGGTTGTTCAGGTTGCGAGATTTTGTTTCTCAACTGTGAAAACAGAAATTGTTGGTACTTTAACATATGGAACTGACAGTTTAATGCCCTCATGGTTAAGGTGGCCGAGGTGTAAACCTTTTTCCCCCACCTCTCTAAAGCTCTGGAATCTCTCTCAGAAGGTAATGGATTTTTAGCAGTGGAGGCCTTAATTCCCTTGGGACCCTGTGATATAGTTTCTGGGTGAGCCGCATGGCTTTTGTATAGGAATTGGTGTGAGTCAGGAACCCGGTAATACCTGTCAGGCTTGACTGGAGCTGGAGGTAAAGAAACTGGGTTAAGGCAGGCCTCCGAATACACGTCATCTAGAATGTCTAAGACAGGAGGTATAGGAAGAGGCCTGTGCTGAGGGAGCAAGAGGAAATCCCTAAGCCTTTTCTTGGAGTCTGAGTACTCTTGGCCTTCCCAGTGGAAGTGTTCCCTCAAGGTATGTAAGGTTTCCCCAAAAGAGTAATCCTCAGGGGGGGGAGACAGAGGGAATGGACTCCTCTGCATCAGAATCTTCAAAAGGGGAGTAAGAATGTTCCTGGTCTTCAGAATGTTCTGAAATAATGGAGGCCTGGTCCGAGGAGGGGGATTCTTCCTCCACACTGGGTCTTTTGTCCGGGGGGGGTTGAGAACCCCTAATAAGAGTAATCAAATCCTCAGCCATTTTGAGCATCTGCTTTTTAGGCATGGGGCCTTGAGAAGGGCCCTGTGGAGCTTGTTTTTTAGTATGCATGGCTGATTTGGACTTAGTGAAAGCCTTGATGGAAAAAGAAGAGGAAGGCCTGTAGACACCTTGAGAGGTGGCAGGTCTATCTAAACTCTGAGTTTCACCACCAGTAGTGGCTTCGGTATCTGTAGTCGGGGTGTGGGCTGAAGAGCCTGCGACGTCGGGCACAGAAGACACTGCCAATGAAGTGTCGTCGGTAGTCAGGAGCTGCCGGACCACCTGTAGTCGGCTTTGGCGTGGTGTCGGTAGAAGTCGCGGACCTCGTATGTCGGTCCTTATCTTTGCGTCTTTTACTTAAAACTGGAGTCGGAGTATCCGACGACATAATGTAATTAAATTTTTTGCCAAAATAGTGTTGGGCAAACTCCGCCTGACGCTTAATAGTGCGTCTGTTGAATGTAGCACAAAAACGACAGGCCGAGACATCGTGGTCTGGGCCTAGGCAAGGAATGCAGAGGGAATGAAAATCCTTATGCGGTATTTGCTTCCCACAAGAAATGCAATTATTAACTTTGTCTGACATCGGTCTGAGGCAAGAAAAGTTTCCAACGGGTACTTAGCTTTCAAGAAGACTTCGGTTGAAAAATATTCGTAATCTCAGGAGCTGGCCGACCGGCACTTGCGAACTGCTTCTGCTTCGGGCACCGCGCGGCAAGAAAGACTAAAGAAAATGGCGTCAGCTGGATCTTTTATACCCCTATCGCACTGACGTCAGGGAGGAGGCGACGACAACTGACGCCGGACCTAGACTTTGGAATTCGGCCGACCGAGGACCCACCTGACGGCAGGAAAACCCATCTGTTATGACTGCAGCTGTATGCACGATGAACATCATATCTCATGAACACATTATATAATTATACAATTTACATAATTAATATGGTTGACTAAGCCTAGTTCACTAAAAAACTTCATTAAAAGCAATGGTCAACTTGACAATATACCAAAATGTTTCATTACTGCCTAAAGAGCTTCACAGAACAACTATAGTACTCTAAAATATGCTTGTCTTAATTTCAAAATGGATTTAATACTATTAGTTTTATTAAGCCCTGGATAGACATCAGATCTAAAAAAGTTTATCCATTTGCATTCTGCTCTCTCTGTGGCATTCACAATGCCCCCCCCCCCACCTCTTATTTTTGCAAAGTCTCTGCAGTATCCTAAATTTACATGTCTAATGAAGTTTAACATGGTATTAAACTAAAGTGCTAACACAGTGATTTATTTTTGTTACTAAAGTGTCTTTGGAACTGTTGGATTTGTGGTCTTTAGCTGCGGAGACTGAGCTACACTTGCCCTTCTTATTTTATAAAGGAAGGGTTAGTCCTGAGGGAAACCCTGTCAGCATGGAAAATAATGAAGGGTTCCACAGTCATAAGTGCTTGTAGCTCGGACACTCTTCTAGCTGAAGTGATGGCCAGACGTAAGGCTGTTTTCCAAGAGAGGAATTTTAACTCTCCTGATGCTGCAGGCTCAAAGGTGGGTAGCATGAGCTTTTCCAGTACAAAGTTAAGGTCCCAAGCAGGGGTGGGTGCTCCCCTTGGTGGCCTTAAGTTGTTTGCCCCTCTCAGGAACTGTTTGATGAGAGGGTGAGAGAATAGAGGTGGCTCAGTGTTGTAATGAGCTGAAATGGCAGAGGCATGGATCTTAACGGAGGAGAAGGATAGGCCTCTGTGGAGTAGATCTGCTAAGTAGTCCAGGATTAGAGGCAGGGATGGCAGGGTTGTGTCCTCTCCTTTAGATTGAATCCAGAAGCAGTACCTTTTCCACTTATCAGCATAGGATTTCCTTCTACTGGGTCTTCTGGCCTCCAGAATGACGTCCAGCACCTGTTTGCTTAGGCTGGTTACTAGGGGAGATTTCAAGGAATAAACCTGGCTTACAAGATTTAGGGTTTACAATTGCGGATGCAGGATCTGTCCTCCCTGCTGAGAGAGCAGGGTTGGGTTCTGTGGTAGGTGCCAGGGTGATACCGGTGACAGACTGCCCAGTAGTGGGTACCAGTGGTGTCGTGGCCAGTCCGGGGCAATCAGAATTGTCCTTGGTCTGTCCTGCCTTATCTTGAGCAATACTCTTGGGAGAAGGGGCAGAGGGGGAAAGGCATATATTGAGAGGTTTACCCACTGGAAGGATAGGGCATCCACTTTCCAGGCCCTGCTGTGAAGTGCCCTAATGCAGAATTTGCTGAGTTGGTGATTGCAGGGGAAGGCAAAGAGATCCACCTGTGGGGTCTCCCATTTCTGAATCAGAAGGTTGAAGGTGCTGGGCTCTAGTTGACACTCTTGTGGGTCTAGGAGATTTTTGCTTAAGTCATCTGCCAGCGAGTTTTATTTGCCTGGCAGGAAATGAGCTTGCAGATCAACCTGCATGTCTAAGGCCATGTTCCACAGGGCCATGGCTAGCCTGCAGAGTGGGTAAGAGTGGGGTCCCCCCTGCTTGTTGTACCACAATACTGTGGTGTTGTCCGTTTTTATTAGCAGGTGACCTGGTGAGAGTAAGGATCTGAAAGCTGTCAGAGCGTGTTGCACAGCTAGCATCTCTTTTTGGTTGATGAGCAGATGAATTTGATTTGGGCTCCAGTGGCCCTGAATGCACTTTCCATCCATGTGTGCCCCCCAGGCATAGTCTGATGCATCTGTGGTTAGGGTCTGGGTGGCATGGGGTTGAGTAAAGGGCAGTCACTTGTTGTGGTTGCATGCTGCTGCCCACCAAAGAAACTCTGTCCTTAGACAGTTTCCAGGTCCTGAGAATGTTGGCACCAAAGAATTTAAGTACCATTAAAGTTTCCTCATATGCAGTCTGGCATATGGAATTAACAGGATGCATGAGGCCAGGAACCCTAGGGCCTGCAGGATTTTCCTTGCGGACAGCTGGGTTCTTGTGCCCATTTAAGTAAAATAGTCTGTCAGATAGACTTGTTCTGGAGTGAGGAATGCCATCTGGGATGCTGTATCTAAGCTTGCTCCCAGGAATACAATTTTTTGACTGGGACTAACTTTGATTTCTTTTCGTTGATGGTGTACCCCCGGGAGGTTAGAAAGTTTTTTTACAAATGTCAGGTGCTGCAACAGTAATTCCTGACTGTCTGCCTGAATCAGGCAGTCGTCCAAGTATGGGTAAATTTGAATATTTCTCTGTCTGTAGTAAGCTATGGCTGGGGCCAGGCATTTTGTGAATACTCTGGGAGCAGTGGATAAGCCAAACAGAAGTGCAGAAAACTGATAATGCATAGATCCAGTCCTGAAGCATAGGTATTTCTTGCATGGTTCCCTTATAGGGATGTGCAGATAGGCTTCTCTTACGTCTAGGGTGGCTAACCAGGCATCTTTGGCTAGCATAGGTAGAAGCTGCTGCAGGGTGAGCATTTTGAATTTTGCTTCCACCAAGAAGGTGTTTAGAATTGAAAGATCTAGGATTGGGCGCCAAGTGCTCTCCTTTCTGGGTACCAGGAAACGTCTGGAATAGAATCCTTGACCTATCTGTTCCTAAGGAACAGGCTGAATTGCCCTCATAGATAGCAGGGATTGAACTTGGTTTTGTGCCTCTGCCCACTGGTTTGGCAGGAGCTCTGTGAACCCTTTTGGGGTTGGCAGTGAGTGGAAGTAGAATTTGTACCCCTGGGATACAATGGTGAGGACTCAACAGTCTTTGGTGATGGAAATACAGTTTTTTGCGTGAAGGGCAAGTTTTCCTCCTAAGGGCACAAGCAGTTGGGCAGAGGTGGGGAGTGGAGGAGAGAAGTCATTGGGAATTCTTTCCGTAAGGGGGTGTCTTAGCACTCACTGCTTTAGAGGTGGAGGCACTCCATTGCTTAGATCTCTGCATACCCTGAGACTGTAGTCTGCGGGGGTCTGTTTCCCCTGTGTCTAGGTTGAGATGGCCTTGAGGGGGCTGGAAAAGACCAATGTTTCAAGGGGCAATGCCTACTGAATCTAGGAGGCTGTACTTGCAAAAATTCTTTGACTGTCTGCATAGATTTAGCTTTTTCTTCCATCTTTTTAAGAACCTCTTCTGCTTTGGTGCCAAACAGATTGCCCTTGTTCGAAGGAGCATCTAGTAACTGATTTGACAAGGTGTGCTCCTTAAGCCAAGCATGCCTTCTCAGAACAGAACCAGTGACTGCTGCCCTGCAAGATGCTTCTAGGGTATCAAAGCCACACTGCAATGTATGCTTGCTGACTTGGCTTGCAGAATGTATAAGCTCTTGCAATTCTTTATTTTCTGCACAGTCTGTAAAGGTAGCTATTTTTGCTTAATAAGTTCCATAATATGTTGTTGGTACTTCAGCATGTGAAACTGACAATTCAAAGCCCTAATGGCGAGAGTTGCAGAGGTATATACTTTCTTACCCCATCTGTCCAAAGCTCTGGAATCCCTGTCCGAAGGGGTGGGTTTCTTAGCTGTAGTTGCTTTGATACCTTTAGGCCCCTGGGAGATGACCTCTGGGTCAGCAGTAGGATTTTTGAAAAGGAATTTGAGAGAGTCAGGTACTCTGTAGTACCTGTCTGGTTTCCTAGGAGCAGGGGGTAAAATATCAGGAGTTAAACTGGATTCCATAAAGACATCATCCACAACATCCAGGACTGGGGGTATTGCTAAAGGCCTATGTTGTGGCAAATCTAGAAATTCTCTGAGTCTCTTTTTGGATTGAGTATAGTCCTGGCATTCCCAATGGAAATGCTCTCTTAAAGTATGCTGGGTTTCAACAAAAGAAAAGTCCTTTGAAGGAGAGGCAGAGGGAATGGATTCCTCTTCATCTGAATCCACATAAGCAGATAAGGGCATGTCTTCATAATCAGATTCCTCTGAGTTGTCGTACTCTTCGTCTGTTGAAGCTGCTGGGGACTGGTCTCTTTTTCTCTTAGAAGGAGAAGGATGGCTTCCCCAATCAGCATAATAAGGTCTTCTGCCATTTTAAGCATTTGATGTTGTGGCAAGGGAGCAGGGGCATGCACTTGGTTCTTCGGTTTTCTAGGTGTAGTGCATACTCTTGGCCTTAGAAACTCGGTAGTTTTAGACAGAACTGAAGACGTAAAAGAAGTCATCAGTTTGTGTCAAACATTGGTAGTGTGAAGTACTTCCTCAGAAGCCGGTGCCTGCTCAGCAGCTCCAGATCCATCCAAGGTAGAGACATCCGCAGGTTCCATAGTTGAAGAAGAGTTTTGCGGCATACCGGACTCGAACAGGTCTCGGTAGAGGCCTGCGAATTCACTGAAAAGTGCATAAGGGGCTGCGAAAGCGCCTCACTGAGTACCGGCGGACTGGCAACTAGCTTAACAGAAGCGTCGTCGGCAGATTTGGACCTGTGCAGTCTGTCTCTGTCTCTATCCTTTCGTTTTTTCAGAATATCGGTAGTTGGATGGCTTTCCGAAGCCAATTCGGAATACGGAGATTAAGACTGAAAGTATTTAGCGACAAAAAGGGCCCGATGACGAATGGTTCGGGCATTGAACAAGGCACAAAACCAACAGCGAGGTACACCGTAGTCTGGGCCTAAACAAGTGACGCAGGAAGAATGAAAATCTCGGTGTGGTATTTGCTTTCCACAGGCAAAACAATTGTTTACTTTTTCTGACATCGGTTAGAGCAAGAAAAAAGGATCCCCAACAGGGTACTTAGCTTTAGAAGGCTTCACGATGATTCAATTCGTAAATGAAAAACTCAGGTAGCGGCCAACCGGCACTCATGCGAACTGCTTCTGCTATGGGCTCCTCAGCAAGAAGGACTGATGTAATGGAGTCAGCTGCCTGTATTTATATCCCTGACGACCTGACGTCAGTCCTGGAGCGACAGAAATACTAATTCTCTGGTATTCGGGCCGCCTGAGGGCTACCTGAAGGCAGATAACCCAAGTGCGATGACTGCAACTGTGAAACATAAAGAACATCCCTGTCTTTGTGGAACAACCAAATTAGGAAGTGAAGAATCAACAGCTTGTAACTCCAAAACCCTCCCTGTAGATGTAATTGCGGCCAAAAATAAAAATTTCCAAGCTAAGAACTTTAAATCAGATGTAGCTGAAGGTTCAAAAGGTGTCTATGCAAGGACTTGTAAGACGAAGGGTAAATCCCAGGGGGACAGTATCCCTCACTGAAGGACGTAGCAAAACAATGTCTTTGAGGAACACTTTGGAAATACTGAGGGAAGCAAGAGGCACATTATGCTTGTCAACATGAAAATTAGAAACAGCTGCTAACTACACTTTAATCATAGAAAAACTAGAGCCTGACGAGCAACTCAGCAATAAAATCCAAAACAGACTCCCAACGAGGCAGAGACTAGATTGCGGCATCTGGATTTTTTCCCCCATAACAAACCTCCTCCATTAACTGGAATAGACTTTCCTAGTAGACTGCTTTTGAGAAGATGACAACATATGAATGACAGCCTGCAAAAGCATGGGATTTCTGGCCAAAAAGGAAACTGAAGGAACTATGGTGTTAAACTGAGGGAATGAAGACGTGGAGGGGGGGGGGGATTCTGCCTACCGGATGAGAAATGAGATTTGTAATGGGATCCAGTACCTAGGGGGGAGCAAGCTTCAGCTACGAAGATCACAGTAGTTTTCTGATAGGCTGCTTTATGAAGAAACTTCATCAAGAGTACTTGAGGATAAGCGTAAAGAATACCCAGGGGCCAAGCGAGCACCATAGTGTCTCTGGGTGACTGTCCTGGAAAGGGAACTGTGTAAAAGCTGCTGCACTTGGTGTTGGATAGGGAAACAAAAAGGTCATAACACAGACTGCCCAGACACTGAAAACTCACAACTGCAACCTTCAGATTTAGGGACCTCTAATGAGGCAATAGAATGCTCCTGTTGAGGCTGTTGGACAGAATGCTGGATTTCCCCAAGCTGTGCAGAAACCACAGAGATGAAATCGCCCATTGACAAACCCTCATGACCTACTGACTAACAGGATAAAAACCTGTCCACCCCCTAGTTTGTTGAGATACCAGACAAAAGACATCGTCCATCTGTATCATAATCACACCCCTGGGAAGGGCATCCTGAAAGATCTGCAATGCAAGGAGGACTGCTCTCATCTCCAGGACATTGATGTGAATGTATGCCTCTGCAGATGACCAGGTCCCTTGAACCATTCTCTCTTCGAGATATCCCCCCTCCCCAGGAGGGAGGTGTATGTTGTGACCATAGCAAAGGGAGAAGGCATCATAAACGGTCTCCCACTGATAACCAAGGGAGACTGCAACCACTAGGGAATCTGCTCATGACACACTTTCGTTAACCATATGTGAAAATCCAAAGGATGAGTAACAAAGGACCACTGAACAGCTAGAGTCTACTGTAGAGCCCTCATCATGTGATATCTGACTAAAGGAACCTACCCTAGATGACACCCATATGACCCAGAAGCTTCACAACTGGGTGTTCCAGTGGCTTCGGAGTTGCAAGGACTGATAGAGCCTTAACCCGGAGGTTGAAATCTCTGGCATTTGGGAGTCTGGCAATTTGGTTGATCATGTCTAAATGACATTCTATGAATTCTAAAATTTGTACTGGCTGAAGGCTCACTTTTGGATAACTGATTGTGATGCTCAAGTTGTCGTATAGTTGGAATAAGGAATCCCTGGTCATTATCAACGATGCCTTTGTGGGGACAGTAATGAGTCAATCATCCTAGTACATTAAGAATGGAAATCTCTGCAGCCAGGGCCAGGCTGTGACCACTGCCATGCACTTGATAAACACCTGGGGGGCTGTGGTGAGATCAAATGGCAAGGCCCTGAACTGGTAATGATTGGCCCCCAGCCAGAACCACATTAACCTTCTGGAACAACTATCTAAAGTGATGTGATGTGATGGCAGTAGGTGTCCTTGAGGTCTATCGAGCACATTTAGTTCTCCTTCCTCAGAAGAGGTAAGACGGACTACACTGTGACCATCTGAAACTTGGTCTTTTTGATGAAAGTAAGCTATTATTTGATCCTTTTTCTTGTATATTTGCTCTTAGATTGACCTAACTACACTGTTGACTCATGCACAAACACAGGGCCGTTTTAGAGTGATAAGTAGCAGTTAGCTGTTGTCTCGTAAACTTGTTTTATCAATACATTTAGCAGAAAAGGATTGTCTACTGAGCACAGCCTTGGAACGTTTTATGTTTGAATCTAACTGCTGCATCTAGAATGACAGCCTGATTAAAACACACATTACTTAGTGTAACTGAAACCCAGCATTGTTAACTGTTGTAAAGGTATTTTATAGACTAAAAGCAAGGTCTAGATTAGTTTTATACTGGTTACAGACCCATACTGTAAAAACGAAGCAGATATTCTGTTTGTAGCTATACGGAGCTGCTGTTTACCGTATATTCTCTGGTTGAAGTGAATGTTGAAATGCCTGCTTGCTTAGTGGCTAGATGTAAATGCCAGATAGGTTCTCACTCCTAATGTATGTTTTATTTTTAGGTAGACCCCCTTTAAATAACAAACAAAAGAATCTCCTGCCTGAAGGAAGCTATCCTGATAACTGTACCCGCAAACAATCTACCTGGAGTTCAATCTACAATTAGCTAAGGTTAATACATTAAACTGTACTGTAATCCTATATAATGCATACTTCTGACCTGGGTCTAAAGGCATCTTTAGTCTGTCCCCATAGTAATCTGGCTCCCTCTATTTTTTTTAATTAAACTAGTTGTCCCTAGCATTCTATATCATTATTTCTTAACCTAAAATGAAACCCTGAACATTGTATTTTCACTCAGCTCTCCCATACATAGCCCTGAAAAGTATATTCTGAACCCATATCCTATAGCTAACAAATACCCTTCAAGAGTATAAAACACAGTCTAAACACAGTCTATAGCTTAGTGCAAAAAACAGGTTAAAAATACAGATAGAAATACAGTTTAACTTCTTCTTCTTCTTCTTTTGGCTTTATCCCGGTTAGGGGTTGCCACAGCGGATCACCTGTCCGCACATTGAATGGCAGTGGAGTTTTACGGTGTCGAGTTGCCAGCCCGGCGCCCAACCTTCCACAGAAGGCACACTCACACGCACACCTAGGGCCAATTTAGAGTGTCCAATCCACCTGCAGCATGTCTTTGGGATGTGGGAGGAAACCGGAGCACCCGGAGGAAACCCACGCAACCACAGGGAGGACATGCAGACTCCGCACAGAAGGCACCCCAGCCGAGGATCGAACCGGAGAACCTCTTGCTGTGAGGCAGCAATGCTAACCACTGCACCACCGTGGCCGAAATACAGTTTAACATTCAGTCTAAAATACAACCATTAAGTTAACACTACATACAGTACATACATAACATAGCCTAAGAAAACACTTGGAGTCAGTGTTAGCCTCGCTCTGTGCTCCTCCCTGTCCCCAACTTCCACCCACCCCCACTACCTCTAAATTTATAGGTACTTAACCGCACCCCTGCTATAACATCCTATCAGCTTTCAACTTCATACTCTTTCCACCCTGCTTTACTACCCTATTTGCCTTCACCTAACATATTTTTCTCCACGCACACTATTACCTCTAAATTGACCATCAGATCTTCTTCTGTTGTTTCACTCAAACAACAGATCCTAACGACTACATTCCTTCTCTCATAATGTTATACTACTCCTTACTATCCATTCTGCTAGCCACATATGTACTCACCTTGTATGAAAATCATTTGCTTATTGGTTATCAGTACCCTAAAGGCCATACTATCACCCCAGCAGTAAATTATCCCACCTTTAGCCATGCTAATAACAATGGGTACAACTCAACATCTTGTTCACTCTTTCAGCATACCAACCCCTGACACAGTAGCTCTAGATAGCTCTAGATCGAGACAATACTACAAACTTTTAGACAAATTCCTGAGGCTTATCACTAAGTATAGACTTAGCCTCATATTCAGTGGTGACATACACCCCAACCCAGGCCCATCCACCTCTGATATATACACCCCATCTACCTGTAACCTAAGCCATAAAACTACAATCAGTTGACCAACTAACTCTCTCCTGGTCTCTTATCTCAATATTAGGAGCATTAATAAATAAGGCACATGAACTGCATCCTCTCCTGGCTGTCCACTCCCCTGAGATTCTCTGTCTGAGACCTGGTTAAAACCTAACACTACTGACAATGAAATGTTACCACCTGGGTATAATATACACAGGCTGGATCATGCTTCCAGGAAGGGGGGTGGGGTAGTTATACTCCACAAATCTGAGTTGAATGTGACCATAAATGTTAATCAACCACCTCAGATTAATAACTCTGAAATTCTTGCCACTAGACTGCAACTTAAAAATAAATGCATCAACATCATCTGTATGTACATTCCCCCATGTAATAATATAACCACACTTGAAGACACCCTTCACTGGCTATAATGTCATTACCCCCAAGAAACCCTATTACCTGGAGACTTTAACATTAACTGGGGCACCTGTTCCTCAGAATCCCCTTCTACCCACATCAACCTACATGCATTTACACAAACCATAACCACCCCTACCAGGCTAGGTAAACCCAACCAAAAAGAAAGCATACTCGACTGGGTACTCGTAAATAATAACCCCCAACTGTACATTGCTGGTACCCTCCCTGATGACCTAAGTGACCACCTACTCACTTACATAGCTAAGCAAAAAGTCATTAATCCACAGCAACCCTTACTCAGAAAAGTCAGAAACAAAAAAGACTTTCACCCTGCCAAATTCCAACAGGAACTTAACTCCTGTAACTGGTCACTGCTAAAACACCTCCTCTCAGAGGAGGCAGTTGCATATTTTAACAACAAATTTCTTGAAATCCTTGATTTGCATGCACCTGCCCGGTAAAAGTGAACAAAAGCAAAAACTGCACCAAGGCTTTCTAAAGAGTCTAGACTAAAAATTACCAGTAGAAACAAATTTTGAGCTCTATGGCGCTCCACTAAAAGACTCCCATGATCATGTTAAATATAGGCAAGCTAGGAATTAGACTAAAAAATCCATTCTACATGACAAAAAACAATACTACTGTAATTTACAGACAACTAAACAGAACAATCCTCAAAAGTTCTGGGCAGGTCTGAATAATCTACTTCAGCCTGGAGAAATATCTACACCTATCCCCACTGCTACCAGTGATAAATCCCCTGAGGAGGTCACAGAAAGTTGTAACCATTTCTTTACTGAAACAATTCAAACCCTAGCTAGCCAATTACCTCCAAGCTCCCCTGGCCCTGATAGTACCACCACTAAAAACAGATGCTCGTTTAGCTTTCAACCAGTGTCCACATCACTCATACGTACCTTGATCAAAAAATTAAAACCCAACACACTCGCCGCTGACCAACACCCCGCTGAGTACCTTCAAACATCAGCTGATGCCATTGCCTATCCAATATCAATACTAATTAATCGTACCATAGCAGAGGCTAAAGTTCCCACCATTTGGAAAACATTCTATGTAATCCCACTACATAAAGGAGGTTCCTCCACTGAATTCTCTAATTATAGACTAATAGCTATACTTTCTCCACTTGCAAAGATTATGGAAAAATGTATACACAAACGATTCATGCACCACCTAATCCAAAATCACCTCATGGCCGATACCCAACACGGCTTTCGTCCACACCACAGCACGACTTCAGCCCTACTGGCTTTTAGCAATACCAGGCTTGTTAGTTGTTGCTGAAGCACCTACCAAGGGGAGAAACCGCCGAGAGAAGAAGGGAGCCACTTTTGAGATTTTAAGTATTTTCTTCTGATTTTTTGTTTAGAATTACTGCTTTGCCGCCTACTTTTTGGCGTTTTACAGCTTGCTAAAGTTTATATCTGTATTAGAAACAGTATTTAGAACACATCTAGAACCTGTTTACTGCATTTGCTGTGTTGCACTTAATTTAAAATCGTTTTTTCTCTTAAAATTGCATTTTACCTGACTCTGGCCTAGCACTCAAGTGTGGGGTCATTTATTGCACTGCTGTGAATATTTTGCTACTTGTGTATCTCTGCCACCTTCAAACTAAAAAAAAAAAATCTTGCTTTTTTCCCACTTTCTGAAATTTAAGAAAGTTCAGTTACAGATTTGCTGTTCTGAACTGTTTGTAAGTTTCTTGGAGGCCAGTGCTTGCTTGGGCTAAAGGGAAGTCTCTGTGTTCACCAGTGGCAGTGGTTAGCACTGAGCAGCCTGCCTGTCCCTGTAGGAGTGGTTACTGCCTAGAAGCTGTAGTTTTATTTGCCATTTTGGGTCAATTCCAAACTCTTTGATCTCTCTCTCTCTTAAAACCCTGCAACTCTCTTTTTGTGCGGTCTTGCGCACAGAGCAGCATCGGGCAGCGCCGCTTAAACAGGTTTAAACTATTCCCGGCTCCACAAAGTCTACTCTTCACTTTTTCCCTTAGAACTGCTCTAAATCTCAAAATAAGCACTCTATTTTCATTCTAAATCCCTGCACTTGCTCATATAAATAATCTCATAGGTAAACACAAACTTAAGCACTACATCCTCTTATACTCCTTCTAAGCACTTGCTCCCTATTGGTTCTTTCTGATCAGTCAATAAGTAGTTCCCTGTATTATTCAGGCATGTCCAAAGGTCAGTTTCGAGTTTACTCTCCAGTCCAGCTGGTGAATCTGGGAATCTTGAGGCAATGTTACAACTGCCTTATGTATACGGACCACCCTCTCCTCCTCCCAACAAGCTCAAATATATGTGAGAGATGCAACTATATAGCCAAACTGGAGGCTAAGCTCTCTCAACCCATGACTGGCACAGCCTGTCAGGAGGAGAAGGTAACCACACACACCACAAATGCAGTCTCACATAGACCTATCGTATCAGCAAACCAAACACATAAACACACAAAAACATACTCGGAGGCTCTAAATAAAAATCTGCCTAAGCAGCAGAGACCTCCAAAACAGACATCCAAGCAACACCTACCATGAAGCAATATCCATGTAGCACATAGCTCACAAAGTCAGTGTGCCACCCAGTCACAGCCCTTAAGGCTAAACAACACACCTAATAAACTTGTAATAGGTGACTCTATTGTCAGACGCACTGACGTCCCACTCACCAGGCTGAACAAGGAGAAGGTCACTGTAAGCTGCCTGTCGGATGCCAGGATCCGCCACATAACACAAGCACTCAGGTCACTTCAAAACAAGTACAAATATGACTCCATCATTGTCCATGCTGGTGTGAATGACCTAAGACGTACCTCCCTGGCCTACATGAAAAAAGACGTAGAGGAGCTCTTTGATCATGTAGCCCAGGCCGGTATGACCCTGAACTTGAGTAGCATCTTACCCTCACCAAGAATGATGCCACAGTATAAAGACAAAATTATCAATTTTAACAATTGGCTAAAGTATTGGTGTCATTCAAAGGGGATCCAGTGTCTGTCAGCCTGGGATGACATGCTCGACAAGCCACGTTGCTTCGCTAGGGACGGCTTGCACCTGTCACCCCTGGGTTTTCGAATACTGGCAAAGGCTCTTGCCTCCCCCATAGTGCCTTTTTTAGACAAGGCTCAAAAGACAAACCCACCCCCATAGACAACACAAAGAAAAAAAAAATAAGGGTAATGCTGCTCAACGCCAGAAGTCTAAACCTCAAGATGCACGCACTCAAGACTCTCCTCAGTATGGAGAATATTGATATCTGTGCAGTAACAGAAACCTGGTTCAAGGCTCCCGAGAGCACCCCAGCACTAACAGGTTATACTTCATACCATGCTTTCCAGCCCCAAAACTCGGACCGAACCACAAAAGGAGGGGGAGTATCCATATTTATCAAAGATACCCACACCTCCAGGTTAGTGGCACTGCACTTAGCATCGGAGGCCATCCATGTGCAACTAACAGTAGGTAAAACTGCCTTTCAGTTTGTAGCCTGCTACAGACCACCCTCCCAAACACAGGAGCCTCACTCGGCCTTCCTGAGAACACTGGAGAATATGAAGGTCTCTCAAAACACTATTATATTGGGTGACTTCAACTACCCAAACATCAATTTGGAAAACTACTCAAGCCCAAACACCCTCGCCCAACAGTTCCTAGAATTTATAAACTCAAATGCTATGGAACAACTGGTCACCACTCCCACAACAGGGGAAAACATATTGGATATGGTCATCAGCAACATGGGGTCTCTCTGTTCCACACCAGAGGTATACCCCTCACTGGTAAGATCAGACCATAAACAAATCTCACTGGACATCCATATTCCGTCCCCACCCCTAGCCAAGGAAACCACGGTGAAGAACTTCTCAAAAGCAAACTTCACACTTCTCAAAACTGAGGTGGAATCCTTCAAAGCCCCCGGGTCAGTGGAAAATACGGCCCAAAATGCAGAATCCTTTACAAAAGCATTCTATGGACACCTACAGGAATGCATGGAGCATGCTATCCCAAATAAAACCAAGACTCGCTCCTCCAAAGGCAGGAGACCTGTCTGGTGGACCCCGGCCATAAATAAGCTACACAACAGAAGGAGAAAGCTACTACATGACAGAGCAAAATCCCCAAAAGGGAAGGCGTCACTGATCAGTACTAGCAAGAAACTACAATCCCTCATAAAATCATCTAAGGCCAGCTTCGAAAGAAAAATTGCACAAGACACTAAAGATAATCACAAGGCCTTCTTTAGTTATGTCAGAAACCTGGGAGGCAACTACCAGATATGCTCTGAGTTATTGCAAAATGACAAAAAATACACTGAACCCACAGACATTGCCAACATCCTGGCAGAAAGGTTCAGTGCAAACTCCCCCCCCCCCCCAAAAGAGCAAATGTCTGTCCCAACAGAGTGTAGCCTTCCTGAGATCACAGATGCACAGGTGAGAGCTGCCCTCTCCAAAGCAAAAAACACAGCATCAATGGGACCAGACGGTGTCCTGGGCTGCGTTTTACACGAGCTCCAAGAAGAACTAAACCCTCATATAAAGTCACTGCTCAATCTCAGCCTTACTATAGGATATGCACCCAAGGAATGGCGTACAGCAACAGTGGTCCCACTCCACAAAAGTGGTGCCACAACAGACCCCGGAAACTATCGCCCTATAAGCCTAACTAGCCTGGTCTGCAAAGCTATGGAGTGTATCACCATGGAAATCATAAACAAAGACATTGGGAACCTTCAGACACTGGATCCTACCCAATTCGGCTTTGTTAAGGGCAGATCTTGCCTCTTGAACCTGGTCGACTTCTTTGAAACAGTTACCAAAGCCATAGATGAAGGGAAGGTAGTCCACACAGCCTACCTGGACCTTGCAAAAGCCTTCGACACAATACCCCATTCGGGCATCATAAATAAGCTCACCAGCTTAAATATCAACCCCTATGTCACAAGATGGGTTGCAAACTGGCTCAGGGATAGAACCCACATGGTCAGAATAGCAGGTGCCATGTCAGACTCTAAACCAGTTACAAGTGGTGTCCCACAAGGCTCAGTCCTGGGACCTCTCTTGTTCGGTATATATTTCTCCGAGGTACACGCTAACACGGGTGGACTATGGCTGACCAAGTTCGCAGATGACTGCAAACTGGGTGCCGTAATCGACTCTCCAGCTGACACAATCATCCTCCAAAAGGGTCTCACAGAGACGGATAACTGGTGCCAGAGCCATGGCCTAAAGCTAAATGCCAAAAAGTGCATAGTCATCACCTTTGGGAAAAACAAACTTCCCACAAATTACCACATAGGTGGTAATCCATTAAGTACGGAAGAAGTAATTAGGGACTTGTGGACCCAAGTAGATAGCAATCTCTCCTTTAACAATCACGTTGCCAAAGTGGTTAGAAAGACCTTCTATATAGCCCACCTTATCACGAAAGGGTTCACATCTAGATCAAGAGAGGTCATTCTGCCCCTCTACTCATCACTTATCAGGCCCATAATTGAGTACAATGCCCCGTTTGGGATGTACCTTACCAGACACCTGCAGCAACTGGAAAGACTCCAAAAGTATCTCACCAAGAAGATCAAGGGGCTCAAACAGATGCCTTATGCAGTTTGACTAAAGAAACTCCAGCTCTATTCAGTTGCGTACCGCCTACTCAGAGGCGATCTGTGTCTGACATATAAAGCCATGTCCAACCCAGAATTAATGGACATGCTTCACCTCAGGAAATACAAATCCCTTAGAGCTACACACTCCAGGGACTTGAACCTCAGCACAAATATAAATAGGACATGCTGGAGGGACAGATTCATATCCCAGAGGCTCCCCTCACTGTGGAACAAAATCCCAATCCATGTTAGGCAGAGCCCCTCACTGACCCTTTTCAAGAGAAATCTTGACGAGTGGATGGGAAATCATAATTTTACCCCTGGGATCGTAAGTTTACCCCTGGGATCTCTTCTGTGTCCCTGCTTGACAGAAGTACAGTAAACTAACCTTAAAAGGGCTACCTTCTGTGAACTACTATACAGAGGCACAGTCAACTAATCTAAAAGGGTGGCAAAAGCCAAACACACTCTGGCTAGGCTTATAAATGCCCTAGGGCAGATAGCCTAGTATCAACCTATGAACTTATGAACCTATAAGCAATAACTGTAACAATAATCACATATCCTCAGCCCTCTTCTTGGATCTTTCCAAGGCATTTGACATGGTTGATCACCAACTTTTGATTCACACCCTGCAAATTTTCTGTCTAGATTCTAAAGTCCTTCAATGGTTTACATCCTAGCTCAATGGGAGGCAACAAGCTGTTCTCTGGCAGAACAAGCTCTATAACCTATTACCAAACACCCTTGGAGTACAAGGCTCCATACTAAGGCCCCTACTGTTTTCCATCTTTATTAACGATTAATATACAGTCATCCCAAATGTCAGCTGTATCCAATACGCTGATGACTCCACCCTGATTTGCTCAGCTGCACCTCCTACAGACTTGAGGTCTGCTACCCAGTCAACCTTTAATACTATAGAAAACTGGCTCTCTGAACGTTGACTGTTACTAAATCCCAAAAAAAATAAAATGCTGTTATTTTCACCAACACAAAGGTCAGCTGCTTTTACCTTCACGGTAAATGCAAAAGATGGCACAATAATCTCCCCCAACCCCTCTACAAAACTACTAGGTGTCACTATTGACAATAACCTAAAATTTGACCTACATGTAAATCAAACAATCAAGACCATCAATAAAAAACTTAAGTCACTGCATAGAATAAAAGCCTTTCTAACCCCTCCAGCTAAGATGGCCATAGCTCGCTCTCGCCTATTTTCAACACTTCTATATGCTTCCCCGTCCTCTCCAATGTAAACAAATCTGTACTTAATAGACTATCAACCTGTTACAATCACATTGCCAGGTTTGCCACTGGCCTGCCTTTTAGAACACACCACAGCTTCAACCTTAAACAGCTTGGGTGACTAGAAAGTACAGTTGTGTACACTTACCATAAATGTAGATGTTCGAGTGTATTCACTGTTGCAGTCCTCACACTTGGGTTATCTGCCTGCAGGTAGCCCTCAGTCGGCCCAAATACCAGAGTCCTGAGATTTCTGTGTCGGATGCTGTTGCCTCTTCCATGATGTCAGGTCGTCAGGGGTATAAAACATGCAGCTGACGCCATTACATCAGTTTTTCCTGTCCCAAATGTCAGGAGCCCCCAACATAGGAAGCTATTACATGGTGTGGAACACCTCCAATAAAATGTAAATACCCATGCCATAAAAGATGGCCATAAAGAGGATAGGTAGAAAGGATAGAGAAAGCCAGGGGGCTGGAGAGAAGGAAACCAGGACTGCAACAGTGAATACACTCGAACATCTACATTTATGGTAAGTGTACACAACTGTACTATGTTTTTCGTGTTTCACTGTTGCAGTCATCACACTTGGGTTGATTCCCAAAGCTGAGGAAGGGTGGAGGCAGTCAAGAAGTGTTAGGGCCAGCTAGTAGGCCTTGTAAGACTGCTGTAGCAAATCCAGCTCTGGATTTAGAAAAAATAGGTAAGTGGTAATGCTTGGTGAAGGTGTGTACAGAACTCCAGGTTGCAGCTTCCAGGATGTCCCTGGTAGGGACTCCCTTGAGAAATGCTGTAGAGGTTGAAGTAGCCCTAGTGGAATGAGTTCTAATCCCCTGTGGGGTAGGTTTTCCATGATGCTTGTAGCAAAAATGAATGAAGTGTGCTATTTGGAAATGGTTTGCTTTGAAATGGCCTTGCCCTCTGCCCCTTTAGCAAAGCTGACTAGCAGCTGGTCAGATTTTCTGAAAGGTTTAGTCGTGTCAAGGTAGAACCTGAGCTGTCTGTGCACGTCCAAGGAGTGAAGGATCCTTTCTTCTTTATTCTGACGATTAGGGAAAAAGGTTGGCAAATGTATGGATTGGTTTAAAGCCACACTGGATACCACCTTGGGCATAAAGGACGGGTTAGTCCTGAGGGAAACCCAAAAAGAAATTATGTCTTACCATAACATTCCATCTAAGTTGTTGATCTTCTTCCAGTCATCACTGATGGGTTCGGTTCTGAGCCCTCGGAACAGAGTCGGCATTATACCAAGCTTGCATGCACCAAAACCTCTCAAGCTAAGCTGCTACCCACAATGCCCTTTGCTCAGCTACCTCAGATCGAGTTTGCATGCAACATATGAAGAAAGAATAAGCCAGAGGCCATCTCTGCATAGAAATCCTACTACACCATGAAGACCCAGAAGATCCGCCAGGAACCTTAGGAGGGGGTCGGTGGGAAGGTGTGATGACTGGAAGAAGATCAACAACTCAGATGGAATGTTATGGTAAGACCTAACTTCTTTAGCTGAAGTTGTTAATCTTCTTCCTATTCATCCCTGATGGGACCGAGTCCTCAGCTACTTGGAGAACTTGGGTGGCCCTTATGGAAGAACATTCCTGAGAACCATTGAGCCAAAGGCCGCTCTTCCCCTGGAGATCAGATCCAATTTGCAACGTTTGATAAAAATGTGGGGCTTAGCCTAAATGGCAGCTGCACAAATGTCATCCATTGAGGCCCTAGAGTGGAAGGCAACAGATGCTGCAATAGCCCTAGCTGAGTGAGCTTTGATTTGACCCGGCTTAGATCCCTCCGTAAGTGAATATGTGAAGGCGATACAATCCCAGAGCCATTTAGACAAAGCAACTTTTGATACTGCGCCTCCCACTCTAGGGCCTGCAAAGGAAATGTAAATTTGGTCTGACTTGCGGAATGATTTAGTTCTGTCCAGATAAAAGCGTAATTGTCTATGAACATCCAGGGAATGTATGCAGTATTCTCCCTTGTTCGAGTAATTTGGGAAAAACACAAGGAGCTCAGTGGACTGGTTAATGGAAAAGTCCGAAACCACTTTGGGGAGGAAGGATGGGTTAGTTTGAAGTGATACTCTGTCATTATGAAAGATCAAATAAGGGCTCTTGATACATAATGCTTGTAATTCCGAAATTCATCTTGCTGAAGTTATAGCCACCAGGAATAAGGATTTCCAAGATAAGAATTTTAGATCACAGGTGGCAGCCAGCTCAAACGAGGGCAGAGAGAGAGCCTGCAGAACCCAGAATAAATTCCATGCCTCCACCGGCTGTCTGATGGGAGGCCTGCTGTGGAAAATACCCTTGAGGAAGTTCTTGCAAAGACGAGAGGAGATAAGTGGTACTCCTTCAGACCCATTATGGTAGTTGGAAATGGCTGCTAGATGGACTCGAATGGTAGAAGCCGAGGCACCTTTGTCTAACAGCTCAGCCAAATAATGAAGAATAGTAGCTACGAGGGCTGAGAACAGGTCTAACTCCTGATTATGAGACCAAATAGAGAATCTTTTCCATTTATCCTTGTAAAGTGTTCTGGTGGATGGCTTATGAGAAACCAAAATAATATCCCGGACAGGTGAAGAAAGGGTTTCTTGCCTGGCAACTAACAGAAATGGAGAAACCAAGCTGTCAGCTTGAGGGTGGACAGATTCAGAGGAGTCAGCCCTTGTGGGTGAGAAATTATGTCCTGACGAGTGTCTAGGATCCAAGGAGGTCATAACAGATTAGGTTGGAGGAAGGGAACCACACTTGATGAGGCCAAAAAGGAGTAATGAGGATCACTTTGCTTCTCAACTGAATCGCCTTCCGTAGAATGAGGGGAATCAGAGAAATCGGAGGGTAAGCATGAAGGAGACCCATCGGCCAATCGTGGACTAGAGCGTCTCTCGGTGACTCCCCAAGAGGGGTAAAGAGGGCAAAGTAGCTGTTGCATTTTACATTTGAAGGGGAGGCAAAAAGGTTGCAGCATGGCTGGCCCCAGCAACTGAAAATTTCCGTCGCCACACTCTGGTTGAGAGACTACTTGTGCGAATGAAGTATGCATCTGCTCAGTCTGTCCACAATCACACTGAAGCTCTCCGGGATGTGCATTGCGATCAGGAAGCTATCACCCACTGCCAGATTCTCATGGCTTTGCGACAAAGGGGGTAAAACTTGGACCCTCCCCGTTTGTTTATGTACCAGACCACGGACATGTTGTCTGACTGGACAGCAATCATTCCGGATGGAAGAAGCGGATGAAAAGCTTGCAATGCCAACAGCACCAGGACATTGATATATCAAAAAGACCTCTACATTGGACCACGTGCCTTGGATTGACTTTTCCCCTGGAAGTGGTCTTCCCCACCCCATCAGGGAAGCATCTGTGGTCACTGTGGCGCTGGACTGCAGAACCTGGAAGGGATGACACCCAAGATTTTCATCTGTATGCATCCACTAGAGGAGATCTTGTTTGCAAATGCTGGTGATGAGAATCTTTTAGTTCAGGGGGTGAAGACTGGGGATCCACTGGGCCTGAAGGAGCCATTGTAATCTCATGTGTAGTCTGGCTAAGGGGACTATGGGGATGGCTGTGGCCATAGATCCTAACGCTTGAAGAATCTCCCTTGCAGACACCTTGCTTTGGCGGAGTATTATCTGTACTTGTGCCCTGAGTCTCTGAAGCCTGTGGGGAGGAAGAGAATTTAGGCTTGACTGTGTGTTGAATATTGCCCCTATGAAATCCAGTTGTTGTGATGGATGGAGGTGTGATTTCTTCAAGTGTATGGTGATGCCTAATGACTCCGCTAGGGGCAAGGTGTACTGGAGGGCCCTGAGCAGGAGATGCTTGGTGGGGGTGGAGAGGAGCCAATCATCTATATATGGAAACACCTGGAATCCCTGAAGTCTCACATGAGCTGTTACCACTGCCAGACATTTCGTGAACACTCTGAGGGCCGTCGAGAGACCGAAAGGCAGGGCTCTGAACTGGTAATGATTGGCTCCCAGCTGGAAGCGAAGAAGGCTCCTGGAGCGCTTGTCATCTTGATATGGTAATACGCATCCTGGAGATCTAATGAGCACATCCACACACCCTCCTGTAGATAGGGGAGGATGGACGGAATTGTGACCATGCAGAACTTGGTCTGAACTACTGATTTGTTTAGATGACTGCGATCCAGAATGGGCCTTCAGTCTCCTGTTTCCTTTGGCACCAGAAAGAATCTTGAGTAGAACCCTGATCCGCACTGATCTGAGGGGACCTTTTGGATGGCTCATTTTTGAAGTAGCTTTCATATCTCGGAAGCTGCCTCCTGGAGGTCTTGGATAGGATATTAGTGGAATATGGTAGCCTCTGGTAATGATTCTCTGCACCCGCTGATCGTTTGTAATGGACAGCCAGGAATCTTGGTGCAGAGAGAAACGCGCCCCAACTGCTTCCAGAGGAAAGCAATCGGGCAGCGCCTCAGGAGCGCTGATATGGTCTACCTGAAAAGGAATCTCTGGAGCCCTGGTTCCGGGGACCCCCTCTGCTCCGAAAGGGGCGTCTTCCATTATTGGAACCCCCCTTGCCTCTGGAGGAGTCCTCATCACGTGTGACTTGGAAAGGACCTTGAGACTTCTTGTGCCACATTTTGCGCTCCTCTGGTTCCTGGAGAATGAATGCTGAGGTTTGGGAAAGCATAGGCCAACGGCAGACAAGGTCTTCCCATCTTGCTCGTACCTGGCTAGTGTATCCCTGACCTTCGCACCAAAAAGAGCAGAGGGCTCGATAGGGGCATTTAGAAAGGAAGACTTGAAGGAGTCCGTGAGGTCACAGATGTGCATCCAGGTGTGACGTCTCATGACTACGCCCGCACCCGCAGCTCTAGCTGCTCCTTCGGTTGCATGTGACAGCAACCTCATGGATGAATTAGATATGGATTCTAGGGTGGCAAGTTGGGAAGCAACCTTATCTCATGCTCCATCCGATAATTGATCCGCGAGGGTTCCGGAGAGTTCGGAGATAAGATCTTTCTGGAGCCTCGTAAAATGTGCCGTAAAGATCAGATACCTAACCGCGAAGGTCGCTGATGCAAAGACTCGCTTCCCTAACCTGTCCTGTTGGGCGGGTGAACAGCAGGACTCTTCTGTAAGGTCCTTTTTCGTGGCAGCCGCCACCACCATAGCGTCCACTGGCAAGCCACTGGACCAATGGGGTTGATCCTCTGGAGGGGAGAGCACTTTGTCTGATCTCCTGGGGATGGCCTCAGTGGAGTCGGGGTTCTTCCAAGCCCATTGCACAATGAGTTTATCCAACTCATCGGTGGGGGGGGGGGGTCACCCAAGATGTAGAAAGCCGAGAGCGAAAGGCCTGCAGGAATATGGATTCCTCTGAGGAAGGGGTTGAGAACTTCCAGTCACCCCTCTGTTTCAAGATTTCCATAATGTCCCCAAAGGAGACATCGTCGGGGGAGACCATGGGGACCTTTCCCCATTATCGTAGTCCGTATCCTCTGTGAGTGACTCCTTCAGGTAGTCCGTGTGTCTCCTCTTACACACCCGTTTCCGAGGGGATTCTTTGGTGGGAGCATCCAAAGAAGACTCGGAAAGTGAAATGCCCTGAACAGGGGTCTCTTGGGCCTTACGCTGTCAGAGTCCTGGGATAGTGGATTCTGGCAGCTGCGGCTCAGTGGGAACTGGGGGAATAACCAACTGTGGAGGATTGCTGGCAGCAAGTGCTCTCTCCATCACCCGGAAAGCGGGCCCGCCCGAAGAGGAATAGGAGCCCAGAACCGAAGAAGACCGAATCAGTACTGGGGTCACACCATGCTCCAGACGGACTGCCCCCGGAGACGAAGCCTCAATCAAGCTTGGAGTGGTAGTTACCCTCTGCTCCAAAGTCGGGGCTGACATAACTGTTGGAACCGACACCGAGACCAGGGGCTCGACCCCCCCCAAGCATGAGATTGAGGAAGGGTGGGTTCTGACGGAATCGGCACCCAAAGAGATATTGGAGCCTCAGACAGAGTTGTGTCAGCACCGAGAAAGGAATCCCTCTAGTAAAAATTGGATAGATGAGCCTTGGAACCAAGGGGTCCAAGAGAGGAGAGTAAGTAGGGGTTTGCTTCAGAAATAGACCCAAAGCCAGGAGTGGTAACGGGGTCTAGGTGGATTTGAGATTCCCCTAGTAGTCAGCAGCTGATCAAAACGTTGCACCACATCCAATTCAGAAAGGCTCTTGGTGGATCTCACCGATGCACCTGAAGGAGAGTCAGGCCGATCCAAAAGGGGGCTGCAGGCTTGTCCGGCAAACAGGACCACATTGGATGAGTATCGGGTCCGTGGTGTGTTGCAGAATGGCATCGACGATTCCAATTTTGCAACAGGTAATAACAGTATGGTCAGAGCCATAAACAGGCTCATAGCAGAAGTCACTATAGGAGTGGACGATAGGAATGGTTCAGAGGACATTGTCGGGACCGATAACGGGGTTGAAATGGGCGAAGTCGGTGCCGATAAAGACATGGAAATACTGATCGGTATCAAAGACATAATACGGGCGGTATCGAAGAGGTAATACTGGTCGGTATCGAAGACGTAGGCGGTGCCGTAATTGTCGGTGCTGGGGTGGGCGCCGACGAGGCTACCTCTGTAAACTTCATTGGTGCCGAGCTCGGAGCCAATGTGGTAGTCGGCACCGAGGAGGCAGAACGGTGTTTAGACGAAGACATATGGGTCTTGTGCTTGTGACCTTTACCTCTGTCACCAGCCAGAGAAGAGGGGTCTGATTGAGGAAGTTTCTTATCCGAAGTAGGAGGGGGTGAGACCTCCGTCGCAGAAATGGCCTCTGAGAAAGGTGAAGCAAGATGTCCCTTTAAAATAAGATTGTTATGACATTCACTCAGTGTCCGCTGACTGAAACTAGCACAAATATAACACGGGGGTTTCGCTGACAAATGCGGAACTCCCAAACAGTAAACACATTCCTCATGGAGGTCACAATTCGGCAGTTTCCCACTGCAAGAAGGGCAGTGTTTAAATCCCGTTGTTCCCTTCTTTTCAGACATTCCAAACACACTCTCGCACACAAGGGACAGAGAGAGGAAAGAGAAAAAATGGAGGTGAGAAAAAGCAAATACCAACAATGGTAACAAGATACCATAAAGGTAGAAAGTTAGAAATACAAAAAAAATTACCAACAATGGTAAGAGAGAAATACCTGTGGGTAGAGCAGTAGCAATATAGAACAACAAGAACAAGTTATAAGGAAGAAAAAACTTTTTAAAACTATTAAATATTTATGAAAAAAGCACTTAGCTGGAGAGCTCGGCAAAACGCTGCTATATGGCTGTGCAGCAAACGAGATCATAGGGCATTGTGGGTAGCAGCTTAGCTTCAGAGTTTTTGGTGCACGCAAGATTGGTATAAGGCCGACTCGGTTCTGAGGGCTCAGAACCAAACCCATCAGTGATGAAAAGGAAGAAGATTAACAACTTCAGATTGAAGGGTTCCACAGCCATTAGTGCCTGTAACTGAGACACTCTTCTTGCTGAAGTAATGGCTAGTAGTAAGGCTGTTTTCCAAGAGAGGAATTTTAACTCTGTTGAAGCAGCAGGTTCAAAAGGGGGAAGCGTGAGCTTTTCCAGTACAA
Source organism: Protopterus annectens (assembly GCF_019279795.1). Classification (NCBI taxonomy): domain Eukaryota; kingdom Metazoa; phylum Chordata; order Ceratodontiformes; family Protopteridae; genus Protopterus; species Protopterus annectens. The sequence continues at coordinate 30,748,831 of NC_056737.1, forward strand.
AGTTAAGGTCCCAGGCCAGGGTGAGAGCTCTCCTAGGGGGTCTTCAATTGTTAGCTCCTCTCAGGAACTGTTTGATGAGAGGGTGAAAAAAGGGAAGTGGGTTCAGTATTATAATGAGCTGAGATGGCAGAGGCATGAATCTTAATGGATGAGAAGGATAGGCCTCTGTGGAGCAGCTCTGCTAGGTAATCAAGGATTTGAGGTAAGATGGGCATGGTTGTGTCCTTTCCTTGAGACTGACTCCAAGAACAAAATCTTTTCCACTTTTCAGCATAGGATTTCCTAGTACTAGGCCTTAAGGATGACATCCAGCACCTGTTTGCCAAGGGTTGCTGGTGGTATATTAGGGGATAAGCCAGGCTGCAAGGTTTAGAGTTTGAAGTTGTGGATGCAAAATCTGTCCCTCCTGCTGAGACAGTACGGAATTTGTCTGGTGCAGGTGCCAGGGTGGCACTGCTGTCAAACTGCGTAGGAGTGGGTACCAGTGCTGGCGTGGCCAGTCTGGGGCAATAAAGATTGCCCTTGGCCTGTCCTGTTTGATCTTGAGTAGTACTTTTGAGAGGAGGGGCAGAGGAGGAAAGGCATAAATTGAGAGGTTTTCCCATGTAACGGACAGGGCATCCACCTTCCAGGCTCTGCTGTGAGGGTTCCTGGTGCAAAATTTGCTCAATTTGTGTTTCCTGGGGGAGGCAAAGAGGTTCACCTCCGGTGTCCCCCACCTCTGGATTAGAAGTTTGAATGAGTTGGGTTTCAGTTTCCACTCGTGTGGGTCTAGTAGATTTGTGCTTAAGTCGTCTGCCAGTGAATTTTGTTTGCCTGGCAGGAACTGAGCTTGTAGGTGCACTTGGTTGCTCAAGACTGTGTTCCACAGGGCCATGGCTAACCTGCAGAGTTGGTAAGAATGAGTTCCCCCATGCTTGTTTATGTAGCACATAACTGTGGTGTTGTCTGCCTTTATCAGGAGCTGTCCTGGAAGGATAAGGTATTTAAAGGCTGTTAGAGCATTCTGTACAGCTAGCATTTCTTTTTGCTTGATATTCAGGGGAATTTGTCCTGGGCTCCATTTGCCTTAAATGCATTTGCCTGCCATGTGAGCCCCCCATGCATAGTCTGATGGCATCTTTTGTCAGGGTTTGGGCGGTGAGGGGTCGAGTGAAAGGAAGTCCCTTGTTGTGGTTGCACGCCTCTGCCCGCCAAAGGAACTCTGTCCTTAGACAAGGTATGATAAGAATCACTGTTTCCGGGTCCTGAGAATGTTGACACCAGAGACTTTTTAAGTACCACTGTAATTTCCTCATATACAGTCCTGCATATGGAATTAGCAGAATGCATGAAGCCATGAACCATAGGGTTTGCAGTATTATCCTTGCAGATAGCTGAGTTTTGGTGGCCATTAGTCTGAAATAGTTTGTCGAATAGACCTGCTTTTCTGGAGTGAGGAATGTCATCTGGGAAGTTGTGTTCAAGCTTGCTCCCAGGAATAGAATGTTTTGATTGGGCACCAGTTGTGATTCCTTTTTGTTGATGGTTTACCCCAGTGAAGTTAGGAGTCTTTTTACAAATGCCAGGTGCTGAAGTAGCAACTCCTGACTGTCAACCTGAATCAGGCAATCATCCAAGTATGGGTAAATTTGAATATTTCTCTGTCTGTAGTATGCAATGGCTGGAGCCAGGCACCTTGTGAATACTCTGGGCTCAGTAGATAATCCAAAGGGAAGTGCAGAGAACTGATAGTGTATAGAGCCTGCCCTGAAATGTAGATATTTCCTGCAAGACTCCCTTATGGGGATGTGCAGATAAGCTTCTTTTAAGTCTAGGGTGACTAACTAGGTATCCTTGGCTAGCATATGAAGAAGCTATTGCAGTGTAAACATTTTGAATTTTAGGACCACCAGAAAGGTGTTGAGAATTGAAAAATCCAGGACAGGGCACCAAGAGCTCTCTTTTTTGGGTGCAAGGAACAGTCTGGAGTATAAACCCTGTCCCCAATGTTCTAGTGGGACAGGTTGAATAGCCCTGATATTGAGAAGTGAAAGAAGTTGCTTTTGAGCCTCTGCCCACTGGTTTGGAGGAAGGTCTGGCAACCCGCTAGGGGCTGGCAGTGAATGGAAGTAGAATCTGTATCCCTGGGATACAACGTTTAGAACCCATCGGTCCAGAGTAATGGACATCCAGTTTTTTGCGTGACGGCCAAGTTTTCCACCTAGGGGTGCAAGTACTTGGGCATGGCTGGGAATAAATGAAAAGTCATTGTGAAGTTTTTCCATAAGGGGGGTGGGCTTACCACTCCGTGTTTTAGGGATGGGAGCACTCCATTGTTTACATCTCTGCATACCCAGAGACTGCAGTCTTGGTGGTCTGTTTCTCCTGGATTTGGACTGAGAAGGCCTGGGAGGGACTGGAAAGGACCAGTTTTTAGAAGGCCAATGCCTACTGAATCTATGTGGCTGCACCTGTAAGAAATCTTTGACAGTTTGCATAGATTTAACTTTTTCCTCCATCTTTTTAAGAACTTCTTCTGCTTTTGTGCCAAACGATCCTGATTTAATAGAGTAACTAGTAATTTTGCTTTGACATGGTCTGGCAAGATTTGTTCCTTCAGCCAAGCATGCCTTATCAGTACAGACCCAGTGACAGCCACCCTGCAAGATGCTTCTAAGGCATCAAACCCACACTGCAAAGTATGTTTACTAACTTGGTTTGCAGAATGCATTAACTCTTGTATTTATTTTTTTTATTTTATTTTACATTTGTTAACCTGGGGAGTCCCGGCTTGACAGAGGTCCGTTTTCAGTGGAGGCCCGGACAGAAAAGCTCCACATACAATAAGATACAAAAACATAAATTGTTGACATGACAATAGAGCTTATATAGTAGTTTAACTACACTATGCATTCACAATAGAGCTCATATACTAGTTTAGTTATTCATACACAATTTCACACATCAAATAAGATACAAACATAAATCATTGAATTGACATTAGAGGACATAAACTATTTTAGCTATACATTCATACTTTCACACAGTCATGATGGTTGACATTATTAGCTAGTCTGTACATATTCTGTGGAGTTTTGGTTGAGAAACTTCACATAGCAGTAATACAGAGTGTGTTCTTGACATAAGAATAGCTGAAGTTTAAGTCTAGATATATGCATTCACTGTATACTTCATTCACCACTGTTGGCAATATTGGCTAGAAGCAATGCTGGAGGTTGAAAATTGCAAGAGTGAAGGAAGAGAGGAGAGGAAAGAGAGCAAGTGTTAGAGGGAGGAGTGAAAGATTCAGTTAGCTGTTCAATCGGCATTAGACTGACCTTAGGATTGGCTAGGAAGAAGAAGCGGACACTAGCACAGTGAGTCGATCAACCAGGGGAGAAACATGGGCATAGCCAGTTTCCTAGATAATGGGTTTTGAGGAGTTTTTTTTAAATTGGAGGGGGGATGCGGTTGAAGTTAATTGACTTGGGAGTGAATTCCAGTTATTGGCAATGGAACAAGCAAAGAGAGATTTACCAGCTGTATTTCTGTGTTTGATGACAGTGACTAGATTTTGATTATTGGATCTTAAGGTACGAGTGGAAGTGTAGGGATGAATTAATTGCTGGAGTGCTGGGATGTTTTCTGGAAAGTAGTAGATTTTGTGTGCTATTGAGAGTTGGTTGAGGAAGACTAGTTGTGGTAACTCAAGCCAGTTGAGTTGCCTGAGGGCAGGGCAGTGATGTGATCTATAGGATGCATCACAGGCAAATTTTGCAATCCTGTTATAACAGGATTCCATTTTGCTTAGTTCGCTGTGACGTAAGTTAGTAAATACTGTGGAGGCAAAAAGCAGGATAGATATGAGGTGTGTCCTTGCAATAGTGGCTTTGGTATGTTTGGTGAGGAACTGTTTGTTCCTATAAAGGAGACCCAGCTTTTTGTTGACTTTTTTATTATTTGGGCTATATGTATGTCAAATTTCAGGTTGTTGTCAATTTCTACTCCTAGGAGTTTAGTGTAGGTGGTTGGGCTGATTATTATGTTTTCCTTTGATTTTATAGTAAAACTGCTGTTTGTAGGCGGAGATTTTCCTGGACTGAAGAGAATGAGTTTTGTCTTTTTAGGGTTTAGTATCAGTTTGATTTTAGAAAACCAGGACCCTATTTGTGAGAAGTTGTTCAGAGTTATGGTTTGGAGCTCATTTAGGGTGGAGGCAGCACATATGATAGTGGTATCATCTGCATATTGCACTACTGAGGCTGAGAGAGAGGCTGTGGCTATGTGGTTAGTGAAGAGAGAACATCAGTGGACCTAGGATGGACCCTTGTGGGACGCCTATGGCTACTGGTAATAGAGGGCAGAGTTGACCTTGCCATAGGACTGCTTGCTGTCGATTGGATAGGTAGTTACTGAACCATGATTTGGTGGGGGGACTTATCTTAAGGGTAGTTACAGTGTCTAAGAGCATTGAGTAGTTAAGCGTATCAAAGGCTTTGGATAAGTCTAGGAATATGGAGGCTGTAAATAGACCGTTGTTTCTATGATTATTGACAATATCAGTGAAAGAGAGTAGTGCTGTTGTGGTGCTGTGGTAGGGTCTGAAGCCGTGCTGTGATTTGGCTAGTAAGTCGTTTTGTTGGAGGAATTTCATTACTTGAGAATGCACAACTCTTTCCATTATTTTAGATAGGGGAGAAAGAATAGCTATGGGTCGGTAGTTGGTCAGTTCAAGTGATTTGCCTCCTTTATGCAATGGTATGATGTGGGATATTTTCCATAAGTTGGGAACTTTACATTCTGATACTGATCTATTAATAAGGATGGAAACTGGGTAGGCTATTACTTCTGATACCATTTGAAGAAAGTCTGCTGGCAAGTTGTCAACTGCTAGGGCGGTTGGCTTCAGTTTTTTGAGGAGTTTAGCGACTGTATTTGTAGATACTAGGTGCAGGGAGAAGTTAAGAGAGGTGGTCTACTGAGCTGGTATGGCTGGGGGTTTCTCTAGATTTGGGAGCATTAGTATTATTTTGGGTGTTGGCTAGGGCTTGGACAGTTTCAGTAAAAAATTTATTAAACTGAGTGGGGATGTTATCGTGCTTAGTTGGTAATACAGGTGGGGGGGTGGAGGATTATCTTGGGTGCAGTAAGTTGCTTATTGTAGCCCAGAATTTGTTAGGGTTATGAGCGTGTTTTTCTTGCATGGATTTATAGTACTTAGTTTTGTCTATTTTTATTTGTTTTTTGACTTTGTTCCTAAGCTCTTGATAGTTTTGTTTCAATGAAGCAGTTTTGACTTTGTGAAATTGTAACCAGGATTTGCTCCTTTCTTTCATTAATGTTTTGGTATCTTTTGTTAGCCATGGGGCATATTTGGTTTTGATTCTAATGGTTCTAGAGGGTGCGTGCTGGTTTAGAATCTTTAGGAATGTTGAATTAAAGTACTGTACAGCTTTGTCTATAGGTAGTTGTTTTAGTGGGGTCCAACTGCAGTATTTACTTGCATTGGTAAATTCAGTAGGTTTAAAAGATCTTTTGTTCCGTATTACCCTGAGTATAGGTTGGTGAGTATGGTGTGGTCTGTTCCTAATTATGTAGGTTGCTTGGTGGTCACTCAGACTCTCTGGAAGACAGCCTGATTGTTGTGCTTGAGTGGGGTCAGATAGCAGAATCCAGTCTAGTATAGACTGGCGTTTGCAATTCTTGTCAATTCTAGTGGGGTCAGTTATCATTTGGGAGAACCCATGAAGGTTAATGTAGGCTGTGGGGGTTTGGCTGGTGCAATCAGACCAGCCAATGTTAAAGTCGCCTAATAGTATGGTTTCTTGTGGGAGACAGGTGGACATCCAGTCTAGTAGGCTTTCTAGTTTAGTAATGTTATTGCCTGGTGGGATATAACACCCAGCAATAACATTATAAATCTTTATTTTCTGCACAATCTGTAAGCAACACCATTTTTTGTTTAATTAGTTCCATAATATGTTGCTGGTACTTCAACATGTGAAACTGGCAATTCAAAGCCCTGATGGCAAGAGTTGCAGAGGTATATACCTTCTTACCCCATTTGTCTAAAGCTCTTGAATCCCTGTCTGAAGGGGTAGAGTTTTTGGCTGCAGTAGCCTTAATGCCTATAGGTCCCTGGGAAATGGTCTCTGGATCCGCAGTAGGATTCTTAAAGAGAAATTTGTGAGAGTCAGGTACTCTGTAGTACCTGTCAGGTTTTCTAGAGGCTGGTGGTAAAGTGCCAGGAGTAAGACTGGATTCCATGAAGACATCATCTACAATATCCAGGACAGGGGGTATAGCTAGAGGCCAGTGCTGAGGTAAATCTAAAAATTATCTGAGTCGCTTTTTGGACTGAGGATAGTCCTGGCATTCCCAGCGGAAATGCTCTTTAAGGTATGCAAAGTTTCACCAAAAGAAAAATCCTCTGGAGGGGAGGCAGAGGGAATGGATTCCTCTGCATCTGAATCCTCATAGGTAGATAAGGGTATGTTCCTGATAATCAGAAGGGTCAGAGTCATCGGACTCCTGGTCTGTAGAATCAGAAGGAAATTCAATTCTTTGTCTTTTAGCAGGGGAAGGCTGGCTTCCCCTAATTAGAGTAATAAGACTTTCAGCCATTCTAAGCATTTGTTTTTGTGGCATGGGAGCTTGAGCATGCGCTTTGGTCGTCGGTTTTCTAGGAGTATTGCAAACTCTGGGCCTGAGAAACTCAGTAGTTTTAGCTAAAAACAATGTTGTCGGTTTAATATGAACATCGGTAGGTCGGAATACACCCTCATAAGCCGGTGCCTGCACAGCGGCTCCGGACCCATCCAAGGTAGAGACATCCGCAGGTTCAATAGCTGAAGAAGCATCTCGGCATACCAGACTCCGAATGGGTCTCAGCAGAGGCCTGCGAATCTGTAGAAGTGGGTATCAGGGGCTACGAAGGCGCCTCACTGAGTACTGGAGGACTGGCAACTAGCTTATCAGAAGCATCGTCAGCAGTTTTGGACCTATGCAGTCTGTCTCTGTCTTTATCCTTACTTTTTTTTTTTTGGAAGATCGGTAGTCGGATGGCTTATCGAAGCCATTTTGAAATACGGAGAATGAGAGCGAAAGAATTTAGCGACAAAGATATCCCAACAAAGTACAGTTGTGTACAGTTACCATAAATGTAGATGTTCAAGTGTATTCACTGTTGCAGTCATTACATTTGGGTTATCTGCTTGCAGGTTGCCCTCAGTCGGCCTGATTAACAAAGTCTTGGGTCCTGCGTCGGTTGCTGTCCCTTCTTCCATGACGTCAGGACATCAGGTCGTCAGGGGTATAAAACATGCAGCAGACGCCATTATATCAGTTTTTCTTGCCTCAGATGTCATGTGCTCCCCTAATGGGAAGCAATTAAACATAAAAGCACAAAGATATATCTCCAACAAAAAAGCAAATACACCAAAAAGGCTTTTAAGCATAGTCAAGGAAAGTAGAGGTATACCCAAAAGAAGTTAGGGGGCTGGAGGGAGGGTAACCAGGACTGCAACAGTGAATACACTCGAACATCTACATTTATGGTAAGTGTGCACAACTGTACTATGTTCTTCATGTTTCACTGTTGCAGTCATTACATTTGGGTAGATTCCCAAAGCTATGGTTGGGAGGAGGAGTTTAGATAGCATTAGGGCCAGCTATAAGGCCCTGCAAGACTGCAGTGGCAAAGCCAGCTCTGGATTTAAAGAAACTGGCAAATGATAATGCTTGGTGAAAGTATGCACAGAACTCCAGGTAGCAGCTTCTAGGATGTCCCTGGTAGGGACGCCTCTGAGAAGGGCTGTAGAGGTAGATGCAGCCCTGGTGGAGTGAGGTCTGATCCCCTGTGGGATAGGTTTTCCATGGTGCCTATAGCAGAAATGAATGCAATGGCTTATCCATTTAGAAATGGTTTGCTTTGAAATAGCCTTCCCCTCTGCCCCTGCAGCAAATGCTACCAGCAGTTGTTCAGATTTCCTTTGAGGTTTAGTCCTGTCCAAGTAGAATCTAAGTTGTCTGTGCACATCTAAGGAATGCAGTATCCGTTCCCCTTTATTCTGTGGATTGGGAAAGAAGGTTGGCAAATGAATGGACTGATTAAGAGCCACACTGGATACCACCTTGGGCATGAAGGATGGATTGGTTCTGAGGGACACCCTGTCCGCATGAAAGATGATGAAAGGTTCCACTGCCATAAGGGCCTGTAATTCAGGTACCCTTCTAGATGAAGTGATTGCTAAAAGGAAAGCTGTTTTCCAAGACAGAAATTTTAAGTCTGCAGTAGCAGCTGGCTCGAAAGGAGGTAGAGTGAGTTTCTCCAAGACAAAGTTAAGGTCCCAGGCTGGGGTTGGAGCTCTCCTGGGTGGTCTCAAATTTTTGGCCTCTCTGAGGAACTGCTTGAGCAGTGGATGAGAGAAGAGGGGAGGTTCTGTGTTATAATGAGCTGAAATGGCTGAGGCATGGATTTTAATGGAGGAAAAAGACAGGCCCTTGTGAAGCATCTCAGTTAAGTATTGTAAAATCTGAGATAAATTAGGTGCTGCTGTGCTCATCCCTTGAGAATGGTTCCAGGCACAGAATCTTTTCCATTTTTCAGCACAAGATTTTCTAGTACTAGGCCTCCTTGCCTCTAAGATGATATCCATCACAGGTTTGCTGAGGGATGGTAAAGGAGAGATTAAGTAATTAGCCAGGCTGCAAGGTTCAGTGTTGGAAGCTGAGGGTGCAGAATCTGGTTCTCCTGCTGAGACAGCAGGGAAGGAGTCTGAGGCAGGTGCCATGGAGATAACCGTGACACACTGCACAGGAGGGGGTACCAGCATTGGCGCGGCCTATCTGGAGCAATCAAAATCATCCTTGGTTTGTCCTGTTTGACTTTTAGTAGTACTTTGGAGAGCAGAGGCAGAGGGGGGAAGGCATAGACTGATAGGTTTTTCCAGCTGAAGGACAGAGCATCCAGATTCCAGGCTTGTTTGTGGGGAGTCCTTGTGCAAAATTTGTCCAATTGGTAGTTCTGGGGAGAGGCAAACAGGTCTATATCTGTTCTCTCCCATTTGCTTGTCAATATGTTGAAAATCTTTGGTTCCAGTGTCCACTCGTGTGGGTCTATGAGGTTTCTGCTTATTCAGTCTGCCAGTGTATTTAATTTTCCTGGCAGGAACTGAGCTTGTAGGTGCACTTGGTAGCTCAAGGCTGTGTTCCACAATGCCATGGCTAGTCTGCAGAGAGGGTAAGAATGTGCACCCCCCCCCCCTGCTTGCTTATGTACCACATGACAGTGATGTTGTCCATATTTACCATTAGTTGTCCTGGAAGAATGTGGTCCTTGAAGTCTGTACAGCTAACATTTCTTTTTGATTGATATGCAGGTGCATTTGACTTGGGTTCCATTTGCCCTGAATGCACTTCCCTGCCAGGTGAGCCCCACATGCATAGTTTGATGCATCTGTTGTTAGGGTTTGGGTGGCAGGGGGTGGTGTGAAAGGTAGTCCCTTGTTTTGGTGGCAGGCCTCTGAGGAACTCTAGGCATAGGCAAGGTATGATAGGAATCATTGTTTCTAGGTTTTGAGAATGTTGACACCATAGGCTTTTTAGATACCACTGTAGTTTCCTCATATGCAGTCTTGCATATGGAATTAGAAAAATGCAGGAGGCCATGAACTCCAAGGCTTGCAGTATTTGTCTTGCAGATAGCAGGGTTTTTGTGGCCACTTTTTTGAAGTAGGTTGTCAAATGAATTTGCTTTACTGGCGTGAGGTAAGCCATCTGGGAAGTTGTATTCAAGCTTGCTCCCAGGAATATAATTTGTTGACAGGGTACCAGGTGTGATTTCTTTTCATTTATGGTGTACCCCAGACAAGTCAGAACCCTTTTTACAAAGGCCAGATGATTCAAAAGTATGTCCTGGATTTCTACCTGAATTAGACAATCGTCCAGGTATGGCTATATTTAAATATTTCTTTATCTGCAAAATGCAATAACTGGAGCCAGGCACTTTGTGAATACCCTGGGCACAGTAGATAAGCTAAAGGGCAGTGCAGTGAACTGATAGTGCATGTAGCCTGCTTTGAAGCGTAAGTATCTTCTGCAAGATTCCCTGATTGGGATGTGCATGTATGCTTCTTTTAAATCTAGTGCTGCCAACCAGGCATCTTTGGCTAGCACAGGAAGTAATTGGTGAAGAGCCAGCATCTTGAATTTTGGAATCACCAAAAAGGTGTTTAGAGTAGACAGGTCCAGGATAGGACACCATGAATTGTCTTTTCTGGGTACCAGGAAAAGTCTCGAGTAGAAACCTTGTCCCTTTTCCTCTTCTGGTACCAGTTGAATAGCCCCCATGCTTAAGAGAGAAAGTACTTGTTTTTGGGCCTCTGCCCACTGATTTGGGGGTAGGTCTAGCCACCCACTTGGTGTTGGCAGCGTGTGGAAGTGAAATCTGTATCCCTGGGACACAATATTTAAAACCCATTTGTCCTGGGTAATGAGTTCCCAATTCTTTGCATGAAGAGCAATCTTCCCCCCAAAGGGGCAGTCAGATGATGAGTGCTTGGAAATTTTAAAAGGAAGTCATTGAGACAGTTTACCATAGGGGGAGTCTTATTATTCACAGACTTGGAAGTGGAGGCCCCCCCCACTGCTTAGTTCTGGGAGTCCCCTGGGATTGAAACCTGGGGTTTTTGCTGTGTCTGGGTTTGGCCTGAAAAGACCTGGAAGAGGCTGGAAAGGACAAATTCTTAGAGGACCAGTGCCTACTAAATCTAGGAGGCTGAACGTGTAAACAATCTTTAACAGTTTGCATAGATTTAGCTTTACAGTACAGTTTTGTACCTACCATAAATGTAGGTGTTCGAGTGTTCACACAGATGCAGTCATTACACTTGGGTTATCCTGCCATCAGGCGGTCCCGCAGTCGGCCAGAGTTCCAAAGTCTTGGTCCGGCGTCAGTTGCTGTCACTTCTTCCCTGACGTCAGTACGCCAGGGGTATATAAGATGCATCCGACGCCATTTTCTTCAGTTTTTCTTGCCCCAGATGTCAGGTGCCCCCAAGTAGGTAGGCAATACATTTTGGCTAATAAAAAATATACATATAAAATAAGAACAATACTTTCAGTTACAAATACACCACAAAGGTTGTATAGGATAGAAAGGTATAGATAAGTCCAGTTAGTTCAGAGGGGATGGAGGGAGGGTAATCTGGACTGCAGCAGTGTGAACACTCGAACATCTACATTTATGGTAGGTACAAAACTGTACTATGTTCATCGTGTTACACTGCTGCAGTCATTACACTTGGGTAGAATCACAAAGCTAAGGTTGGGTGGCTGGTCTATAAAGAGTTAGGATTGGCTATGAGGCCCTGCAGAACTGCAGTGGCAAATCCTGCTCTGGATTTAGAGTAAAGAGGCAGGTGGTAATGCTTGGTGCACTGAACTCCAAGTTGCAGCCTCCAAAATTTCCTTGGTAGGTACTCCTCTGAGAAAGGCTGCTGAAGTGGTTGTTGCCCTGGTGGAATGTGGCCTAATGTTATTTGGGACTGATTTTCCATGCTGTGTGTAGCAGTAACGAATACAGTGTCCTATCCATTTGGATATAGTCTGCTTTGAGATACCCTTGCCCTGTGATCCTGCAGCATATGCTACAAACAGTTGCTCAGTTTTCCTGAAAGCTTTTGTTTTGTCCAAGTAGAAGTGTAGCTGCCTGTGTATGTCCAAAGAATGCAGAAGTTTCTCCCCTTTATTCTGAGGGTTTGGATAAAAAGTTGGCAAATGGATGGTTTGGTTAAGAGCCACACTAGATACCACCTTGGCATAAAGGTAGGGTTTGTCCTTAAAGAAACCCTGTCCTGATGAAAAATTATAAACGGTTCCACTGCCATTAATGCCTGTAGCTCTGAGACTCTTCGTGCTGAAGTTACTGCCAGGAGCAGAGCTGTTTTCCATGATAAAAATTTTAGATCGGCTGTATTGGCTGGCTCAAAAGGTGGCAGAGTCAGTTTTTCCAAAACAAAATTGAGGTCCCAAGTGGGTGTTGGTGCTCTCTGGGGTGGTCTTATGGTTTTAGCTCCTCTGAGGTACTGCTTTAGCAAAGGATGAGAGAATAAAGGAGGATCAGTGTTGTAATGTGCTGAAATGGCAGAGGTGTGGATCTTAACTGATGAGAAGGATAGGCCTCTGTCCGGCATCTCAGTTAAGTATTGTAAAATCTGAGGAATGTTTGGAACAAGAGGGTCAAGGCTTTCAGCCTGGTTCCAGGCGCAGAATCTCTTCCATTTTTCTGAGTAAGCTTTCCTGGTGCTAGGCCTCCTGGCCTCCAAAATGACATCCATAACAGCTATAGAGAGAGGTGTTCCCTGTTTGACTAATGAATCTGCCATGCAGCCAGGTTTAGGGTTTTGAGCTGACCGTGCAGGATCTGACTGTTTTGTTGAGTCAGAAGGTGTGGAATTTGAGGCAAAATCCAAGGTGGGCCTTGAGCTAAGTTCCTTAAGATAGGGTACCAGTGCTGGCGTGGCCAGTCTGGAGCAATCAGGATCATCTGTGGTTTTTCTTGTGTGGCTTTTAGGAGTACCTTTGAAAGAAGAAGCAGTGGCGGGAAGGCATAAACTTTTAGGTTTTTCCAGCTGAACAAAAGAGCACCCACTTTCCATGCTTGTTTGTGATAAGTCCTTGTGCAGAATTTTTGTAGCTGGCAATTTAGTGGGGAGGCAAAAAGATCTATGTCTGGGCATCCCCATTTTTGCGTTACCATGCTGAAAATTTGTGGATTCAATTTCCATTCGTGAGAGTCCATGATATTTCTGCTTAGATCATCTGCCAGAGTATTTTTCTTTCCTGGCAGGAATTGTGCTTGCAGGTGAACTTGATACGTTAGAGCTGTGTTCCACAAGGTCATGGCTTGCCTGCATAGGGGATAAGAATGAGTGCCCCCTTGCTTGTTTATGTACCACATTACTGTGGTGTTGTCTGTCTTTATTAATAGTTGTCCTGGATGCAGAAGGTCCTTGAAAGCTGTTAGGGCATTTTGAACAGCCAACATCTCTTTTCGATTGATGTGAAGATGCATCTGGTCTGTGGTCCACTTGCCCTAAATGCATTTTCCTGCCATGTGTGCTCCCCAGGTGAAGTCCGAAGCATCTGTTGTTAGAGTCTGCCTGGCTGTCGGTAGGGTAAAAGGATGACCCTTGTTTAGGTGACATGCCTGTGCCCAACATCGAAACTCCTGTTGTAGGCAGGGAATCATTAGTATTACTGCTTCTAAACTGTGAAAGTGTTGAGTCAAAACACTTTTTAGGTACCATTGTAATTTCCTCATATGCATTCTGGCATATGGTATTAGTAGTATGCAGGATGCCATGAATCTCAGGGCCTGCAGAATTTTTCTTGCAGGGAGATGGGACTTTTTTGCCAGTAACTGAAAATATTGAGTTAGTTGAACTTGTTTGTCTGGCGTGAGGTAAGCCATCTGGGCCGTTGTATTTAAGCTGGCACCCAGGAATATAATCTGTTGTGAGGGCACTAGTTTTGACTTCTTTTCATTTACTGTGTACCCTACCTAGAGAAATTAGCAACCTTTTTACAAATGCCAGATGCTGTAGAAGAATGTCCTTTGTCACTGCTTGAATGAGGCAGTCGTCCAGGTATGGATATATTTGAATTCCTTTTTGTCTGCAAAATGCAATTACTGGTGCCAGGCACTTTGTGAAGACCCTGGGCACAGTAGATAAGCCAAAGGGCAGTGCAGAGAATTGGTACTGCATTGTACCAGCTTTGAATCTGAGGTATCTTCTGCAATTTTGTCTGATAGGGACATGCAGGTATGTCTTTTTGAGGTCCAGAGTAACAAGCCAAGCCTTCTTGCCCAGCATGGGTAAAAGCTGCTGTAATGTCAACATTTTGAATTTCGGAATATCCAGGTAAGTATTTAGAATTGAAAGGTCTAGTATGGGCCTCCAGGCCTTGTTCTTTTTGGGGACCAGGAAGAGTCTTGAGTAAAATCCTTGTCCTTGTTCCTGTTGTAGCACTTTTTGAATAGCTCTCATGTCCATGAGGGCTGAAATTTGTTTTTGTGCCTCTGCCCATTGATTTTGTGGCAGGTCTGGCATTCCTTTTAGCCTTGGTAAAGTATGAAAGTGGAACCTGTAACCTTGAGACACAATATTCAGAACCCATTTGTCTTGGGTGATTGTTTGCCAGTTTTGAGAAAAAAGTGCTAGTTTTCCCCTAAGGGGCTTCCAAAAGGAAGTGCTTAGCATCTGAAGAGGAAAGTCATTGTGACTGTTTCCTGTAAGGTTGAGACTTGTCCTCACCTCCTTTTGGGGTTGAGGTGCCCCACTGTCGTCTGTTTGAGCCTTGGGGTTGAGATCTGCATCTTGGGCGTCTGTATCTGCCTCTCTGTGGCCTGTCTGACACTGGAAAGGACCAATTCTTTCTTGGCCAATTTCTGCTAAATCGAGGTGGTTGTACCTGTAAGAAATCCTTGACTGTTTGCATAGATTTAGCTTTATCCTCCATTTTCTTTAACACCTCTTCTGCCTTAACACCAAACAAGGTATCATGCTGTAAAGGAGCATCCAATAATTTTGCCTTAACATGATCAGGTAAACTCTGTTCTTTTAACCAAGCATGTCTTTGAATCACAGAACCTGTAACTGCGGCTCTACAAGAAGCCTCTAAATAATCAAAACCACATTGCAGAGTATGTTTTCCCACCTGTTCAACTGCATGCGATAAATCCTGCATTTCTTTGCAATCAGGAGCTTCTGAGCTTGCAAGCATTTTCTGTTTTAACTGAGCCATTAAATATTGTTGGTACTTAAGCATGTGAAACTGGCAATTTAAAGCCCTTACTGCTAAAGTTGCAGAAGTGTATACTTTCTTCCCCCATCTATCCAAAGCTCTGGAATCTCTGTCAGAGGGTACTGGGTTTTTTGCAATGGAAGCCTTAACCCCTTTTGGACCCTGGGAAATAGTTTCTGGATCAGCAGAAGGGTTTTTATAAAGAAACTTGTGAGAGTCAGGGACTCTATAATACCTATCTGGCTTGGCTGGTGCAGGGGGCAAAGAATCTGGAGATAACCTGGATTCAGAGAACACATCATCCACAATATCTAGCACAGGCGGAATAGCCAGGGGCCTGTGCTGAGGCAATAAAAGAAATCCCCGAGCCTTTTCTTGGATTCTGAGTAATCCTGGCTTTCCCAATGGAAATGCTCCCTCACGGTATGTAAAGTTTCCCCAAATGAATAATCCTCAGGAGGAGAGGCTGAAGGGATACATTCTTCAGCATCAGAGTCCTCATAAGGGTTAGAGAGTATCCCTGGTCTGAAGAGGAATCAGAGGAAATGGAAACCTGATCAGAGGAATCATAGTCTGTATCCTGCCTAGGCCTTTTCTCAGGAGGGGGATGGGAACCCCTGATTAGAGTAATGAGGTCTTCGGCCATTTTAAGCATCTGTTTCTCAGGCATGGAGGACTGTCCAGGAGAATGCTGTGCTTGCTTCTTTGTCTTTAATGGTACTTTTGTCTTGGCTGTTGCTTTAGTGGTAAGTTCTGAAGGTCTGAAAACAACCTCAGAAGCCGATGCCTGCTCAGTGGTTCCAGACCCATCTGAGGGATTAGTTTCCCTAGGCCCAATACCTTGAGTTTCCAGAGGCCTAGTTGTCTCCACGTGGGAGTCGGAGGCGGCCTGTGGCTCTGAGGTAGCGGGTGTCAGGGGCTGCGAAAACACCTCACTGAGAACGGGCGAACCGGTGACTGGCCTAGAAGAGGTTTTGTCGGTTTTGGACCTCGGATGCCTGTCATTACCCCTGTCTTTGCGTTTTTCCGGTATTGCGGTCGTCGGTTGATCCAACGGCATAGTATAACTGAACCTTCGGCCAAAGCAGTGCACAGCAAAATCAAAATGTCTTTTTAAAGTGCGTTTGTAATCTAGCACAAAACTGACAACTAGTGACGTCGTGATCAGGGCCTAGGCATGGAATACAGTAAGAGTGGAAGTCCTTATGAGGTATTTGCTTCCCACAAGAAATACAATTATTAACTTTTTCTGACATCGGTCAAGGCAAGAAAAAAGTTTTCCCAACGGAGTACATAGCTTTATTGAAGACTTCGGATCTGAAATTCGACTTCGAAAATCTCAGGAGTCGGCCGACCGACACTTGCGAACTGCTTCTGCTTCGGGCACTGCGCGGCAAGAAAGATGGAAGAAAATGGCGTCGGATGCATCTTATACGTCAGGGAAGAAGCAGCAGCAACCAACGCCAGACCAAGACTTTGGAACTCTGGCCAACTGCAGGACCACCTGATAGCAGGATAACCCAAGTGTAATGACTGCAGCAGTGTAACACGATGAACATCTTCCATCTTTTTAAGAACTTCCTCAGCTTTGTTGCCATACAGGTGGTCCTGATTTAAAGGAGCATCCAACAATTTAGCTTTAACATGATCAGGCAAGGATTGCTCCTTAAACCAAGCATGCCTTCTGAGCACAGACCCAGTAACAGCAGCCCTGCAAGAGGCCTCTAATGAATCAAAACCACATTGCAAAGTATGTTTTCCAACTTGTTTGGCAGAATACATTAAATCCTGTAATTCTTTATTTTCCACACAGTCAGAAATCATTTCTGTTTAAGCAGTCCAATAACACGTTGCTGATATTTTAACATACGAAACTGGCAGTTTAAAGCCCTAATGGCCAAGGGTGCAGAAGTGTAAATCTTCTTCCCCATCTACCAGCACCCTGGAGTCTCTATCAGAAGGGGTAGGATTTTTAGCAGTAGAAGCCTTAATGCCCTTGGGCCCCTGTGAAATAGTCTCTGGATCTGAAATAGGATTTTTGAAAAGGAACTTATGGGACTCAGGGACCCTGTAGTATCTGTCAGGTTTTCTGGGAGCAGGAGGCAGGAAATCAGGGGCCAAACTAGATTCCGAGAAAGCATCAACAATGTCTAGTACAGGAGGAATAGCTAAAGGCCTATGCTGAGGTAGGAGAAGGAAATCCCTAAACCTCTTTTTTGAATAAGAAAAATCCTGGCTTTCCCAGTGGAAATGCTCCCTTAGAGTATGTAAGCTCTCCCCAAAAGAAAAATCCTCAGGAGGGGAAGCAGAGGGAATAGACTCCTCTGCATCAGAATCCTCATAAGTAGGTAAGGACAAATCCAGGTCATCCGAAGACTCAGAAAAAAACAGAATCTTGATCAGAAGATTCATAATCAACCTCAGTCCTAGGACTCTTAGAAGGGAGGGGGGTGGCTACCCCTGATTAGAGTTATTAGATCTTCAGCCATTCTTATCATTTGTTTTTTAGGCCTAGAGCTGAGCAAGTGGCCTGGGCGTCAGTTTTTTACACATGGATCGAGATTTAGGCCTAAGTAATGAAGGAGGCGTTGATTTAATATGCAAGTCCGTAGGCCTGAATACACCCTCAGAAGCCGATGCCTGCATAGCGGCTCTGGACCCATCCATGGTAGAGACATCCGCGGGTTCCATAGTTGAAGCATCTCACGGCATACCGGATTCCGAATGGGTCTCAGTAGAGGCCTGCGAATCAGAAGTAGCGGGTATCAGGGGCTGCGACAGTGCCTCACCGAGTACCGGCGAACTGGTGACTGGCTTAGGAGAAGCGTCGGCAGTTTTGGACCTCGGTGGCCTGTCTCTCTCTTTATCTTTTCGTTTTTTCGGAATCCAGGTAGTCGGATGGCTAACCGATGACATTTCTGGATAATTAAACCGAGAACCGAAATATTTAGAGGCAAAAATAAACCGATGACGCATAGTGTGCTGATTAAATAAAGCACAAAACCAACAGCAAGGTACGGTGTGGTCAGGGTCTAGGCAAGGAATACAGTACAAATGAAAATCTTTATGAGGTATTCGCTTTCCACAAGTAATGCAATTATTAACTTTTACTGACATCGGTAAGGAGCAAGAAAAAGTTTCCCCAATGGGATACTTAGCTTTAGTTGAAGACTTTGGTTCTGAAACTCGAAAATGAAAATTTCAGGAGTAAGCTGACCGGCACTTGCGAACTGCTTCTGCTTTGGGCACCACACGGCAAGAAAGACTGGGGTAATGGCGTCGGCTGCATGTTTTATACCCCTGATGACCTGATGTCATGGAAGAAGGGACAGCAACTGATGCAGGACCCAAGACTTTGTTAATCAGGCTGACTGAGGGCAACCTGAAAGCAGATAACCCAAATGTAATGACTGCAACAGTGAAACATGAAGAACATCGAATGGTTTGGGCATTAAGCAAGGTACAAAACCGACAGTGAGGGACATTGTGGTCTGGGCCTAAACAGGTGACGTAATAAGAATGAAAATCTCTGTGAGGTATTTGCTTTCCACAGGCAAGACAATTGTTAACTTTTTCTGATTAGAGCAAGAAAAAAGGATCCCCAATGGGGTACTTAGCTTTAGAAGACTTCAGGTTTGAAACACGGAAAAATGAAAATTTCAGGTAGCGGCTAACTGGCACTTGCGAACTGCTTCTGCTTCGGGCTCCTCCACGGCAAGAAAGACTGATGTAACGGAGTAGGCTACATGTTTTATACCCCTGACGACCTGACATCATAGAAGAGGCGACAGCTTCTGATACAGAAATCCCAAGACACTGGTATTTCAGCCGACTGAAGGCTACCGGCAGGCAGATAACCCAAGTGTGATGAATGCAACAGTGAAACACGAAGAACATCTTCCCAGTCTGAGGGACCTGAAAGTCTTGGGACTTCAGGTCTGGCAAACCCAAGCTGGCAAGCCCAAAGCAGATGATGAAGAGGACCTGTTAAGATCCCCTTTTAAAGATCTGGAGTCTTGCTTTTGGGGCTTCTTGGGCACATTCTTCAGAACCCAAGAGAGAGGCCACCACAGAAATGGAGACAGAGAACCTGAAGGTAGAAGCCATTTTAGAACCAACATGAACATACACTCAGTGATGGCCCTAGTACCAAAACCTTTACAAACGGAGCATCTAGAGCCACCAGACTAAAACAATAAACACACTTATGATGTGTGTCCTGGGAAGGCAATTTGTGCCCACAGGAAATGCATTTTATAAAACCTTTATCCATAACACCACAGCCAGCTATACTGCTACAAGCACAAAAAAAAAAAAAAAAAAAAAAAATCACACCATGATACACAAAAAACACTAATGTCTGAAAAAAACAGCAGGAAGATACACAGACGCAAAATGTCCCACCAACCTAGCTACCTAAGAAATAAAAAGAACAGAAAAGATACAGAAACAGGGTAAGAGAACAGCAATTCTTCACTATTACCAGTATACAAAGTCTCAAAAATAAAAAAAACGCAGAGCAGAACCAAGATCAAGCTGCAAATCTGAATGGTGGCAAACTAGGTCTCTGGAGTTGAAGGAGGAGTGGAGAATTATGGGTAATGCAGGTGGAGCCAAGTGGGCTAAAGAAACGGATCCAAAGTCTCACAGGTTGAAACAAGATGGCGCAGACAACATCAGACCTCAATAATTATCATTTCTACTTCTTGGGTCTGAAAAGGACAGATGAATTCTACTGTTTTAGCTCACGATAACTTTAAATAGCATAACTGACACATCAGGCTTTGAAATATCACTTGGCTGACAGGAAGAGGTCAGTGGACATAATGGATACCCTTTCGCACATCAGCAATCAGAGTTTGCAAAAGTATTGCCATCCATCTCTCCCTTAATGATCATTTCTAATATAATGTATTACCAGATGAGCTTTCTTCAGAGTCCATAATCTTCACAAACATGTTGGTCACAGAGACAAAAGCCAATTAAGGATCTTTTTGGTTTCTCCTATCTTGATGTAGTCATACAGATAGTAGCCCCATCCAGGCAGTATGCTGTGGTAGCTGTCTTGTGTGCATGCCCGTAAATACAAGTCAAGGAGGGAGGGTGATATTAAACTGGAAGAAGTCCCTTCTGTTCCCTGTTCAGAAGAAACCTGGGGTTGAGTTTGACACTCTCCATATCATCACTCACCATAGAGAGGACTTTCACAGTCATGGACTTCGCATTCCAGTTGAAAATACAGGGAGGTGGTGACACACAACACTCTCTCCTACCACAGGATAACGATTCTGTTATGCATTTGTTGTTCTTGTTGATTGTATTCCCCATCACACAGATCAGGGAAGAAAAAAATGTAAGTTATATATTTACCAAAGTAAAAGATTAGTCCAATTCTTTTCAAGACACTGAAACAGAAGACTGGTTGCCTTGGTGTCAGTTTTTTTCAGCAATGAATCTTTTCACAAGTTCAAGCTCCTCCCCTATCCCATAGTCCCCTCCCAAAGACTTTTTCCAGACAGATTAAGAAAGTCAGTCATAAGTCCAAATACAAAACAAATACAAATTGCCATTACAATAGCTCAAATGAATAGGAGCCCTGAAGGTAGAAGAACAACTTGGGAATTGCTACAGGTTCCTCTAGAACAAAGTTGGCTGGGAGAAGGTGGGCACGAGTATCCCAATGTCCAGACAAAAAAAGAAACAAATATATTGTTCTGTACAAAACTTATGTATTCAGTCCAGCTGTGTCCAGACACTTTAACAGAAGGACAGAGTCCTGGTTGCAAAAACAAAAGAAAAGAAAAACTATGAAAAAAGTGTAGGAAAAATTTCAGTAGACAACCTTCTTGATCTACTAGAAGGTCATCCTTGAAAACAAGTAACAGAAACTGACCCACAGTCTTTAAAAGCAAAGACAGTTAAATGTACATTGACCAGCAAGTGACAATTATTATTAAATTAAACTTTTGCTATTTTTAACAGAACCTTTTAAAGCTGAAAAACAGTTGGAATGCACTGTGAAAGACTTCCACGTCACAATCTATTTTGCCCCTTCATCCAAAACTTTGGAAGCCAAATACTCATCCTGGATGCAGAGTGCAAAAGCTCCTAGCATTGTCCATGTATAGCGGAGGAGATGGAAAACATTGGCTTGATCTAGTTGTGATCCGTGTGTGCACAGCAGCTTGAATTGTTACACCAACATAATGCTTTCTCCTAAAAGAGTGACAGCCAATATGGAATACTTAGGAAAAGAGCTAGCTTTCACAGCTTCAAAGCCATGCTGCAGTTCCGGCACAACCATATACTCCTTTGTTTAGGTACTACTATAATGATAGCATTGCAGATTAGCACCATCTTGTTTTGGTAAGATGTTCAGTTTCATGCACAAATTAGACCAGATACCTAGGGCTGACTAAAAATCTAGGTGTGATTTGACCACAAACCTATTCCCCAAATCACACTAAGGGTACACTGCACGCACCATCACAAGTACATATGGTGAAGAGAGAGAAAAGGCCTGTTGGAGATTAGCTGGCCAGACATAACCCACTGGCTTCTCGCTCTCTGACAAAAGATGGGCTCAAATAAAACTCCTGGTCCAATGGGTATCTGACTGGTCTCACAAACTCCGGACAAAAGGAAAAACTTTCTCACAACAAGCAAAACACTCTGCACTACCCAGAATCTGGTTCAAATGTGACACAGAATTGTAAAGAACAGCCTACCTGACAGTCGATTGATGAGCAACCCACTGAAACAATGACAAAACTATCTGAACCTTCCAATCCTCAAAAATACATAATCCCAAGCAATATTAAACAGGTTCCCTAGAAGTACCTTTTTATGTGAAGGGAAAAAGATCTGACATCTTTAAATTAACTGAAAGACTTGGAGAGTTTAGAAAGCGAACTACCACCTACATCTACCTTAGCAAATCTTTCTTGGAACATGCATGGATGAAGCAGTATGAGAAAGATGATATTTCAAAGATACTGAGTCTGAAATACTGGACCACTAGCATCAATTTGCATGTGATAGTCAGAGATTACAATCTGAAATTCTGCACCACTGGTTACAAAAAAAAAAATCTCTTGGCTAGGCTTGTAAGGGGCCCAGGGCCATTAGCCTAGTAAACTAGTAACCTCCTATGATATATATATATAAGGGATTACTGGTGGTAACAGCACCTAGCAAATTCATTCTACTGCCTCTCATTATGTACATCTGTCACTCCCAAATAAGCTTTACACTGCACAGCAACAAAACAGTTAAATTATTGGCTTCCCAGGATTTCACCCACCTCTTTCTTTCCTAGTGCCATCAAGCGCCATCTTAATAACAGAAACTAACTTGCTTTGTGGCACAGATGGAAAAAGCCCTGAATATGCGTTAGATGACTCAAGTTCATGTAGAGTTCTGGAGCTGGAGGACTCCTGTGTAAGTCCAGGGTTGCACAAAAGGTAAGTGTCATTATAGGACGGACATGGGCTTGGTACTACTAAGCCAATGAGGGTAGCCCTTAGGGACATCTGATGTATGCATGGTAGTGCATATGCATCTGAGGAACATGCAATAGGTCCCAGCAGTGATGGTAGTGCTCAAGTCACCTATGAGGAATCGGGTTAAAGAAAAAAAAAGAAGGGGAAAAAGCCAACACAGTCAATGCTTTAAATGATGGATGGCTATAAGGAAAAAAGTACAGTTGTGTACACTTACCATAAATGTAGATGTTTGAGTGTATTCACTGTTGCAGTCATCACATTTGGGTTACCCTTCTAGGGTAGACCTCGGCCGGCCCAAATACCAGAGGCTTAGTATTTCTGCATCGGTTGCTGTCACTTCAGGACTGACGTCAGGTCGTCGGTAGTATAAAGTAAGGCAGCCTACACCATTATATCAGTTTTTCTTGCCATTACCTGTCAGGAGCCCCCAAGTGGGAGGAAGGGTCTGGTGGAAGACCCCACCAGTAGAAAGTAAATATTAATATATCCCTTATAAGGAAAGAGAAGAAAGAAGAGGGGGATGGAAAGAGGGAAACAGGGCTTCAACAGTGAATACACTTGAACATCTACATTTATGGTAAGTGTACACAACCGTAATATGTTCTTCGTGTTTCACTGTTGCAGTCATCACATTTGGGTTGATTCCCAAAGCTGAGGAAATGGGTGGAGGCAGTCAAGGAAACTAGGGGCTTGCTAGGATGCCCTGCAAGACTGCAGAGGCAAACCCTACCCTGGATTTGTAGAAGATAGGCAGGTGGCAATGCTTGGTAAAGGTGTGAACAGATGTCCAGGAGGCAGCCTCCAGGATGTCCCTGGTTGGGACTCCTCTGAGGTAAGCTGCAGAGGCGGAGGCTGCTTTGGTGGAGTGAGTACTGACCCCCTTGGGGGAGGCTTTTCGTATTGTTTGTAGCAAAAATGGATGCAGTGGGCTATCCATTTGGAAATGGTTTGTTTGGAGATGGCTTTTCCCTCTGCCCATGCAGCAAAGCTAACCAGCAATTGATCAGACTTTCTGAAGAATTTAGTCCTGTCTAGATAGAATCTGAGCTGTCTGTGCACATCTAGAGAGTGCAGGATCCTTTCCCCCTTGTTCTGTGGGTTAGGAAAAACGGTGGGCAAATGAATGGATTGGTTGAGAGCCACAGTGAACACCACCTTGGGCATGAATGATGGGTTAGTCCTGAGGGATACCCTGTCAGCATGGATGATGAAGGGTTCCACAGCCATGAGTGCTTGCAGCTCAGACACCCTTCTGGCTGAAGTGATGGCCAGAAGGAAACCGGTCTACCAGGAGAGAAATTTTAGCTCTGCCGAAGAGGCTGGTTCGAAGGGGGGCTGGGTGAGCTTTTTTAACACAAAGTTAAGGTCCCGAGCTGGGGTTCGTGCTCTTCTGGGTGGCCTCAAGTTGCTAGCCCCTCTTAGGAACTGCTTGATCAAAGGGTGTGAGAAAAGGGGCTGCTCAGTGGGAAAATGAGCAGAGATAGCAGAGGCATGAATCTTAATAGAGGAAAAAAAAGAGGCCACTGTGTAGCAAGTCAGCTACGTAATCCAGGATGAGAGGGAGGGAGGGCTGTGCCGTATTGGCTCCCTTAGCCTGACTCCAGGTGCAGAACCTTTTCCATTTGTCAGCATAAGACCTTCTAGTGCTAGGGCGTCTGGCCTCAAGTATAATATCTAGAACCTGTTTAATGAGGTTGGCAGACTGATCAGGGGTTAGGGAATAAGTCAAGCTGCCAAAAGTACAGTTTTGTACCTACCATAAATGTAGATGTAAAAAGCAGAAACCTGATCTCACCACGATGTAATTGACAAGTTGAAATGCAGATAATTGTTCCAAAACACAATCAACAGCTGTAGTAAAAGTATAAAACTCTTCTTTAATAGATACAAAGGGTGAAGGTAAGCGCTTTCGCGTGGTCACAGCCACGCTTCTTCAGACAATGAAAACCCTACACAGAAGTGTTTAAATATTGCTTTGTTTAAAAGCCAAACCCTATATAATTGAGTACTTCAATTATTATTTAAAGCGGCATTGCCATCATTACATTCATTATGGGTAGCTAAAAGATCTAAGACATATAGCTAATACAATACTCAGAATACATCCTGTGGACAGAAGTGTTTAACATTCATATAAATAAAGAGTTTATTGTATTTCATAAGTAATTCTATATCTAATTAAAGAAATCAACAAACAAGCAAGCAAGCAAACAAGTCCCTGCTAGTCTAAACTCTAGCGAGCATTTCAAATTAGGAAATTTTTTTATGTAGTTACTATCGTAACTAAAACCACATCTCATTAGACAGGAAGTAGTTAGGCACCTGTAATACATTTAAACACAAAGAAAAAAGAAACTTTTCTAAACTTTTCCAATCTAAGGAAATAACATAAATGCATAAATGTATAGGCAATACTTGCATTTTTTAAAACGAGCATAATAAAATCAGTTTTTTTTTTATAAATGTAGATGTTCGAGTGCTCATACAGATGCAGTCATAAAGTACAGTTTTGTACCTACCATAAATGTAGATGTCCGATAGGCATGCATCTGCAGTCCTTACAAATGGGTTGTCCTGTCGTCAGGCAGCCCTTCGGTCGGCCGGATTCCAAAGTCTGGGTCTGGCCTCGGCTGGTGTCGCACTTCACCCGACGTCACAGCTGCAGTTCTTCGGGTATAAAGGCATCAGCCGACACCATTTTCCTCAGTGTTTCTTGCCCCAGATGCCAGGTGCCCTCTAGGAAGGCTAAATTTGGATAATGCAAATGGTTCCAAATAGTAGAGAGCAAACAAAAAATAAGCATGTATGTACATATATACAAACAAATACACCACAATAGATTCCCCCAGCCAGCTACAAGATGGGCAAATACCCTAGGAGTACCACAGAGGGGAAGGAGGGTGGGTAATCCTGACTGCAGATGCATGCCTATCGGACATCTACATTTATGGTAGGTACAAAACTGTACTATGTCCTTCAAGGATGCATCTGCAGTCCTTACAAATGGGTAGAATACCATAGCCAAACTGGGGGAGGAGGAGAAATAAGATTATGGTGTAGTTAAGATCCCTTGCAAAACAGCAGTGGCAAAACCTGCTCGGGATCTGGAGTATAAAGGTAAATTATAATGCTTGGCAAATGTATGCACGGAGCTCCAAGTAGCAGCCTCTAAAATGTCTTTGGTAGCCACTCCTCGTAGAAAAGCTGTTGTAGTGGCTGTAGCCCTTGTAGAGTGAGGCCTGATGTTTTCTGGAGTTTGCTTCCCATGGTAGGAGTAACAAAATCTAATGCAATTTCCTATCCACTTAGAGATTGTCTGTTTTGAAATTGCTTTTCCTTCCATTCCTGTTGCATATGCTACCAGTAGCTGGTCAGTTTTTCTATTGCTCTTGGTCCTGTCCAGGTAGTAGCGTAATTGTCTATGTACATCCAAGGTATGCAAAAGTCTTTCTCCCCTGTTCTGTGGGTTGGGGAAGAATGTAGGTAGGTGGATAGCTTGATTTAAAGATACCCTGAAGACCACCTTTGGCATAAAAGTAGGATTTGTTCTCATGGACACTATCTTGATGGAAGATCAGGAAGGGCTGTACTGCCATTAATGCCTGTAGCTCAGATACCCTTCTTGCTGAAGTGATTGCAAGCAGGAAGGCAGTTTTCCATGATAAGTATTGTAATTCTGCTGTTGCTGCTGGTTCGAAAGGAGGGAGTGTCAACTTTTCTAGCACAAAGTTCAAGTCCCATGCTGGCAATGGTGGCTTCCTAGGTGGTTTTACATTTTTAATTCCTCTCAGAAACTGTCTGAGCAGAGGATGTGAGAAGACTGGAGGATCCAAGTTGTATTCTGCTGAAATAGCTGATGCATGAATCTTAATGGAAGAATAGGACAGGCCGTTGTGGAAGAGCTCTGCCAAGTATTCCAGGATGTTGGCCATGTTTACCAGTGACACATTTTCTCCTTTTGCAGTACTCCAAATGTGGTATCTTTTCCATTTTGCTGAATAATTCTTTCTTGTTGAGGGTCTGCAAGCCTCCACCAAGATAATGTCTTTAACCCTTTGGGATAAATTTGGGTTATTTGGTGTTATGCAATGTTCCAGGCAGTCAGCTGCAGTGTTTTCAGGTTTGGATGCAGGGTGTTGTAGTTGTTCTGTGTTAACAGTAAGGGAACTAGGGGTAGAGGCCATATTTGTTCCCGAGACATGCTCCTCAGTAATGGGTACCAATGTTGCCTTGGCCAGTCTGGAGCTATCAGGATGATCCTTGGACGGTCCTCTTTGATCTTCAATAGCACCTTGTGCATCAAAGGAAGTGGTGGGAATGCATATGCTGTCAGGTTTTTCCAACTGAAAGATAGGGAGTCCACTTTCCAAGCAAGTGGGTGGTACGTCCTTGTGCAGAATTTCTTCAGTTGGTGATTGCGTGGGGATGCAAATAAGTCTATTTCTGGTAGTCCCTATTTTCTTATAATGGTTTTGAAGATGTCCGGATGCAGCATCCATTCGTGGGCATTCGTGGTAGTTCTGCTTAGTATGTCTGCCAGAATGTTTTCTTTTCCTGGCACAAAAATTGCTTGTAACTGAATGTTGAAGCTCAGGGCCACATTCCAGAGGTCCATTGCCATCCGGCATAGAGGGTATGAATGTGTGCCTCCCTGTTTGTTGATGTACCACATAACTGCGGTGTTGTCTGTCCTTATCAACAGTTGACCTTGTCGAAGAAGTGGTCTGAATGTCTGAATTGCCAGTTTTACTGCCAGCATTTCCTTTTGATTTATGTGTAGGTGCAGCTGGTCTTGAGTCCATAAGCCTTGTATGCACTTGTCCAGCATGTGCGCCCCCCAACCGAGGTCTGAGGCGTCCGTTGTGATGGTCTGGCTTGGTTGAGTGCTGTGGAAGGGTAGACCTTTGTTTGATTGACAGGCCTGAGCCCACCATTGGAATTCTTGCTTCAGGCATGGGATTATTGGAATTTGGGTTTCTAGGCTGTGCTTGTGCTGAGACCATAAATTCCTTAGGTACCACTGTAACTTTCTCATATGCAGTCTGGCATGTGGAGCCAATATTATGCAGGATGCCATGAAACCCAAGGCTTGCAGGACTTTTCTTGCTGTTAGCTGGTTCTTCTTTGTTAATGCCAAGAAGTAGAGAGGTAGTTGCTCCTGTTTTTCTACTGTTAGGAATGCCATTTGTTTTGATGTGTCCAGCTCTGCACCCAAAAAGGTTATCCTTTGGGATGGTATCAGCCTTGACTTTTATATTGACTGTGTATCCCAGGGCTTGCAGTAGATAAATGACCCTTTTCAAGTCTTCTGCTAGCTTGTTTTTGTTGTCCGCTTGCAACAGGCAGTCGTCCAGGTAAGGGTAGATTTGGATTCCCTGAAGCCTGCAATGAGCAATTACTGATGCCAGGCATTTCGTGAACACTCTGGGCGCAGTAGATAAGCCAAAGGGCAATGCTGAGAATTGATAATGCTCTGATCCTGCAAGAAATCTGAGGTATCTTCTGCAATTTGGTCGTATGGGGACGTGCAGGTATGCCTCCTTGAGATCTAGAGTTACCAGCCAAGACTCCTTGCCCAAGATGGGAAGAAGTTGCTGTAGGGTCAGCATTTTGAATTTTGGGACAATGAGGTATGTGTTTAAAGCGGACAGATCGAGAATAGGTCTCCATTGGTTTTCTTTTCTTGGTACCAGGAAGAGCCTGGAGTAAAATCCTTGTCCTTGCTCCATAAATGGTACCTCTTCTACAGCTCTCATCCTTAGTAAGT
The DNA here is from genome assembly GCF_019279795.1 of Protopterus annectens. Taxonomy (NCBI): domain Eukaryota; kingdom Metazoa; phylum Chordata; order Ceratodontiformes; family Protopteridae; genus Protopterus; species Protopterus annectens. The sequence goes on from NC_056737.1 coordinate 30,776,893, forward strand.
GAGTTATTTGTTTTAGAGCGTCTGCCTTTTGATTTGGAGGAAGGTTTGGCATTCCTCTCTTCTTTGGTAGAGTATGGAAGTGAAACCTGTAACCTTGGTCTATTGTCTGCAAAATCCACTTGTCTCCTGTGATGTAATGCCAGTTTACTGAAAATAAGGCTAGTTTCCCGCCTAAGGGTGCTTCTAGTTGTTCCCTGGTAGGCGGTGCCAGAGCCAAGTCACTGTGATTGTCCTGTAGTAGTGGTGGCGGCTGTATCTGTGGCTGTATCTCGCTGATTGTTAGCCTGCCACTGACATCCCCTGTAGGCACCTCTGGATTGACCTCTGCCTCTTGAGCGCCTATTCCTGCCTCTCTGAGCTCTGGAGGTGTCTGGAAAGGACCAATTCTTGGAGGGCCAATTCCTGCTAAACCTTGGAGGTTGGACCTGTAAGAAATCTTTGACTGTCTGGACAGATTTTGCCTTCTCTTCCATCTTCTTCAGCAGCTGTTGTGCAGGAGAGCCAAACAAATTGATCTTGTCCATGGGAGCATCTAGTAGCTTTGATTTGACATGGTCTGGTAAGGCCTGCTCTTTTAACCATGCATGTCTTCTGATCACTGTGCCAGTCATGGCTGATCTAAAGGAAGCCTCCAGTGCATCATAGCCGCATTTTAAGGAATGATTACTGACCTGCTGAATGTTATGTACCATTTCCTGAACAGATTTTTGTCTAATGGTTCATCTGAGGACAGCTGTTTAGTTAATTGGTCTAACATAAATTCTTGATACTGGATCATGTGGAATTGACAGTTCAAGGCCCTAGCTGAAAGAGTAGCAGAAGTGTAAACTTTTTTACCCCATCTCTCTAAGGCCCTGGATTCCCTTTCAGAGGGGAGGGGGTTTTTGGCAGAGGTAGCTGCTACCGCCTTAGGTCCCTGGGAGATAGTTTCGGGATCTGCAAAAGGAGCCTTATACAAATGATAATGTGTGTCCGGGACCCTGTAGTACCTATCAGGCTTAGCAGGGGCCGGAGGAAGTGAATCAGGAGCAGTACAAGCATCATTAAATGCATCATCCACAACAGTAAGAACTGGAGGGATGGCTAAAGGCCTATGCTGTGGTAAATGCAGAAAGGTTCTAAGCCTTTTCTAGAGTCTGAAAAATCCTGGCCCTGCCACTGAAATTGTTCCCTCATAGCATGCAAGGTTTCCCCAAAGGAAAATTCCTCAGGCGGAGAGGCAGAAGGAATGGACTCTTCAGCATCAGAGTCTTCATAAGGGGAGAAAGGGCCCTCTGGAGGGTTTGAATTATCTGAATCATCAGAGGAGTCATCTGTAGAAACTGGCTCAGGGGGCTCTGCTCTAGGCCTCTTCTCTGGAGGTGGGTGAGAGGCCCTGTCTGGGTGAGGTTGGGATCCCCGGATCAAAGAAATGAGATCCTCTGCTAGACTAAGCATTTGTGAACTAGAGCTAGGCCTGAGAGAGGGGGTCTTAGCAGGCACAGTTTTGGTAGATTTAGCTGCTTTAGCCCTGGCAAAGGCCTTAATCGACATGGTTGCAGGTGGCCTAGCAGCTCCACGTGCAGGGGTTGAAATATCCAAGGGGATAGTATCAGATAAATCCTGGGAACCTGCAAAAGCAGGTGGGATTTCAGTAGCCGATTCCACCAGGGTGAATGAGGCCTCGGTAGGAGGTAAGCTTTCGGCTGAAGGAAGAACCGTGAGCTCAGTTTCAGCCGAAACCGAGACACTCGCGGTTGGCTTAACCGCGGTTTCGGCCGAAACCGCGGACCGCGAGTGTCGGTCCTTTTCTTTCGCTTTTTAGATATTTGCGTAGTCGGAGGATCCGACGGCATAATGTAAGCAAAAGCGGAGCCGAAAAACTCCTCAGCAAATTCCGGCCGACGTCTAAGCATCCGTCGGTTAAAACAAGCACAGCCTAGACAAGCTGCTACGTCGTGGTCTGGGCCTAAACAAGGTAAGCAGTAAGAGTGGAAATCTTTGTGAGGTATTTGTTTCCCACAAGTTAAACAGTTATTCACTTTTTCTGACATCGGCTGAGGCAAGAAAGAGTCCCCAACGGGGTACTTAGCTTTTTAGAAGTCTTCGGAAGTAGTAGAAGTATTCGGTAGTAGTAATCTCTGGTTCTGACCGACCGGCACTTGCGAACAGCTTCTGCTTCGGGTGCCGCCCCGTAAGAAAGACTGAGGAAAATGGCGTCGGCTGATGCCTTTATACCCGAAGAACTGCAGCTGTGACGTCGGGTGAAGTGCGACACCAGCCGGGGCCAGACCCAGACTTTGGAATCCGGCCAACCGAAGGGCTGCCTGACGACAGGACAACCCATTTGTAAGGACTGCAGATGCATCCTTGAAGGACATCAAATGGGTTATCCTGCTGTCAGGCGGGTCCTCGGTTGGCCGAATTCCAAAGTCTAGGTCTGGCGTCGGTTGTCGTCGCTTCTTCCCTGACGTCAGTGCGGCAGGGGTATAAAAGAGGCAGCCGACGCCATATTCTTCAGTTTTTCTTGCCCCAGATGTCAGGTGCCCCCAGAAGGAAGGCAAATATAATGTTATGCAAAGATGCAATGTTGATAAATCACAAACAGTAGTTTCAAGCAAATACACCATAAAAGAATACCCCAAAAAGGTTATATGAAAAGTGTTTGTCATAAGGCCTGTCCTAAGAGGGGATGGAGGGAGGAACTGGACTGCAGCTGTATGAGCACTTGAACATCTACATTTATGGTAGGTACAAAACTGTACTATGTTCATCGTGCATACAGCTGCAGTCATAACAGATGGGTAGAATCCCAAAGTTAAGTAAGGGTGGTAGGCACTAAGTGGTACTAGGAGGGGCTAGGATGTCCTGCAGGACTGCTGTGGCAAAGCCCGCTCTAGATTTTGAGTATAGTGGGAGGTGATAGTGCTTGGAGAAAGTGTGCACTGAACTCCAGGTGGCTGCTTCCAAAATGTCCTTGGTAGGGACCCCCCCCCCCTAAGGAAGGCTGCAGAGGTAGCTGTGGCTCTGGTGGAGTGGGATCAGATGCATGCAGGCACAGTTTTTCCATGAAATGAGTAACAAAAGCGTATGCAGTGGGCTATCCATTTTGAAATTGTCTGTTTGGGAATAGACTTTCCCTGAGCACCTGCTGCATAGGACACAAAGAGTTGCTCAGATTTCCTGAATGGCTTTGTTCTGTCCAAATAGTAACGAAGTTGTCTGTGAATGTCCAAGGAATGTAGTAGTCTCTCCCCTTTGTTTTGTGGATTAGGATAAAAGGTAGGTAAGTGGATAGTCTGATTCAAAGCTACACTGGATACTACCTTTGGCATAAAGGTAGGGTTGGTTCGTAAGGAAACTCTGTCCTGATGGAAAATGATGAATGGCTGCACAGCCATGAGGGCCTGTAGCTCCGAAACCCTGCGTGCTGAGGTGATAGCCAGAAGAAAGGCTGTTGTCCATGACAAGCACTGTAACTCTGTTGAAGAAGCTGGCTCGAAGGGAGGAAGGGTCAGCTTTTCCAATACGAAGTTGAGGTCCCAAGCAGGGACTGGTGGTTTCCTTGGGGGTTTTATATTCTTTGCCCCTCTGGGGAACTGCCTTAAGAGAGGGTGAGAGAATAAAGGAGGATCTGTGTTGTATTGTGCAAAAATGGCTGAAGCGTGGATCTTGATGGAGGAGAAGGAAAGTCCATTGTTTAACATCTCAGCTAGGTACTGTAAAATTTGAGGTATATTTATTACCCAAGGATTCTGTCCCTTTTCTTGATTCCAGGCACAAAATCATTTCCATTTGGCGGGGTAAGCCTTTCTAGTAGAGGGTCTTCTGGCCTCCAAGATGACATCCTGCACCTCTTTGGAGAGGAGAAACTGTTTGGGAAATCAAGGAATTCTCCATGTAGCTAGATTTAGAGTTTTGAGATTGCTGTGAAGGATTTTGTAGTTGTGCTGGGACAACAGAAGAGGGACTAGAGGTAGGATCCATGGTGGGGAATGTGTCAGGCTCTTCAAGAGCGGATACCAGTGTTGTCTTGGCCAGTCTGGAACAATGAGAATCATTTTTGGCCTCTCTGCTCTGGCTTTTAATAGAACTTTGGGCAGCAGAGGAAGAGGCGGGAAGGCATAGACTGTCAATGTTACCCAATTGAAGGAAAGTGCGTCCACTTTCCAGGCCTGTGGATGATAGGTCCTTGAACAAATTTTTTCAACTGGCAATTTCTGTGGGTAGCAAAGAGATCTATGTCTGGCTGTCCCCATGCCTGAGTTATCTTTGTGAAAACTTGAGGATGCAACTTCCATTCGTGTGGGTCTGTCATATTTCTGCTTAGGTCGTCTGCCAGTGTGTTTTCCTTCCCTGGCAGGAATTGTGCCTGTAGTTGAATTTGCAATTCCATTGCTGTGTTCCATAGGGTCATGGCTTGCCTGCACAGGGGGTATGAATGAGTTCCCCCCTGTTTGTTTATGTACCACATCATTGTGGTGTTGTCTGTCCTTATCAATAGCTGGCCTGGATGCAGTAGGACTTTGAAGGTCATAATAGCCTTTTGCAGGGCTAGCATTTCCTTTTGGTTGATGTGAAGGTGCTTCTCTTTTCGGGTCCATTTTCCCTGAATGCACTGATCTGTCATATGTGCTCCCCAGGCGTAGTCTGAGGCGTCTGTTGTGATGATTTGAGTTGCTTGAGGTACACAGAAAGGAAGAACTGTGTTTCTTTGGTAAGCTTGAGTCCACCACAAAAATTCCTTTTGAAGAAATGGAATGAGTGGTATAATTGCTTCCAAGCTGTGGCTGTGTTGAGACCATAAGTTTTCAGGTACCACTGAAGTTTCCTCATATGCAGCGTTGCACATGGGATTAGTAGGATGCAAGATGCCATGAATCCCAGAGCCTGCAGGACTTTCCCTGCAGTTAGCCTGGTGTAAGTTGCCATTTTTCTGAAGTATTGAGACAGTTACCCTTGCTTGTCTGGCGTGAGGTAGGCCATCTGGGTGGCTGTATCCAAGCTGGCACCCAGGAAAATTATTTGTTGAGAGGGTATTAGTTTTGATTTCTTTTTGTTGACTGTGTATCCCAGGAAGTTCAACAGTTTTATTACAAACGCCAGGTGCTGCAGTAGTATGTCCTTGCTGTCCGCTTGGATCAGGTAGTCATCCAGATATGGGTAGATTTGTATCCCTTGTAGTCTGCAGAAGGCGATTACTGATGCCAGGCATTTCGTAAACACTCTGGGCGCAGTAGATAAGCCAAAGGGCAATGCAGAGAATTGGTAATGGGTTGAACCTGCAAGAAATCTGAGGTATCTCTGCAATCTTGTCTGATAGGGACATGCAGGTATGCCTCCTTGAGGTCCAAAGTTACCAGCCAAGACTCCTTGCCCAGCATGGGAAGAAGCTGCTGTAATGTGAGCATCTTGAATTTTGGCACCTGTAGATATGTGTTTAGGATGGATAGGTCTAAGATAGGTCTCCAATCTTTGTCTTTCCTTGGTACCAGGAATAGTCTGGAATAAAACCCTTGACCTTGTTCTTTTGCAGGTACCTCTTGAATTGCCTTCATGTCCATGAGAGCTGAAACTTGTTTTTGTGCCTCTGCCCTTTGATTTTGTGGCAGGTTTGGCATGCCTCTCATTTTTGGAAGGGTGTGAAAGTGGAACCTGTAGCCTCTGTCTATAATGTCCAGAATCCATTTGTCTTTTGTAACAATATGCCAACTTTTTGAGAATAATGTCAGTTTTCCACCCAAAGGTGCTGCCATTAAAGCTTTGTTTGGCAGGTGTAGGGGGAAGTCATTGTGTCTGTTTTCTAAAAGACTGTGATCTATCTTCTGCACCTCTTGGGGTTGGTGCCTGCCACTGTCTGGCTCTGAAAGATCCTTGAGGTTGCCCTCTACCCCTTGGGCGCCTGTATCTGCCCCTTTGAGGTCTGTCCGTGGCTGGAAAGGACCAATTTTCTGAAGGCCAGTTTCTGCTGAAACGTGGAGGCTGTACCTGCAGGAAATCTTTCACTGTTTGCATTGATTTTGCTTTTTCCTCCATTTTCTTTAGCACCTCCTCAGCTTTAACACCAAACAATACATCTTTTTGAAGAGGTGCATCTAATAATTTAGCTTTGACATGATCTGGTAAGGTTTGCTCTTTGAGCCAAGCATGCCTACGTATAACAGACCCCGTAACAGCAGCTCTACATGAGGCCTCTAAAGCATCAAAACCACACTGCAAGGTATGTCTACCCACTTGCTCTGCACCATGCAACAAATCCTGCAACTCTTTTAAATCTGGTTGTTCTGGTTGTGTCATCTTGCTTTTCAGCTGAGATATCAAAAACTGTTGATACGTTAACATATGGAACTACTTTAACATATGGAACTGACAGTTTAATGCCCTCATGGTTAAAGTGGCCAAGGTGTACACCTTTTTCCCCCACCTTTCTAAAGCTCTGGAATCTCTCTCTGAAGGTAATGGGTTTTTAGCAGTAGAGGCCTTAATTCCCTTGGGACCCTGTGAAATTGTTTCTGGGTCAGCAGTATGGCTTTTATATAGAAAGTGGTGGGAGTCAGGAACCTGGTAATACCTGTCTGGTTTAACAGGAGCTGGAGGCAAAGAATCTGGATTAAGGCTGGCTTCTGTGTACACATCATCCAATATATCTAAAACAGGAGGGATAGCCAGAGGCCTATGCTGGGAGAGCAGAAGAAATTCCCTGAGCCTTTTCTTGGAGTCTGAGTAATCTTGGCCTTCCCAATGAAAGTGTTCCCTCAAAGTATGCAGGGTTTCCCCAAAAGAGAAGTCCTCGGGGGGGGGGGGGAGGGAATAGACTCCTCTGCATCAGAGTCTTCGAATGGAGAATAGGTATAATCCTGGTCCTCAGATAGTTCTGAGGTAATAGAAGCTTGATCTGAGGAAGGGTAGTCTTCCTCTAATCTGGGCCTTTTATCAGAGGGGGGTTGAGAACCCCTGATAAGAGTAATCAAATCCTCAGCCATTTTAAGCATCTGTGTTTTAGGCATGGTGCCTTGACAGGGGGTCTGAGGAACCTGTGTTTTGGTTTTCATGGCTGCTTTAGATTTAGTGAAGGCTTTAATAGAGAAGGAGGAAGGCCTGAAGACCCCTTGAGAAATGGCAGGCCTGCCTAAATTCTGAGTTTCCCCGCCAGGAGTGGCGTCGGGATCTGTAGTAGGAATGGGGGCCGAGGAGCCTGCGACCTCGGGTACTGAAGACACCGGTAATGCATTGTCATCGGTAGTCAGGGGCTGCTTAGGCGCCTCGCTGAGTACCGGATAACCGGTAGTCGGCCTTAGCGTGATTTCAGTACGTGGTGCGGACCTCGTATGTCGGTCCTTATCTTTGCGTTTTTTGCTCAAAACTGGAGTCGGAGTATCCAACGACATAATATAATTAAATTTTTTGCCGAAAAAGTGAAGGGCGAACTCCGCCCGACGCTTAATAGTGCGTTTATTGAATCTAGCACAGAAACGGCAGGCCGAGACGTTGTGGTCTGGGCCTAAGCAAGATATACAGAAAGAGTGGAAATCCTTATGCGGTATTTGCTTCCCACAAGAAATGCAATTATTAACTTTGTCTGACATCGGTCTGAGGCAAGAAAAGTTTCAACGGGTACTTAGCTTTCAAGAAGACTTCGCTGAAATACTTTCAGAATCTCAGGAGCTGGCCGACCGGCACTTGCGAACTGCTTCTGCTTCGGCACCGCTGCAAGAAAGACTGAAGAATATGGCGTCGGCTGACTCTTTTATACCCCTGCCGCACTGACGTCAGGGAAGAAGCGACGACAACCGACCCCGGACCTAGACTTTGGAATTCGGCCGACCGAGGACCCGCCTGACGGCAGGATAACCCATCTATTATGACTGCAGCTGTATGCACGATGAACATCTGAGTGTCTACAATTGGGGATGCATGAATTCCCCTTCCCTCTGGGTCAGGAGGCTTGGAATCTGAGGAATATGCCATGGTGGCAGTGGGGACAGGCTGCGCAGCAAGGGGTACCAGTGCTGGCAAGGCCAGTCTGTAGCTATATGAATTGTCCTTGGTTTTTCCTACTTTATTTTGCGCAGTACCTTGGGGATGACAGGTAGTGGAGGAAAAGCATAGACCGATAGATTGACCCATGGGAAGGACAGGGCCATCCACTTTCTAATCCATGCAGTGATGCTCCCTGATGCAGAACTTTCTGAGCTGATGGTTGACCTTCGGGATGCCCCATTTCTGAGTTATTAGGGTGAAGGTTCTTCTGTTGAGCTACCACTCCTGTGGGTCCAGAAGATTTCTGCTTAAGTCGTCTGCCAGCGAGTGAGAGAGCCTGGTAGGAATTGTGCTAACAGGTGGAGTTGCATGGCAGAGGCTGTGTGCCAAAGGGTCATGGCCAGCCTGCACAGAGGGTAGGATTGTTGATATGCCACATCACAGTGGTGTTGTCTGTTTTGATCAGGAGAGCTCCTGGGAAAAGAAGGGACTTGAAAGCTATCAGGGCATGCTGGACAGCCATCATCTCTTTTTAGTTGTTGTGCAGATAGATTTGCTGTAGGCTCCATTGGCCCTGTATGCACATGCCGTCCAGGTGTGCACCCCAAGAATAGTCTGATGCATCTGTGGTGTGGGTCTGAGCAGCATGGGGTAGTGAAAAAGGTGGTCTTTTGTTGTGGGAGCATGCTGTTGCCCACCAAAGAAAATATTTTTTGAGACAAGGTATTATAGGTATAAGAGTCTCCAGATCTTGACAGTGTTGACACCAAAGGCTTTTTAGGTACCAGTGAAGTTTCCTCATATGCAGTCTGGCATATGGAATGAGTAGAATGCAAGATGCCATGAACCCCAGAGCTTGTAGGATTTTCCTTGCAGATAGCTGGGGTCTGGTGGCTAGCTGAGAGAAGTAGGCTGTCAGGAAAGTTTGCTTTTCTGGTGTATGGAATGTCATCTGGGATGCTGTGTCCAGGCTTGCTCCCGGGAATATAATCCTTTGGGTGGGTACATGTTTGGATTTCTTTTCGTTGATTGTGTACCCTAGGGAGGTTAGTAGGGACTTTACAAAGGCCAGGTGCTTGAGCAGCTTTTCCTGGCTGTCTGCCTGAATTAGGCATTCGTCTAAGTACGGGTAAATCTGGATATTCCTTTGTTTGTAAAAGGCAATGGCCAGAGCCAGACATTTTGTGAAAACTCTGGGAGCAGTACATAAGCCAAAGGGAAGGGCAGAAAACTGAAAGTGCTGAGATCCTGCCCTGAAACGGAGATATTTCCTGCATGATTCCCTGATAGGAATGTGGAGGTAGGCCTCATTTAGGTCTAGGGTGGCTAGCCAAACATCCTTGGAAAGCATGGGTCGCAGCTGCTGGAGGGTGAGCATTTTGAATTTTGGGATGACCAGGAAGGTGTTTAGAATGGATAGATCGAGGATGACAAGCCAGGTGCCCTCTTTTCTGGGTACCAGGAAAAGTCTGGAGTAAAAACCTTGGCCTTTCTGTTCTGCAGGTAAGTACTCTACTGCTCTCATAGAGAGCAGGGAAAGGACTTGCTTTTGCGCCTCTGCCCACTGATTTGGAAGTAGATCTGGAAACCTTTTTGGAGTTGGAAGGGTGAGGAAAGAAAATCTGTATCCCTGGGACACTATGTTAACAACCCAGAGGTCGTTGATAATGGTGGCCCAGGTGCTTGCGTGAAAGGAGAGTTTTCCTCCTAGGGGTAAGTGAAGGTGGGCAGAGGGAGGTGAGTCATTGTGAGTTCTTACCATAAGTGGGTGGCTTAGAACTCCCTGGTTGTGAAGTGGAAGTAGTCCACTGCTTAGATCTCTGCATTCCCTGTGGCTGCTGTCTGGGGGGGTCTGGGCTAAACTGGACTGGTGGGAGCAGGAAAGGACCAGTGCTTGGTGGGACAATGCCTGCTGAACCTGGGTGGCTGGACCTGTAAGAAATCCTTAACTGTCTGCATAGATTTTGCTTTTTCTTCCATGTTTTTTTAAGACCTCTTCTGCCTTAGTGAAAAATAAGTTGTCTTTGTGCAAGGGGGCATCAAACAATTTATATTTAACATGGTCTGGCATGGGCTGTTCCTTAAGCCATGCATGCCTTCTAAGGACTGATCCGGTGACTGACGCCCTGCAAGAGGCTTCTAGGGTGTCCAAACCACAGTGCAAGGTGTGTTTAGTTACTTGACTTGCAGAATGCATTAACTCTTGTAACTCTTTAGATTCTGCACAAGCAGGAAAGGAAGACATTTTTTGTTTGAGGAGTTGCAGGGTATGTTGCTGAAATTTTAGTACATGGAACTGACAATTTAGTGCTCTGATAGCAAGAGTAGCTGAAGTGTATACTTTTTTACTCCATCTGTCTAGTGCTCTGGAATCCCTATTTGAGGGGTTGGGATTCTTAGCAGAGGTTACTTTAATTCCTTTAGGCCCTTAAGAAATTACCTCAGCATCAGCAGTAGGATTTTTAAAAATAAATTTGTGAGAGTCAGGGACTCTGTAGTACCTGCCTGGTTTTCTGGGTGCAGGGGGGAGGGTGTCAGGAGTCAAACTGGATTCCAGGAAAACATCCTCCACAACATCCAGGACTGGGGGGGGGGGTAGCCAAGGGTCTGTGCTGTGGAAGATCTAAAAATTCCTTGAATCTCTTTTTTGACTGAGGGTAGTCCTGACTCTCCCATTGGAAATGCTCCCTTAAGGTATGAAGGGTTTCGCCAGAGCAACAATCCTCTGGGGGAGAGGCTGAAAGAATGGAATCCCCTGCATCAGAATCCTCATAAGTAGTGAGGAGCTGCATGTCTTCATATTCAGATGCATCAGAGTAATCGGACTTCTGTTCATACAAAACTAAAGGGGACAGATCTCTTTTCCTTTTGGAGGGGGTAGCTTGGCTTCCCCTGATCAGCATGATAAGGTCTTCCACCATTTTAACCATTTGAGACTGAGGCAAGGAAGAAGGTGCCTGAGATTGGGTCGTCGGTTTCCTGGGTGTGGTTCATAACCTGGGCCTAAGAAACTCAGTCGTTTTTGAAAGAACGGTAGTCGCGAAAGAAGACATCGGTTTGTGTTGAGAATCGGTAGTGTGAAAGACTTCCTCGGAAGACGGTGCCTGCTCAGCAGCTCCAGACCCATCCAAGGCAGAGATGACCGCAGGATCCTTAGTCGAGGAAGAGTTTTGCGGCATACCGGACACTGAAAAGGTCTCTGTAGCAGCCTGTGAATCCACAGAAGCGGGCATCAGGGGCTGCGAAAGTGCCTCACTGAGAACCTGAGAACTGACGACTAGCTTAATGGGAGCGTCATCGGTACGTTTGGAACTGTGCAGTTCGTTCTCTGTCTTTATCTTTACGCTTTTTTGGAATATCTGCTGTCGGATGGCTTACTGAAGCCATATCGGAGTTCAAGGACTGTAAGCGAAAATATCTAGCTACAATAAGGGTCCGACGACGGATAGTTCTGGTGTTGAACAAAGCACAGAAACGACAGCGGGGGACGTCGTGGTCTGGGCCTAAGCAAGTGATGCAGTAAGAATGAAAGTCTCAGTGTGGTATTTGCTTTCCACAGGTGAGACAATTGTTAACTTTTTCTGACATTGGTTAGTGCAAGAAAAAAGGATCCCCAATGGGGTACTTAGCTTTAGAAGACTTCAGTTTCAATTTGGTAGACGAAATTCTGGTAGGGGCTGACCGGCACTTGTGCAAATTGCTTCTGCTTCAGGCTCCACTGCAAGAAAGACTGATGTAATGGTGTCAGCTGCCTTACTTTATACTACTGACAACCTGACGTCAGTCCTCAAGCGACAGCAACCGACGCAGAAATACTAAGTATCTGGTATTCGGGCGGGCTGAGGGCTACTCTGGCAGAGATAACCCAAATGTGATGACTGCAACAGTGAACCACGAAGAACATCTGATACAAAGTAGTTTACTGACCTGGGTATAATTATGGTCCTTCCTGAAACAAAGACAGTCCCCATTTGCAGGTGGAGGTGAATTCACATCCTCAAGCCATTGTGACAAAGATGCCCACTCCATGCTGCTGGGCAAATCCGTGAGTAATCAGCGGGTGTACATACTCCTTCATGGTTGTCTGGATGACAAGCTAACTTAGACTGGCTTGTGTTTGGGTGACTAAAATAGGTCCTGGCTGTCTTCTGGATCAGGCTGTAGAATAGATAACCCTATATACTCTGTAAATATGTTACAACAGAAACCAAGTCCATTTCTGTACACAGTTTTTCATAAACTATGCATAGTCTTGCCCTTCTGCCATCTCTGGGATCATCATGAATCTCAGATTTTCACTCCTTAATCTACCTTCCAACTCTATTCTTTTTGACCACAGTTATTTATGTTTTAACACATGCACAACCATTTTTCCTTGCTTTCTATCTCCAATGTTTTCATACTATAATTATCAGCAGATTGCTTACTCAGGGTTTCCTCTATTGCTGGCATATTTATGTCATTGGAACTTTGGAAGCAATGTAGTCAGTCTGTCCTGCTTATCTTAAATACTTCTGGGAATATCTGATCAATTTTTCTTTCCAGCGAAATTAATGTACCTTCACTTCCTCCTGCCATTTCACAGCTGCTTTCTGCCAATTTTCCATACTAATTTCAAGTGTCTTCCCTGTTGTCAGAGCATTTTGTTGTATACTCATATGAAAGAAAAAAGTTTATCTTTCTTAATCTTTGACTAGAAACCCTATACCATTATTTCAAAGTCCAAGCTGATTTCTTTGACAAATGACAGCTTTTTACATGATTTTTTCGGTCACACAGTCCAGAACTCCACTGACTGTTGCCTACTCCTTCCCCACCAGACGTCTCCTTTCCATGCTTTCATTACATCCACAGGCACTGCTGGATGTCAGTTCACAGACTACATTACATAACAGTAGCTATATAACAAAGTACTCTAACGAAACACAGCTTTGAGATATAAGCAGAATCAAACCAAACTATAATGACCAAAGACAAAAAAAATGGCTTGCTAACACTATTCAGCTAAGAAGTACCTGCCAAATAAGTAGTTCTTGAAAAAACACACCAAAACCTTAGCAGAAAATGGACAACACAAACTTATTTTAAACTAATTTAAAAAACAGGTTGCCAGTACAGTAGAAGGCAAGCTTTTCAGGAATTCATTGGCACTATAAGTCACTGGACATGATTTAACCAAATAATTTGAGCTACTACGACATGGTATTTTGACAGTATTACTGCATTTCTTCTTAACTTCTAAGAAGTCATTAGCTATCTGAACAGTACTACTTTTTTTTTTTTTTAGAATTCTGAGATGACAATAAGTGCATCATACATTTTTTTCTTTCAAAGTGTTCATCAGTTTAAAATAATTGCTTACCTCAGCATGTTTTATTGTTCTGAGAAGATTTCCCACAGTGTCTGTAAAGGTATTTCCCAGTATCCTTCCTAACTGACTATACAATGAGCCCAAGCAAGCCACCGCAGCACTGCAACAAAATTAGAAAGAGAGCAGAATGTCAATGCTGTTGCGGGCAACACATTCTTTACAACTTAGTATTACACAGTCAACTTGCATGAGACAGATAAAATGAGAATTTGGAAATTGCAATTTCTCTTAGAAGAGATGCATTTCCAAACTCACTACAGATGTTACCATCTATGAGACCATTTTCAAATGAGTTAACAGCTAACTTGAGTGTTAAAAACAGCGATTTTCAACCAAAATGAACTTTAATTAATTCTAAAAGGTGCTGCAGCCCAGTAGCATAGGAAAGGTGGGGCAATAAGGGCAATCACCCCAGATGCTAAGTGTTAAAGGGTGCGATTAAGAGCGACTGCAGAAGGCATTGCTTTTCTATGTTCTGAAATGCCAGTCCAGAAAGGCAGTTCAGCATTTTTTTTTGCTCTTCATTCGAAAAGCTGAGGGGTGGGAGCCATGGATTGGCTGCTCTTTACTCAAAGAACTGGGAAGTGTAGGTTGGCTGCTGTAGAAGAGAAAAGGGTGGGGTGGTATTTTAGGGACTAGCACCAGGTAGTAGTTGAGCCAGCTATAGCTGCAGTCTCTCTCTCACTCCCTCTCAATGGCATTCCTTTGCTCACACTTTCCACAAAATTGCTGTCGTCATGAGCTTTTTTTATTTATGTTATGTCTTCTTTTAATTTGTAATAGCAGTGCAGTCCAGTGCTGGACTTGTCGGCTTTTACTCAAATTAAGTATCATATAATAAAACAAACATATTAACTACTCTTTATAAGGTTGGACATTTGCACATTTACTCAAATCAAGAATCATGTAATAAAACAAACATATTAACTACTCTTTAATAAGGTTGAACATTTGCACATTATTCTGTTTAAAGGAACCCCAAAACAAGTACAGCAAATAAAGCAACCATGTAGGCCATAAAATGGATACGAGTGAGAGACAGGCGAGCCATCTTCATGGTCATCATGCTCTCGCAGACATAAGGGACATAAACCCACCAGGTGAAATCTTTCGGGAGAGGTACATCAGAAAGAAAGCATATCACGGCAAGAGGTTCTCCAGTTCAATTCTCAGCTGGAGTGCCTTCTGTGCGGAGTCTGCATGTCCTCCCTGCGTTCATGTGGGTTTTCTCCCAGTAGTCCAGTTTTCTCCCACGTTACAAAGAAATGCATCTGCAGCGTTTATCCCTGGGTCTCCGCTGAAAATTTACTTTGTTCCAAGTCAGATTTTCCTGGTACACAAATAAATACAATAAAGATTCCAGTGCATCCACCATTTATGCTGGAATGCCAAACATCAGGTAACTAAGCATTTATTTAATTTTCATTTCATTTACTTAGGGTTTAAAAAGTTTACAATTAAATACACAAAGTCACTGCTGTTGACTGGCATGGTTTGAAAGGCAGTTTTCCAATGGGCAGAATGCCGACTCAAAATACATAAACTACACTACAGTAAATGGGTAGTGTAGTTCGAGTATCTGAGTTCAGCATTGTGCACGGAGATTGTGGTTCAGTGAGGAACAGGGAATTAGCCCATTTCCTCACTGTACTGCAATCTCTGAGTTGGTATATATAAGTTGCAGGGGGTGTGGCGGGCACAGGGGGGCTTGCCCCCCTGCAAAATAGTGAAATACACATACCACTGACTATGGAATGTCCACAGCACAAGAAGGTGCAAAGCATGGGTGTCTGACATTACCTCCTGCTATGTCGAATACATTGAACTACGAGTGCCGATGTATTCAGTTTCGACCTGGCCAGAATTTCACTGTTCCGGATTCAGGATTTCAGGTCAACCATGTGCATGGTCGAACCATGCAGTTTCCAGGTTTCAATAGTAAACCATTTAAAAGCTTATGACACTTTACAAACATGATAAACAGAAATAAAATAAACTATACACAAAAGAAGTATTAGTATTATTTCGACGCACTGTAGAGATCATCACCAGAACAGCTCCATCACAAAGAAACTATGTACAGACTTAACACAGAATTAAAATAAACTCTTCAGAATAAGTGATACCAAAGAAACCACTTTAGAGATGTCTTGATCTCACAAACCCTGATAAGGAAAGGTAGCCAATTCCACAGAACAGCATTTGTCATTAATAAATTCCTTAAAAGATCTAATCCATTCAGATTTGCAGGAATGTCTTATTCACCCCCCTTAGATGTAACTACATTTAAGGTGCACATAATATATAGAACGATCTGTTCAAGTAGACTATGTGTACATGAGTAAAGTGCAACAACAACAAAAAGGAGAGCAATAGAAAATAAATATCTCCAGACAGCACTTGTCTCTACAACAATGAAAGGCAATCACAAAAACAGCAGCAGCAGCAGGATTTTTACCCTACTTCAGAACTAGCTGCATATCCTTAGGAAAAATGTGTCTGAACGGTATCAAAGTTTTACCTTCTATCATCCAGGCAGTCTATCTAATAGTTTTTAGGCTGAAGTGTATCAAACAACCTCTGTTTTATTGGAGTAAATCCAGTCTGTAGGGAAGCTTGTGGTAATAACCCATGGCCAGTTTCAAAAGAAGGGGGAACCACTGTTGCCTGGGTGAAAAGGGAGTAACCACTACAATCTTCGGGAAGGCCTCTGGGATCTTCAGAAGAACTCCAGGTTTCAGTGGAAAGAAAAGAAATGCATGGAGTAACATTCCCATCCAGGGGAATGCAAAAGCATTTGTCTTTCAGGACTGTTTACAAGAAGTCTTGGAAACAATTTTAACTATCTACTTTGAAAGGAAGCAAACAGATCTACATAAGGAGTTCCCCACAGCTGGATCAATTCTAAGAAAACCTCTTGGGGCATTTTCCATTTGTGAGGGTCTATCCTGGTCCTGTTTAACTTGTCTGCTACAATGTTTTGCTCTGAGGAATGTTTGAAGCCTAAACATCAACATGAGCCAAGTTGCTACAACCCAGTTATCACAGTAAGTCTGCAAAAGGGGTGAGAATCGGCATTCTCCAGTTTATTTATGAATTATGTCACTGTAGTGTTATCTGTAAAAACTTGCTGAGGTCCTGAAGACCAGAGGCTATTTAAGGCTTTCAAACTATTTAAAAATAGCCATCATCTTTGACATTTATGTGCAGATGTCCATCAATTGCCACAGGTTGAAGAGGAGGACGATAGAAAGAGAAACCTGAACTTTGACAGAAATGGTCCATCCAACGCAGAACTTCCCTCCTTACAAGACCCCAGCACGCAGATCTGAAAATTTAAGGGTGCTGTTGCCAAGTCCAGACTGACCGGAGATATCAATGAATTTTTCTCATGTGAACTCCAGCCAAGGGCATCATGGAAGTCATGTATCCAAAAATAAACTACTAATCAAAATTTATTAAATGCAAGCACCCTGCCTGGCTTAAATGATGGAATTTCGATTAGTAGTTTGTTGAATTTAAGGGCAGAAGAGGTTTAGACGCTAAAAGTTAAAAGTTAAAAACAAAATAAACCAAGTAGTTTGGTTACCTTTAGTAGTAATAACATATAGTAGTAAGTTGTTTTTACCCACTACCAATAACAAGTTTATAAGGGGTATTATAGGGATACTAATTTTAGCAGGGATTGTGTACAAATGATTGACGCCGGGCTGGGAACTCGACACCGTAAAACTCCACTGCCAATCATGAGCAGACAGATGATCTGCTGTGGCGACCCCTAACCGGGAAAAGCTGAAAGAAGAAGAAGAAAGTACAGTTTTGTACCTACCATAAATGTAGATGTCCGATAGGTATGCATCTGCAGTCCTAACATATGGGTTGTCCTGCCTCAGGCAGCCCTTCGGTCGGCCGGATTCCAAAGTCTGGGTCTGGCCTCGGCTGATGTCGCACTTCACCCGACGTCATAGCTGCTGGGGTATAAAGGCATCAGCCGACGCCATTTTCCTCAGTGTTTCTTGCCCCAGATGCCAGGTGCCCTCTAGGAAGGCTAAATTTGGATAAATGCAAATAATTCCAAACAGTAGAAAGCAAACAATATATATATACATATATACATACAAACAAATACACCATAATAGATTCCCCCAGCTAGCTAAAAGGGGGTAAGTACCCTAGGAATACCACAGAGGGGAAGGAGGGTGGGTAATCCTGACTGCAGATGCATACCTATCGGACATCTACATTTATGGTAGGTACAAAACTGTACTATGTCCTTCAAGGATGCATCTGCAGTCCTAACATATGGGTAGAATACCATAGCCAAACTGGGGGAGGAGGCACTAAGATAAAGATGGTGTAGTTAAGATCCCTTGCAAAACAGCAGTTGCAAAACCTGCTCGGGATCTGGAGTATAAAGGAAGATTATAATGCTTGGCAAATGTATGCACGGAGTTCCAAGTAGCAGCTTCTAAAATATCTTTGGTAGCCACTCCTCGTAGGAAAGCTGTAGTGGTGGCTGTAGCTCTTGTGGAGTGAGGCCTGATATTTTCAGGAGTTGTCTTTCCATGAAAAGAGTAGCAAAATCTAATGCAATTTCCTATCCATTTTGAGATTGTCTGTTTTGAAATTGCTTTTCCTTGCACTCCTGTTGCATATGCTACCAGAAGCTGATCAGTTTTTCTGTTGGTCTTAGTTCTGTCCAGATAGTAGCGTAATTGTCTGTGCACATCCAAGGTATGTAGTAGTCTTTCCCCCCTGTTCTGTGGGTTGGGGAAGAATGTAGGTAAATGAATCGCTTGGTTCAATGATACCCTGGAGACCACTTTTGGCATAAAAGTAGGATTAGTTCTCAGAGACACTCTATCCTGATGGAAGATAAGGAAAGGTTGTACTGCCATTAATGCCTGTAACTCAGATACCCTTCTTGCAGAAGTGATTGCTAGCAGGAAAGCAGTTTTCCAAGATAAGAACTGTAAGTCTGCTGTTGCTGCTGGTTCAAAAAGGGGAAGTGTTAATTTTTCCAGCACAAAGTTGAGATCCCATGTAGGTAAAGGTGGTTTCCTTGGAGGCTTTACATTTTTGATTCCTCTCAAGAACTGCCTGAGTAGAGGATGAGAGAAGACAGGAGGATCCATGTTGTACTCTGCTGAAATTGCTGATGCATGAATCTTAATGGAGGAGTAGGACAGGCCATTGTGGAACAGTTCTGCTAAGTATTCCAGGATGTGTGCTATGTTTGCCAATGAGGCATTTTGTCCCTTTGCTGCACTCCAAATGAGGTATCTTTTCCATTTGGCTGAATAAGTTTTCCTTGTGGAGGGTCTGCGTGCCTCCAGGATAATGTCCTTAAACCTCTGAGATAAATCTGGTTTATTTTGCTTTATGCAATATTCCAAGCAGTTAGCTGCAGTGTTTTCAAGTTTGGATGCAGGGTCTTGTAGTTGTTCTGTGTTAGAAGTAAGGGACGTAGAGGTAGAGGCCATGAGTGTGTCCGAGACAAGCTTCTCAGTAGCGGGTACCAATGTTGCCTTGGTCAGTCTGGAGCTATCATGATTACCTTTGGCTGTTCCTCTCTGATCTTCAGTAGGACTTTGTACATCAAGGGAAGAGGTGGAAATGCATATGCTGTCAGGTTTTCCAGCTGAAGGAAAGGGAGTCCACCCTCCAGGCAAGTGGGTGGTATGCTCTTGTGCAGAATTTCTTCAATTGGTGGTTGTGTGGGGAGGCGAACAGGTCTATCTCTGGCATTCCCCATTTCTTTGTTATGGTTTTGAAGATGCCTGGATGCAGCATCCATTCGTGAGCATCCGTGGTAGTTCTGCTTAAGGTGTCTGCTAGTGAATTTTCTTTTCCTGGTACGAATCTGGCCTGTAGTTGAATGTTGAGATTCAGGGCCAAATTCCACAGGTCCATTGCCATCCGGCATAGAGGATATGAGTGTGTACCTCCCTGTTTGTTGATGTACCACATGACTGTGGTATTGTCCGTCCTTATCAGCAGGTGACCTTGTTGAAGGAAAGGTCTGAACTGCCTGGATTGCATGTTTCACTGCCAGCATCTCCTTTAGATTTATGTGTAGATTCAGCTGGTCTTGGGTCCATAGGCCTTGTATACACTTGTCCTCCATGTGTGCCCCCCAGCCTAGGTCTGAGGCGTCCGTGGTAATGGCCTGGCTTGGATGTGGTTTGTGGAAAGGCAATCCTTTGTTCATCTGACAGGCCTGAGCCCACCACAAGAATTCTTTTTTCAGGCATGGAATTATTGGAATCTGGGCTTCTAGACTGTGCTTGTGTTGAGACCATACATTCCTTAGGTACCATTGCAACTTTCTCATATGCAGCCTGGCATGTGGGATCAATATTATGCAGGATGCCATGTAACCCAGGGCTTGCAGGACTTTCAGTAAGCTGAGTTTTTGTTGTTAATGTCATGAAATAGACTGGTAGTTGCTCTTGTTTTTCTTCTGTGAGAAAAGCCATCTGAGTTGTTGTGTCCAGTTCTGCACCCAAAAATGTTATCCTTTGGGATGGTACTAGTCTTGACTTTTGAATGTTGACTGTGTATCCCAAGGCTTGCAACAGTTGTATGACAATTTCCAAATCTTTTGTTAATTTTGTCTTGTTGTCCGCTTGTATTAGGCAGTAGTCCAGGTATGGGTAAATTTGAATTCCCTGAAGCCTGCAATGAGCAATTACTGATGCTAGGCATTTCATAAATACTCTGGGCGCAGTGGATAAGCCAAAGGGCAATGCTGAGAATTGATAATGCTCTGATCCTGCAAGAAATCTGAGGTGTCTTCTGCAATCTGGTCGTATAGGGACGTGCAGGTATGCCTCCTTGAGATCTAGAGTCACCAGCCAAGACTCCTTGCCCAGCATGGGAAGAAGTTGCTGGAGGGTCAGCATTTTGAATTTTGGAACAATGAGGTATGTGTTCAGTGCGGACAAGTCGAGAATAGGTCTCCACTGATTTTCTTTTCTTGGTACAAGGAAAAGCCTGGAGTAAAATCCTTGGCCTTGTTCCATAGGTGGTACCTTTTCTATAGCTCTCATGCTTAGTAAGTTGTTGATTTGCTTTTGAGCCTCTGTTTTTTGGCTTGGTGGAAGGTTTGGCATTCCTCTCTTTTTTGGTAGAGTGTGGAAGTGAAACCTGTAGCCCTTGTCTATTGTTTGTAAAGTCCATTTGTCTCCTGTAATGTAATGCTAGTTGTCTGAAAATAAGGCTAGCTTTCCACCCAAGGGTGCTTCCAGTTGTTCCCTGGTAGGCGGAATCAGAGCCAAGTCATTGTGTCTGTCCTATGGAAGTGGTTGTAGTTGCAGCTGTGGCAGCACTTCTCTGGTTGGCAGGTTGCCACTGACATCCCTTGTAGGCACCCCTAGATTGACCTCTGCCTCTTGGACGTCTATTTCTGCCTCTCTGTGCTCTGGAGGTGTCTGGAAAGGACCAATTCTTCGAAGGCCAATTTCTGCTAAACCTCGGAGGTCGGACCTGTAAGAAATCCTTGACTGAACAGATTTTGCTTTTTCTTCCACTTTCTTTAGAACCTCCTGTGTAGGGGAGCCAAACAAACTTTGTTTCTCCATAGGAGCATCTAGGAGTTTTGACTTAACATGGTCTGGTAAGGATTGTTCTTTTAACCAGGCATGCCTTCGAATCACTGCTCCAGTCATAGCTGATCTAAAGGAAGCTTCCAGTGCATCATAGCCACATTTTAAAAAATGATTACTGACCTGCTGAGAGTTATGTACCAAATCCTGAAGGGACTTGCGGTCTATAGGTTCAGGAGAGGACAGTTTTTTATTTAGCTGGTCTAACAAAAATTCCTGGTATTGAATCATGTGAAATTGACAGTTTAAGGCCCTGGCCAAAAGAGTAGCAGATGTATAAACCTTTTTACCCCATCTCTCTAATGCTCTAGATTCCCTTTCAGAGGGAAGAGGGTTTTTGGCAGAGGCAGCTGCCACACCATTAGGGCCCTGTGAAATGGTTTCTGGGTCTGCAACATGAGCCTTATACAGGTGATAGTGTGTGTCCGGGACCCTGTAATATCTATCAGGCTTGGCAGGGGCCGGAGGAAGAGAGTCAGGGGCAGTACTGGCATCATTATATGCATCATCAACAACTGATAGTACTGGAGGAATGGCTAAAGGCCTATGCTGTGGTAAGTGTAAAAAAGTCCTTAGCCTTTTCCTTGAATCTGAAAAATCCTGGCCCTGCCACTGGAAGTGTTCCCTCATAGAATGTAGGGTTTCCCCAAAAGAAAATTCTTCAGGAGGAGAAGCAGAAGGAATGGAGTCTTCTGCATCAGAATCCTCATAAGGAGAATATGGGCCTTCCTGATGGACTGAAATATCTGATTCATCCGAGGAATAGTCTGTAGAGACAGGTTCAGGGGGTTCAGTCCTAGGCCTCTTATCTGGAGGAGGTTGAGAGGCCCTGTCTGGGTGAGGTTGGGATCCCCTGATCAAAGAAATAAGATCCTCTGCCAGGCTGAGTATCTGGGAACTAGAGGTAGGCCTGTGAGAGGGAGCTTTTGTAGGTAAGGCCTTAGAAGATTTAGCTGCTTTAGCCCTGGAAAAGGCCTTGATAGACATAGAGGCAGGAGGTCTAGCAGCCCCATGTGCATGGGGTAGAAATGTCTAAAGGAAAAGTGTCTGACAAATCCTGGGTGCCTGCTTCTGTAGCAGTAATTTCAGTAGCAGATTCGGCCATGCTCTGAGAGGCCTCGGTTATCGGGGGCATGCTTTCGGCCGAAGGAAGAACCGAGGACTCGGTTTCAGCCGAAACAGAGACACTCGCGGTTGGCCTAACCGTGGTTTCAGCCGAAACCGCGGGCCGCGAGTGTCGGTCCTTTTCCTTGCGCTTTTTGGCTAATTGTGTAGTCGGAGTCTCCGACGGCATTTTGTATGCAAAAGCGGGACCAAAAAACTCCTCTGCAAACTCCAACCGACGTCTAAGCGTCCGTCGGTTGAAGGAAGCACAGGCTAGACAAGCTGAAACGTCGTGGTCTGGGCCTAAGCAAGGAAGGCAGTAAGAGTGGAAATCCTTATGAGGTATTTGTTTCCCACAAGTTAAACAATTATTTACTTTGTCTGACATCGGCTGAGGCAAGAAAGAGTCCCCAACGGGGTACTTAGCTTTTTTAGAAGTCTTCGGTAGTAGAAATCTCTGGATCTGACCAACCGGCACTTGCGAACAGCTTCTGCTTCGGGCACCGCACGGCAAGAAAGACAGAGGAAAATGGCGTCGGCTGATGCCTTTATACCCCAGCAGCTATGACGTCGGGTGAAGTGCGACATCAGCCGAGGCCAGACCCAGACTTTGGAATCCGGCCGACCGAAGGGCTGCCTGAGGCAGGACAACCCATATGTTAGGACTGCAGATGCATCCTTGAAGGACATGGGCTTAGTTCCAAATGAAGGGCAATATGTATGTGTGAGTATATATATATATATATATATATATATATATATATATATATATATATATATATAGAGAGAGAGAGAGAGAGAGATATGCATATGTATTTACATTAATACAAAAGTTTTTACTGTTTTTAAGAAAGAAATGAAAATTGATGGCTTATCACATGATTTTTATGTGGAATTTAAATGATAGGAAATTATGTGTTTTTTGTATCTGATGAAGTTCCGTTCTTGTGTGTGAATAAAGGAACGGAAGCGGTTATACAGCCTTTTTTGGAGCTGGTGGTGTTGCCTTATTTCTGAAAAGATCCTTGTGCCGTTTATTTTTGGATTTGTGACTGTCCTGGATTCTTACTTGCTTTTTGAAGTCATATATCCCAAAATCCTTTGAAATTCCTTGGTACTCAGCAGAGTTTGACTGGAAAAACTCATGATCATCTTTTGGCACATTCTACTTTGTGTCAGGAAGAAAAGCTCTTCCTGGGGCAGAATTTAGCAGATATCCAAGGAAAACTATTCTGCTGGAAGGGATTAAAGGAAATTTTTATAAGTTCACTTGAAACCCCAGACTGAATAGAAGTTTCTGAACACTTGTCAAGGACTCCTGATAACTTATAAAAAAGACGCTGTACACTATACAACAATCATCCAAATATGGCAACATTTGAATGCCTTGAAATCTGCAATAAGCTATTACTGCAGCCAGACACTTTGTAAAAATGCTTGGAGCAGCAAATAGTCCAAAATTTAAGACAAAAGTGAATAGTGCAAAAGAGATACAGAAAACTGTAAACCCATGAAATGTTGGCAGATGGGAATTTGATGGTAGGCATCTTTTAATTCTACCTTAACCATTAATGTTAGAAAAGGTTTAAAATGTTAACACAGTCTACAGGGAGAAAATTCTGAACTTTGGAACCTTGACAAAAAGACAGAGTAAGGAGAAGTCTAGTACTGGTTTACAAAGTTCTTTCCTTCTTTTGGTACTTTTCCGTTAAACCCCTACCACTTCGTGTTGCTATGTTTTCACGTTATTTCAGTACCGGAAACAAGTTAGGTGTCCTGATCCGAGCCTTTGCCCATGATTACTTTTGGCTTTCCTGATTTTGTGGGTAAGAGGTTGACAGCAATACAGCAAGCTAAGGTACTTTTCAAAAACAATTTCAAGATGAATTCAGAGGTGGAACAAGTGCCAAAAGGAAGTGTGTTTCTCAGTATATAAGAACAAAGTATGATGAGCTGTGAACACTTCATGTTAGGCTATACATGTGTGTATACAGGCATGGGACGTATGATGGAAGAGACCGAGGCAGAATTGGGGTTCCAGCACCTAAGCTTGGTTTGTTGACCAAATGTAAACATGGAATGATACACGTAGCATAAACAAAAGGTACATGCATTTACAGAATGCACTTTGCAATACGCACTGGCAGCAGCCGGCATAAGGATGTTCTTGGCATCAGGTTCCCAAACTAATCTTATTTGTTTTGTAGAATAGCTGAGGCAGTCACTAAAGTATAGTGTTCATATTATGATATTATGCCATTCTGGCTTGCATTGCTTTAACAACTACTTTGTTAATGTTCTAACCGTAGTGCATCTATAATCCGTAAGTACTCTGCAATTATTTCCTAATTTCCACTCTACTTGCGCATTATATTAGATCAAAAAACTGCTCAAGGCTTGGAATATACAAAACCACGGACTAGCGTAACTTCCACTTTATTCAACGCTTTCGTAGAAAACGTCTTCAGAACCAAAAGGAATGTTACATCAAGCATTCATTTAAATACTGCACACAATTAAAATCAATTAATCAATTACATAGTGTAAAAACATAATTAAAGAGCCCTTTACAAAAAGCAAACTCTTCATTCATCATTATGCACTACAGAATAGGCATAATTGAGTACATTACAATAACAAACATTATAAAACATATGCTTCACGATCTTTTAAGAAACATTTAATATTGATGGCTTCATTTAACCCAGGAAAATGATCCGCCTGTAGTTTAATTTGCCATCTAGCCTCTCTTTGAGCCAAAAAATTCCTGTAATCACCCCCCCCCTTGCGCATTATATTGATTATTTCTGAGTGTTAATGGAAAAGTAGCGAATCTAAAATCATATTTAGATATGTTACCAATCCAAGTAACTCCATATAAATTGCAGAAGGAGTCATTACTGGGCACATTGTGGGTGCTGCGAAGAGCACTACTGGCTGACATCAAAGACTGAAACAATGCTAATTTTGTGAACTTCCATCGTAGGAATGGGGTCCATTCGACTTGGAGAAATTGTACCCAGTGAAACGCCAAAATGAGACACTGAGTCTGTGTGTATGGGAGGAGACAAAGTAGTGCCAGTTTTAGAAAAGATAAAAGAGCGGACTCGGAAATAATCACAAATCGCATGTGACCAGAAAATCACAGCTATGATTACATGACACATGTGATTAAGGGCTCTAAACATATTTATAAAAAGGGACCAAAACAAAAAGCAGGAACTATGCCTAAAGGAAACCAGCGACAAGTGCTATGGGTGAACTATGCCAAAAGAAAACCTTAATGGCAGACTTCAGCTATTTCTGCAATGACACCATGGTACTTTATATGTAAGGTAAGGAGGAAGGTAACTTGTTTCTGGGTGAAATATGCCTCGAAAATCTTGGTGTACTTCAGCTATTTCTGCAATAACAGTACATTAATTTATACAATGTTGCAACAAAATGAACTTGACTACTACTGCGCTATGTTCTCTATGCAACAAATGTAAGAGGAAACGCAGTGCAGTTTCGCTGATAAGCTGTTTAAAACTTTAATATATGAAGTCAACTTACACACACATAACAAAATGTATAACAAAAACTTTTCGTCCATATTACAGACTGACAAAAAGAGTTAAGCGCTTACAAACTCAACTATACTTCATACTAACTTATATTTGATGAGTGGTAAAAAATGTTTGTAATTGATCAGTGGACAAAAATATTACATATTGAAATATTATTTTTTATATATAATAACTATATCAATAAATATACTATTATATTAATAAATAAATAAATTAATATATCAAAAATTAAATAAATGTTATATACATAAGCTGTTGATCAATCTTTGTAAAAATGCTTTTAAAGAAGTATAGTTGAGTTTGTAAGTTTTATATTATATATTTTTAAATGAAGTATATTTTTATTATTAAGATATATTTTTTGGTGAATTTAACAATAGTCCAGTGAAGGTTTTTGGCAGTTGTCCCAACATAAATTATCATATTCTTATCAACAAGTAGCAAAATATATATTTAAAGAATATATGTAGATTATTTCTTGTGTAATTCATAATATACATAGTATACATTCTTGTTGTAAATTATTATTTAGGAATTGTGTGTATATGACTTTATATGCACCAAAGGATTTTGGCTCCAAAAAAGTTATTTAAATGATAGAAATTCTGGGTAAATTAGTTCTGATGAAGCCTAAGTGAAGTAGGTGAAAGCGCTTAACTCTTTTTGTCAGTCTGTAATATAGACGAAAAGTTTTCGTTATACATTTTATTATGTGTGTGTAAGTTGACTTCGTATATTAAAGTTTTAAACAGCTTATCAGCGAAACTGCACTGCGTTTCCTCTTACATTTGTTGCATAGAGAAGATAGTGCAGTAGTAGTAGTCAAGTACATTAATTTAGATGTAAGGTAAGAAAGGTAACTTGTTTCTTAGTTGTAGAGATTTACTTAGTACAAATAACTCGAAAACATAGCAGCCCGAAGTGGTAGGGGTTTAATGGAAAAGTACCCTTCTTTCTTTGGAACCAGAAAATCTTTGAATAAAGCCTATGCCTATCTAGCAGGTACAGACCGGTTCTATGACACCCTGGAATAATATACGTTTCAGAATGGGAGCAACCAGGAATAATTAATTTATTTGGCTAAGAGGAATTCCCTGAAAAGGAGGTAGGGACTCCCACTGCCAACTGTACCTCTGATGAATGACCTACACAGGGGATAGAAGAGGTAAACAGTAATTTTTACTTTTTGCTCTGAGGTTGATTTTGCAAGGCTTTTTCTTTCTTTTTGGAGCCTCCTTCACATTTTTTTTAATCCTGTCTGCTGGCACATTACTGCTTAAATTGCTTTTTGAAAAAGGGAGCCAAGGTAAAAAGAAAATTTTTTATTCACTTTAACAAAGGAAGGTCGGAAGATTTGGGTCACCCCTTGAATCACCTTCTTCTCTCATCAAATCTGTTAAGAACCTCAGCTGCAGAAGGTCTACGTAGTTTCCTTGCTCTGGGGAGAATTTACATTTTTTATCTTATCAAGTACATTTTTTTGAGAAGATAACCAAGCAAATCTTTCTACAACTGAATTGGAAGCAGCAGCTTGGAGACTGTGTCAACAGCATCATTAGAACACTTTAAAGAATGTTTAATTATGTGAGCAGTAGATAAAACAGAGGCAGTCAAAGAATTCTGTACCATTGAGGAGAGAAAGTTAACAGTCAACATTTTCATGTTCTCAATACAAATAAGCAGAAGCTTTAACACTTCAGCATGTCAGTTTAATGTTCTGAATTTCGAAGTGGCAAAAGAATGGGTATCAATGGGAAGGGATGAAAGGCATAAAGGTTACCTGAGGGGCAGTCGTGGACAAGTCCATCTCTTGGTGACTCCCTCAGAGGTGGGATAAGGGCAAAGTAGCTGCTGTATTTGGCATTCATGGATGTCGCAAAAAGGACGCAGCAAGGCTGGCCCCATTTGTGGAAAATCTTGCTACTTCCTGTTTTAGGGACCACTTGTGAGGCATCAGAATTGCTCTGCTGAGTCTGTCTGCCATCACGTTGGATTTCCCTGGGATGTGCATTGTTATTAGAAAGCACTGGGAAGAGGTCGCCCACTGCCATACTCTCAGGGCCTCTCGATAAAGGGGGTAAGATCTGGTTCCTCCTTGTTTGCTTATATACCATACAGCTGACATGCTGTCTGTCTGCATTGCAATAGTTTCCAGCAGAAGAGAGTCCTGGAATGCTTGCAATACCAGTAGCACTGCTCTCATCCCTAGGACACTGATGTGCAAATGGGCCTTGTGATCATGCCAAGTGCCTTGGACTGTCTTTCCCAGATAATGCTCCCCCCACCCTACCTGAGAGGCGGCAGTGGTCACTGTGGCCAATGGTTGGGGAAGAACAAATGGTCGACCTAGCCTCACATGAGTGGAGTAAAGCCACCAACAAAGGTCTTTTTTGCAAGATTCCTTTATCAATATTTTCTGAGACATAGGCAGTTCCTGCATTGACCACTGAGAGGACAGTAGCCACTGGAGAATTCTCATGTGCAGACGTAGCTAATGGGATCACAGTTACTGCTGCTGCCATGGTCCCCAAGACTTTTCGGATTGTACTTGCTTGTGCTTTTTTCTTTGTAAGAAGATTTAAAACCTGACATTGTAAAACTTGTACTCTTTCTGGAGGAAGTTTGGCCATCATCCTTGTTGTATCTAGTTCTGCTCCTATAAAAAATGACACACTGATAAGGCAGCAGGGCAGATTTCTCATAGTTTATTGTAATTCCTAGGTGACAGCAGAGCTGCAAGGTACTGTTTCTCGCTTTTATTAGTAGATGCACGGTAGTGGCGGTTAGGAGCCAGTTGTCTAAATATGGAAACACTCGGAATCCTAGGCACCTCAATTGAGCCGCGACTACTACCATACATTTGATGAACACTCTGGCGGCTGTTGTGAGACCAAAGAGCAGAGCTCAAAACTGACAGTGACTGGCTCCAAGCCAAAAGCGCAGGTGTCTTCTGGATCGCCTGTCCATTCCTATGTGGTAGTATGCATCCTGGAGGTCTATCAAGCACATCCAATCGTCTTGTCCCAGAAAAGGGAGTATTGACTGCAGTGTTACCACAGTGAAACACAAAGGACATCTTGGACTTTCTTGCAGATATGTTTAGGTTGCTGAGATCCAGAATTGGTCTCCAGTCCCCGTTTTCTTTAGAACTAAAAAGAGTAAGTTCCGGATCCTATTTGGTCTGCAGGGACTGTATGGATGACTCTTGTCTAGCAACTTTTGAATTTATAAGGTTGCCTGTTCCCTTTGACTGGGTAGAACATCTGGGATGTTTTTTATGTTTGGGATGGGGAAGGAAAAGGGTAAGGAGTAACCCTCTGGATATGATGCTTTATACCCACTTGTCTTTTGTTATCTGTAGCCAGGCTTCTGGGTGCAAAGATAAGTGACCCCCGACTGCGTCCAGAGGTGGACAGGTGAGCTTCCCTTCAGCAGTGCTGAAAGGCTTACCAAAGAAAAATTCTCTGTTGCCCTGATTCTGCAGACCCCCTCTGCCACGTGGTTGGCATCTTCCATTGCTACTTCCTCCTCTACCCCTGGGGGAAGATTCACCACATGTCCTGCAAAGCTCTTTGGGATTTTCAAAACCACATTTTCCACTTCCTTTCTGACCTTTGGGATATGGTCTGGTAGGTAGGGGAAAACGGACTCCTATGGCAGAGACAGTCTTTCCTTCTTGTTCACATCTGGTGTGTCCTTGACTTTGGGCCGAAACATAGATAAGCCATCGAATGGAGTGTTCACAAAAGAAGATTTAAAGAGTTCCACGAAGTCACACAAGAGCATCCAAGAATGTCTCCCTAGGGAAATTCCTGAACCCGCTGCTGTACCCACTCCATCCGCTGCATAAGAAATCATTCTCATGGAGGAGTTGACCACTGAATTTAAGGTAGAGAGCTGAGAGAAAACTTTCTCTGACACCCCTTCAGCTACTGAACCTTGGAGAATATCTCCTAACTCCTTCAGGAGATGTCTTTGTAATCTATTAAAGTGGTTCAGGTAATTCAGCGATTTAAGAGCAAAAGTCGCTGAAGAAAAAAATGCACTTTCCATATCTGTCCATCGTGTGAGACTCCTTGATCAGAGGATGAACAGAAGATGATGTCTCAGAGTTCCTTCTTGGTGGCTGCTGTCACCACCACAGCATCTACTGGGACTCTCTTTGTTAAAAAGTTTTTGTCTGGGCGGTGCTGATGAACTTATCTGTCCTTAGAGGAACAGGTTCCACTGAATCTGGAAACTCCCATGCCTTTCGAGAAACTAAATCCAGATGTTTGTCTAAAGGCAGGGACACCCAAGTGGAGGAAGGGTGAGATCCAAAGGCCTTCAGGTACATGACTCCTCTGCTGAAGTGTTGGTGGACTTCCAGCCACCTCTCTAAGTATTTCTAAGATGTGTCCAAAAGAGACATCATCAGGAGGTGACTGTGGGGACCCTTCAGCTTCATTGAGGTATGTATCTGAAGTGATGGACTCCTCTGGGAGTCTAAATGCTTCGTCTTACATAGCCTCTTCCGAGAGACTTCTTCAAAGGGGTACTCTGGACAGGTTTCAAAAGAGTGGGGGGCACCCTGTAGGGCATCCCGAGGCCTAGGATCTCCATGTCCCTGTGCATCCAAGGGTATAGAGGCAGACACTGGTGCCTTTGGGTGGAAGAACACCCAAAGATGACAGTGGAACTGCCTGTGGAGACAGCACTCTCCTCATCACCTCAAAAGCTCCCGCCCCTGGTCCGACGAAATCCCTAGATCCGAAGAACCCCAGAATCAAGGAGGACAGCTCCAAGGCTAAGGTAGGAGCTGAGCTCACCTGAACCAATCGCCTGAGAGGCAAGTACAGATCCGACAAATGCCCGATCCGACTCACCTCCCCAGACCTGACCAGACAGCATCAGCTCCTAAACTCCTTGAGCTCCAATGGAGCCAAGGACATCAGAGCAATGATCGGATCCAAAGATCTCATAATAAGTCTAGGTTCCGACGGTTCCACCAATATCAGCTCCAGACATTCTGGCCCCGAGGTCGGACTGGAGGAGGAATCGAAGCAAAAGTGGAAGATGTGGTCAGATCCGAAGTCCTTGGGGTTGGATCTGATAACAGCTTGGCCAGCGCCGATGTCCTTAATAGCCTCTGTACCACTCAATCCACGTCATCGTCAGACAGGCTCCTGGAAGACAGAGTGGAGGGGGCTGGAGACTTGGAAGGCTGGCGTATAGGTGATCTAAGAGTAGGGAAGAATGGCTCCACAACTCGAACTCCACTGGCACTGAGACTGATGGTGTCGGAAAGTACAGTTGTGTACACTTACCATAAATGTAGATGTTCGAGTGTATTCACTGTTGCAGTCATTACATTTGGGTTATCCTGCTGGCAGGTTGCCCTCAGTCAGCCTGAATTCCAAAGTCTTGGGTCCTGCATCGGTTGTGTTGCCTCTTCCCTGACGTCAGCTCGTCAGGGGTATAAAAGATGCAGCCGACGCCATTTTATTCAGTTTTTCTTGCCCCAGATGTCAGGTGCCCCCAAAAGGGTAGACTAAAAATTATATAAATAAAACATACATGCACCAAAATAAGCTTTTACCTTCATCTAGAAGCAAATACACCACCAAGGTTGTACAGATTAGAGAAGTAAAAATAAGTTCCAGCAAAAATAAGGGGGATGGCGGGTGGGTAACCTGGACTGCAACAGTGAATACACTCGAACACCTACATTTATGGTAAGTGTACACAACTGTACTATGTTCTTCATGTTTCACTGTTGCAGTCATTACATTTGGGTTGAGTCCCAAAGCTATGGTTGGGGGGCTGGAGCTAGACAGCATTAGGAGCGGCTATGAGGCCCTGCGGAACTGCAGCGGCAAAGCCTGCCCTGGATTTAGAGTAAAGAGGCAGATTGTAATGTTTTGCAAAGGTATGCACTGAACTCCAAGTAGCAGCCTCTAAAATGTCTTTGGTTGGTACTCCCCTGAGAAAGACTGCATAAGTGGCTGCAGCTCTGGTTGAATGTGGCCTAATGCCCTTAGGCACTGGATTGCCATACTGTGAGTAGCAGAAACGAATGCAGTGACCTATCCACTTTGAAATAGTCTGCTTGGAGATGGCCTTTCCTTGTGATGCTGTGGCATATGCCACTAGTAATTGTTCTGTCTTTCTGAAAACTTTAGTTTTGTCCAAGTAGCATCTAAGTTGTCTGTGTACGTCCAAAGAATGCAGAATTTTCTCCCCCTTGATCTGTGGATTTGGAAAAAAAGTTGGCAAATGAATTGTTTGGTTAAGGGCTACACTGGATACCACCTTAGGCATAAATGTAGGGTTTCTTCTCAGAGAGACCCCGTCTGGATAAAAAATGATAAAGGGTCCCACAGCCATGAGAGCCTGTAGCTCTGAAACTCGTCTTGCAGAAGTTATTGCTAGGAGCAGAGCTGTTTTCCAAGATAAGAACTTAATATCCGCAATAGCAGCTGTCTCAAAAGGAGGTAAGGTTAGTTTTTCCAAGATATAATTGAGGTCCCATGCAGGTACTGGCGTTCTCCTTGGAGGCCTTAAGTTTTTAGCTCCTCTGAGGTACTGCCTTAATAAAGGTTGAGAAAAGAGTGGTGGCTCTGTATTGTAATGAGCCAAAATGGCAGAGGCATAGATTTTAATTGATGAAAAAGATAGGCCTTTGTCCAGCATCTCAGTTAAGTATTGCAAAATCTGAGGAATATTTGGGACAGCTGTATCAGTTCCTTGAGATGGTTCCAAGTGCAAAATCTCTTCAATTTCCCAGCATAGGATTTTCTACTACTAGGCCTTCTGGCTTCTAAAATGACATCCATCACAGCTTTACTGAGAGGTGTGGCTTGTATGGCTACATTATCTGCCATGCTGCCAGGTTTAGGGTCCTGAGCTGGCTGTGCAGAATCTGTTTGTTTTGCTGGGACAGTAGATGAAGTATTTGAGGTAATGTCCAGGCTGGGCATTGGGACAAGTTTCTTAAGATTGGATACCAGTATTGGCGTGGCCAGTCTGTGGCAATCAGAATCATTTTTGGTTTCTCCTGCTTGACCTTTAGGAGTACCTTGGGGAGGAGAGGCAGTGGAGGAAAGGCATATACTGATAGGTTTGTCCAGTTGAAAGATAAGGCATCCACTTTCCAAGCTTGTCTGTGATAAGTCCTTGTGCAGAATCTTTTTAGTTGATTGTTTTGAGGGGAGGCAAATAGATCTATGTCTGGGCATCCCCATTTCTTTGTTATCATGCTGAAGACTTGTGGATCCAGGTGCCACTCGTGGGGATCCATGAATTTTCTGCTTAATTCGTCTGCCAGAGTATTTTCCTTTCCTGGCAGGAATTGTGCCTGCAGATGAACTTGGTAAGTCAATGCTGTGTGCCATAAAGCCATGGCTAGTCTGCACAGGGGATAAAAATGAGTGCCCCCCTGCTTGTTTATGTACCACATGACCATGGTGTTGTCTGTCTTTACCAGTAGTTGTCCCGGATGAAGTAGGTCCTTGAAGGCTGTCAGGGCATTTTGAACAGCTAACATCTCTTTTTGATTGATATGTAGATGCTTTTGGTTTGTGGACCTGGTGCCCTGAATGCCTCTTCCTGCCATGTGTGGCCCCCAGGCATAGTCTGATGCATCCGTCATTAGGCTCTGCTTGGCTGGGGGTAGTGAGAATGGCTGTCCCTTGTTTTGGTGACAAGCCATTGCCCAGCATCGAAACCTCCTGTTGGAGGCAGGGAATTAGAGTAATCATTGTTTCCAGACTGTGGCAATGTTGTGTCCAGACGCTTTTTAGGTACCATTGAATTTTCCTCATATGCAGTCTTGCATATGGAATTAGTAAGATACAGGATGCCATGAAGCCCAAAGCCTGCAGAATTTTTCTTGCAGATAACTGGGCCTTTGTTGTCATTTCCTTGAAATAGGTAGTCAGTTGCCTTTGTTTGTCTTGAGTGAGATAAGCCATCTGGGCAGTTGTATTTAAGCTTGCACCCAGGAATATTACCTCTTGAGAGGGTACTAGTTTTGATTTCTTTTTGTTGACTGTGTACCCTAGGCATGTTAAAAGTCTTATCACAAACGTCAGATGCTGTAGTAGAATGTCCTTGTTCTCTGCTTGTATGAGACAGTCGTCCAAGTAAGGATATATTTGTATTCCTCTTTGTCTGCAGTAAGCAATTACTGGTGCCAGGCACTTTGTGAAGACCCTGGGTGCAGTAGATAAGCCAAAGGGCAGTGCAGAGAATTGGTAATGCTTTGAGCCAGCCTTGAATCTGAGGTATCTTCTGCATGACTGTCTGATTAGGACATGCAGGTATGCCTCTTTTAGGTCTAAAGTCACGAGCCAAGCCTTGCTGCCCAGCATGGGCAGAAACTGCTGTAAAGTCAACATCTTGAATTTTGGTATATCCAGGAAAGTGTTTAGAATAGATAGGTCCAGTATTGGTCTCCATGCTTTGTCCTTTCTGGGTACCAAGAACAGTCTTGAGTGAAATCCTTGTCCCTGCTCTTGCTGTGGCACTTGTTGAATAGCCTTCATGTCCATGAGAGCTGCGACTTGTTTTTGAGCCTCTGCCCATTGATTTTTTGGCAGGTCTGGCCAACCATTTGCCCTTGGCAGGGTATGGAAATGAAACTTGTAGCCTTGTGACACTATGTTTAGAACCCATTTGTCCTGGGTTATAATCTGCCAATTTTGACAAAAAAGTGCTAGTTTTCCCCCTAAGGGTGCTGCCAGAAGATAAGTGCTTGGTGCAGGCAGGGGGAAGTCATTGGGACTGTTTCCTGTATGATTGTGATTTGTCTTCTCCACCTTTGGAGGTAGAAGCACTCCACTGCTTAGACCTGTAGGATCCTTGCGTCTGCGATCTGCCTCTGGGGCGTCTGGATCTGTCCCTTTGAGGTCTGTCTGAGACTGGAAAGGACCAATTCTTTGTAGGCCAGTGTCTGCTAAATCTAGGTGGCTGTACCTGTAAGAAATCCTTGACCGTTTGCATAGATTTAGCTTTGTCCTCCATTTTTTTTAACACCTCTTCTGCCTTAACACCAAACAAGGTATCATGTTGTAAAGGAGCATCTAATAATTTTGCTTTAACATGGTCAAGCAGATTTTGTTCCTTTAACCAAGCATGCCTCCTAATGACAGAACCCATAACAGCGGCCCTGCAGGAGGCCTCCAGCGAATCAAAACCACATTACAAAGTATGCTTTCCAACTTGTTCAGCTGCATGCAATAAATCCTGCATTTCTTTGTTTTCGGCACATTCTGAATTTGCCATAATTTTCTGTTTAAGCAGTGTCATGATACATTGCTGATATTTGAGCATATGAAATTTACAATTTAAGGCCCTTATAGCCAAAGTAGCAGATGTGTAAATCTTTTTTCCCCATCTATCCAGTGCCCTAGAATCCCTGTCAGAGGGGGTAGGGTTTTTTGCAGTAGAAGCCTTGACCCCTTTTGCACCCTAAGAAATAGTTTCTGGGTCTGCAGTAGGGTTTTTGAAAAGGAATTTATGAGAGTCAGGGACCCTGTAGTATCTGTCCGGCTTAACAGGAGCTGGAGGTAAAGAGTCAGGGGTCAGACTAGACTCCGAGAACACATCATCTACAATGTCCAACACAGGTGGAGTAGCTAGAGGCCTGTGTTGAGGTAGTAAAAGGAAGTCTCTGAGCCTTTTCTTAGATTCTGAAAAATCTTGGCTCTCCCAGTGGAAGTGCTCCCTCATGGTATGCAAGGTTTCCCCAAAACAGTAGTCCTCAGGAGGATAAGCTGAAGAAATTGATTCTTCAGCATCAGAATCCTCATAGGGGGGAAGAGAATATTCCTGATCAGAAGAGGAATTAGAAGAATGGATCAGAAGAATAATACTCTGTCTCTTGCCGAGGCCTCTTATCAGGAGGGGGATGGGAACCCCTGATCAAGGTAATTAAGTCTTCGGCCAATTTGAGCATCTGTTTTTTGGGCATGGAGGCCTGTCCTTGTGGCTGGTGAACTTGTTTCTTTGCCTTTAAAGGTATTTTAGTCTTTGTCTTTGAAGTTGGTTTAATATATAATTGTTTAGGTTTGAATACACTCTCAGAAGCCGATGCCTGCTCAGCGGCTCTAATACCTTGAGTTTCCAGCGGCCTGGCTGACTCCAAGTGGGAGTCGGTAGCGGCCTGCGACTCTAAAGCAGTGGGCATCAGGGCCTGGGAAAGTGCCTCACTGAGAACCGGCGACTTTTGTCATTGGTTTTGGACCTCGGTTGCCTGTCTTTTTCTTTGCGTTTTTTGTGAACTCTGGCAGTCGGATGGCTGTTCGACTACCTTGTATAATTAAATCTTCACCCAAAATAGCTTAATGCAAAATCATACTGACGCTTAATAGTGCGTTGGTTAAATCTAGCACAAAACCGACAACTAGCAACGCCGTGGTCAGGGCCTAGGCAAGGAATACAGTAAGAATGAAAGTCCTTATGAGGTATTTGCTTCCCAAAAGAAATACAATTATTAACTTTTTCTGACATTGGTCTGGAGCAAGAAAAAAGTTTCCCCAATGGGGTACTTAGCTTTTAATGAAGACTTCGGATCTGAAACTCGAACACGAAAATCTCAGGAGTCGGCCGACCGGCACTTGCGAACTGCTTCTGCTTTGGGCACCGCGTGGCAAGAAAGACTGAATAAAATGGTGTCAGCTGCATCTTCTATACCCCTGACGAGCTGACGTCAGGGAAGAGGCAACAGCAACTGACGCAGGACCCAAGACTTTGGAATTCAGGCCGACTGACGGCAACCTGCCAGCAGGATAACCCAAATGTAATGACTGCAACAGTGAAACACGAAGAACATCAGTAGATTTCTCATATCTGACAGCCTTAGGATCCAGTATGGAAATTTTTGTAATGTTTTTGGAAGGTTCCAATGGAGCACTGGAAGATGAAGATCTCTTCACAGACTTGTCAGATCTTGAGGAAGGAGACTGGTCAGACTTTGAAGAACCCGGACCTTCTTGTATTCCAAGAAGGGGGTTTTTAACAGGCCTCTTAGTATTAATTTGTCTTTCCTCTCCAGAAGAGCCCTGTGATTAAAGGAATGACAAATTGAACAAGACTCCTGGAAGTGGACAGCTCCTGGGCAATATACACAAATAGTGTGATTATCAGTTAGGGACATTTTCTGTCCACATTTCTCACATTTTCTGAAACCAGAGGGTTCCAAATCTTTAAAGGACATTCTGAACTAGGGATAGTAACACGAAAAAAGGCTATAACAGTTTTTTTTTTAAAACAATAGCAGGAGCAGCAACAAGGGGAGGGCACAACCTCTAACTTAAACGGGCTATGCCCGGAAGAGTGAAAGAAGGGGAAGTCCTCTAACTTAAACAGGCTAAGGGTAAAGCACTTCTCTATCTTAAACGAACTGACTTTAAACAATTTTAGAGAAAAAACAAAGGTAAGAAAAGCCCTCTAACTGAAATGGGCTATTAAAGGTGTTAGGTGGAGGCTGGGATAGGGAAAATAAGACCTAGCAAAAAACGACAGCTAACAGCTGAAAAAAGCAGAACAAAGCAGAAATAACAAACTAGTTATATAAAGCAATAATAATTAAGAATAAACAATTTCCAACAATAGCGATAATAATCAAGAGTATACTTAGCCAGAGCCAGTAGAACGAGCACCCAATCTTGTTTAGCGGCAAACGAGATCTGGGGAGCTTTCCTCAGATGTTGGGATAGGGTTTTAGCCGCGAGCTAGTGGAAGACCTTGAGCTTGTACATAAGGCAGAGTCAGATCCAAGGATCAGATCTGAACCCATCCAGGTAAGAATGGAGGAGAGATAGGACAACAACACATCAGATATGTGTGTGTACAAGGTACCTTGTGTAACCTATCACACTTTATAGGAGCAAGTGATAGTGTTCCGGGCCTAGACAGAAAGAGCACTTAGTGTGCAAGTCCATATACATATATATATATATATATATATATATATATATATATATATGAAAGATGGATTGGTTCTGAGGGACACCCTGTCCACATGAAAGATGATGAAATGCTCCACTGCTATAAGGGCCTGTAATTCAGATACCCTTCTTCCTGAAGTGATTGCTAAAAGGAAAGCTGTTTTCCAAGAAAGAAAGTTTAAGTCTGCAGTAGCAGCTGGCTCGAAAGGAGGTAGAGTGAGCTTCTCCAAAACAAAGTTAAGGTCACAGGCTGGGGTTGGAGCTCTCCTGGGCGGTCTCAAATTTTTGGCCCCTCTGAGGAACTGCTTGAGCAGTGGATGAGAGAAGAGGGGAGGTTCTGTGTTATAATGAGCTGAAATGGCTGAGGCATGAATTTTGATGGAGGAAAAAGACAGGCCCTTGTGAAGCATCTCAGTTAAGTATTGTAAAATCTGAGGTAAATTGGGCACTGTTGTGCTCATACCTTGAGAGTGGTTCCAGGCACAGAATCTTTTCCATTTTTCAGCATAGGATTTTCTAGTACTAGGCCTCCTTGCCTCTAAAATGATATCCATCACAGGTTTACTAAAGGATGGTAAAGGAGAGATTAGGTAATTAGTCAGGCTGCTAGGTTCAGTGTTAGAAGCTGAGGGTGCAGAATCTGGTTCTCCTGCTGAGACAACAGGGAAGGAGTCTGAGGCAGGTGCCATGGGGATAACCGTGACACACTGTGCAGGAGGGGGTACCAGTGCTGGCGTTACCAGTCTGGAGCAATCAAAATCATCCTTGGTTTGTCCTGTTTGATTTTTTAGTAGTACTTTGGAGAGCAGAGGCAGGGGGGGGGGGGGCATAGACTGATAGGTTTTTCTAGCTGTAGGACAGAGCATCCACTTTCCAGGCTTGTTTGTGGGGAGTCCTTGTGCAAACTTTGTCCAATTGGTACTTCTGGGGAGAGGCAAACAGGTCTATATCTGGGCTCTCCGATTTGCTTGTCAACATGTTGAAAATCCTTGGTTCCAGTTTCCACTCGTGTGGGTCCATGAGGTTTCTGCTTAGTCCATCTGCCAGTGTATTTAAATTTTCCTGGCAGGAACTGAGCTTGTTGATGCACTTGGTAGCTCAAGGCTGTGTTCCACAATGCCATGGCTAGTCTGCAGATGGGATAAGAATGTGTACCCCCCTGCTTGTTTATGTACCACATAACAGTGGTGTTGTCCATCTTTACCATTAGTTGTCATGGAAGAATGTGGTCCTTGAAGGCTGTCAGAGCATTCTGTACAGCTAACATTTCTTTTTGATTGATATGCAGGTGCATTTGACTTGGGTTTCATTTGCCCTGAATGCACTTCCCTGCCAGGTGAGCCCCCCATGCATAGTCTGATGCGTCTGTTGTTAGGGTTTGGGCGGCAGGGGGTGGTGTGAAAGGTAGTCCCTTGTTTTGGTGGCAGGCCTCTGCCCACCAAAGGAACTCTAGGTGTAGGCAAGGTATGATAGGAATCATTGCTTCTAGATCTTGAGAATGTTGACACCATAGGCTTTTTAGATACCACTGTACTTTCCTCATATGCAGTCTTGCATATGGAATTAGAAGAATGCAGGAGGCCATGAACCCCAAGGCTTGCAGTATTTGTCTTGCAGATAGCAGGGTTTTTGTGGCCACTTGTTTGAAGTAGGTTGTCAAATGAATTTGTTTCTCTGGCATGAGGAAATCCATATGGGAAGTTGCATTCAAGCTTGCTCCCATGAATATAATTTGCTGACAGGGTACCAGGTGTGATTTCTTTTCATTTATGGTGTACCCCAGACAAGTTAGAACCCTTTGTACACAGGCCAGATGATTCAAAAGTATGTCCTGGCTTTTTGCCTGAATTAGACAATCGTCCAAGTATGGGTATATTTGAATATTTCTTTGCCTGCAGAATGCAATAACTGGAGCTAGGCACTTTGTGAATACCCTGGGTGCAGTAGATAAGCCAAAGGGCAGTGCAGAGAACTGCGTGTAGCCTGCTTTGAAGTGTAGGTATCTTCTGCAAGATTCCCTGATTGGGATGTGCAGGTATGCTTTTTTTTAAATCTTGTGTTGCCAACCAGGCATCTTTGCCTAGCATAGGAAGCAACTAGTGAAGAATCAGCATCTTGAATTTTGGAATCCCCAAAAAGGTGTTTAGAGTAGACAGGTCCAGGATAGGACGCCATGAATTGTCTTTTCTGGGTATCAGGAAAAGTCTCGAGTAGAAACCTTGTCCCTTTTCCTCTTCTGGTACTAAATGAATAGCCCCCATGCTTAAGAGAGAAAGCAATTGTTTCTGGGCCTCTGTCCACTGATTTGGGGGTAGGTCTGGCCACCCGCTTAGTGTTGGCAATGTGTGGAAGCAAAATCTGTATCCCTGGGACACTATATTTAAAACCCATTTGTCCTGGGTAATGAGTTCCCAGTTCTTTGCATGAAGAGCAATCTTTCCCCCCAAAGGGGCAGTCCGTAGATAAGTGCTTGGAAATTTTAAAAGGAAGTCATTGAGACAGTTTACCATGGGGGGAGTCTTACTACTCCCAGATTTGGAAGTGGAGGCCCTCCACTGCTTAGACCTGTGCGTACCCTGGGACTGCAGCCTGGGAGCTCTGCTGGATCTGGGTTTGGACTGAGAAGGTCTGGAAGAGGCAGGAAAGGACCAATTCTTGGAAGGCCAATACCTATTAAATCTTGGAGGTTGTACTTGTAGAAAATCTTTAACTGTTTGCATAGATTTAGCATTTTCTTCCATCTTTTTAAGAACTTCTTCTTGTTGCCAAACAGGCGGTCCTGGTTTAGGGAGCATCCAGTAATTATGCTTTAACATGATCTGGTAGGGATTGCTCCTTAAGCCAAGCATGCCTCCTAAGTACAGATCCAGTTACAGCAGCCCTGCAAGATGCCTCTAGAGAGTCAAAACCACATTGCAAAGTATGTTTTCCAACCTGTTCAGCTGAATGCAATAAATCCTGTAAATCCTTATTTTCAGCACAATCAGGAAACAACATCATTTTCTGTTTAAGCAATCCAATAATATGCTGATGATACTTCAACATATGAAACTGGCAGTTTAAGGCCCTAATTGCCAAAGTTGCAGAAGTGTATATCTTCTTACCCCATCTATCCAGCGCCCTGGAGTCTCTATCAGAGGGGGTAGGATTTTTGGCAGTAGTAGCTTTAATACCCTTAGGCCCCTGTGAAATGGTCTCAGGATCCGCAGTAGGATTTTTGAAAAGGAACTTGTGAGAGTCAGGGACCCTGTAATATCTATCAGGTTTCCTGGCAGCAGGAGGTAAAGAGTCAGGAGCCAAGCTAGATTCTGCAAATGCATCATCAGCAATGTCTAATACAGGAGGTATGGCTAAAGGCCTGTGCTGGGGCAGGAGTAAGAAATCCCTAAGCCTCTTTTTAGAATCAGAGAAATCCTGACTTTCCCAACGAAAATGCTCCCTGAGAGTATGCAAGGTTTCACCAAAAGAGAAATCCTCTGGGGAGAAGCAGAGGGAATGGAGTCCTCAGCATCAGAATCCTCATAGGTAGATAAGGGTAAATCCTGGTCATCAGAGGAAACAGAAAATTCAGAATCCTGGTCGGAAGTATCATAAACAAACTCAGTCCTAGGTCTCTTAGAGGGGGAAGGCTGGCTTCCCCTGATTAAAGTAATAAGGTCTTCAGCCATTCTTATCATCTGTTTTTTAGGCATAGAGCCTGACCATGCGGTCTGGGCGTCAGTTTTTTAGGCATGGTTCGAGATTTAGGCCTTGAAGAAGAAGATGGCGTTGGTTTAATACGCAAGTCAGTAGGCCTGAATACACCCTCAGAAGCCGGTGCCTGCACAGCGGCTCCGGACCCATCCAAGGTAGAGACATCCGCAGGTTCCACAGTTGAAGCATCTTGCGGCATACCGGACACCGAATGGGTCTCAGTAGAGGCATGTGAATCAGAAGTAGCGGGTATCAGGGGCTGCGAAAGCGCCTCACTGAGTAGCGGCAAACTGGCGACTGGCTTAGGAGAAGCATCATCGGCAGCTTTGG
Organism: Protopterus annectens; assembly: GCF_019279795.1. Taxonomy (NCBI): domain Eukaryota; kingdom Metazoa; phylum Chordata; order Ceratodontiformes; family Protopteridae; genus Protopterus; species Protopterus annectens. Next base: position 30,818,456 of record NC_056737.1, read on the forward strand.
ACCTAGGCGGCCTGTCTCTGTCTTTATCTTTGCGTTTTTTCGGAATGTCGGTAGTCGAATGGCTGACCGAAGACATCAGGATAATTGAACCGAGCGCCAAAATATTTAGAAGCGTAAATATACCGACGATGGATAGTTCGTGATTTAAATAAGGCACAAAACTGACAGCGAGGTACATCATGGTCTGGGCCTAGGCAAGGAATACAGTACGAATGAAAATCTTTATGAGGTATTTGCTTTCCACAAGTAATGCAATTATTTACTTTTACTGACATCAAGCAAGAAAAAGTTTCCCCAACGGGGTACTTAGCTTTTAGTTGAAGACTACGGTTCTGAAACTCAAAAAAGAAAATTTCAGGAGAAGGTCAACTGGCGCTTGCAAACTGCTTCTGTTTCGGGCACCACACAGCAAGAAAGACTGATGTAATGGCGTTGGTTGCATGTTTCATACCGCTGACAACCTACGTCATGGAAGAAGAGACAGCAACCGACGCAGGACCCAAGACCAATCAGGCCGACTGAGGGCTACCTGCAAGCAGATAACCCAAATGTAATGACTGCAACAGTGAAACACGAAGAACATCATTAAGCTGCATCTGAACTTGGCCACTGGGAAGCATCATTATCTTACTTGTGTTAAACCAGGGGTTACCATAAGAAAAAAATACATGAAGGAGGGAAAAATAATCCCCTTTATGATAAATTCAGTAAAAAGCACTGCTTAATTAAACATTTTCACCCCAATCAAGATGGCACCAATATCTGTTTCTTTATTGCTCATTCTTGTTAAATACGTCATAATTCACAAACCTCTATTTTCTTCAAACTACCAGTTCATATTGAACTGTGAAGTCTAACCATCTTGTATCAGGCACCACTACTGTAACCAGGGCAATTTTCATAGTTGAACTTGATTTTTCCACTTACTATTCCTCCACTTCCTCCGAATATATCATCTCTCAGTTCCACATGAATCCTTTTCCATTTTCTCTATTTTTAATTGGCGATCTCAATGTTAGCCCTTTTATTTTCTCAACTGCCTCATCATGACTGACAAATACTAACATTTTCCCATTCTATAATATTTTCAATGTTGCAGGGAAAGACAACTTCAATTTATCTATCAATTCTTACCACTTTCAAGACGGAATATCACATTGGTAGCCCTGAAGTAGACTTAAACCATGAAATCACACCAGCTTTAGCATCATGCAAAAGTATGGAATGAAACAACTCTCAGCAGATATAATCCACTAAGGAATTTTTGAAAAAGGGTATAGATATAGGTCTAGCTCTAGCCGATTGTGCTTTAGGTTTGTTTGGCAATGACTTAGGAGATTTGCTGTAGTGGTACTTTGCTCTGACTCTAGTGCCAACCATAGAGTGGAAGACCTATTCCAGCCCAAAAACGAATGCCCAGAGATTCCTCGACATTGTCAATGTCAATGCAATGGATCAGCTGGTCCACACCCCTAGGAGAGGTGAAACTATCCTGGACCTGGTCCTAACCAACATTAATAGCCACTATAGCACTCCTACAGTGTCATTCTCCTTGGTAAGATCCGACCATAAAGCAGTCACTTTTGAAGTCACCATCTCCCCTGACCCCCCCCCCGGGTCAGGGTTAAACTATAAAACTTTTCCAAAGCTGACTACAATCTCCTCAGAGCAGATATAAGCAGCTTCACAGCCACTATCCCTTCAGTTGGAACTAGCACTAATGTCCAAGCATACAACAAAAAACTATATGAGCACCTACATTGCTGTATGGACTCAGCAATATCTGACAGGACCAAATCATCTTCCTCAAGGAAGAGTAAATTTGTCTGGTGGACAGCAGCAACACACAAACTCTATAACAGAAGGAAAAAATTGCTGTCCAGGGCCAAGAAGGAGCAGGTGCCAAGTTGGAAGCAATCTCTCCTTTGTCTGAAAAATCAAATAAGGTCACTGTTGAAATCCACTAAGGCTAACTTTTAAGTCCAAACTGGCCACATCCACCAAGGACAGTCACAAGGCCTTCTTCACATATGTCCACAATCTCAAAGCAACACCCAAATCTGCTCTGAACTGGTGGTCAATAACATCACATACACAAATGCCATAGATATAGCCAACTTGCTGGCAGACAGGTTCAGTGAAACTTTCACCTCCCCCTGTCCTCTCCATCAGTAAACCAGGACATCCCCAGCACTTACCACCCTCCCCTCATCACCAGGGAGCAGGTCCTTAATGTCTTCTCAAAGGCAAAAAATACAGTCTCCATTGGAACTGATAACATCCCTGGCTGTATCCTACATGAACTCAGGCATGAGCTCTCAGCTTCATTAGACACCCCATTCAACCAAATATTGAGCACCGGTTTCATCCCAGCTGAATGGAGGACAGCCACAGTCATTCCTCTACACAAAGGTGGAGCATTCACTGACTCAGGCAATTATAGGCCCATCAGCCTAACTAGCCTGATCTGCAAGGCCATGGAACGCATTATCATGAACCGTATAAAGAAGGATACTGGCAACCTCCAAACACTTGACCCCACACAGTCTGTTTTTTGTCAAAGGGAGATCATGCCTGTTAAACTTGGTCGACTTCTTTGAAACAGTCATGGAAGCCATGGGTGAGGGGAAGATGGTGCACACTGCCTACCTTGACCTAGCTAAAGACTATGACATTATTCCCCACTCGGGCATAATAGATAAAATCTCCCATCTAGGCATCAACCCATATGTTACCAGTTGGGTAGCTAACTGGCTCACTGATAGAACTCACTCAGTCAAAGTAGGGGAAGCCACCTCTAGTAGTAGACCCGTAACGAGCAGTGTACCCCAAGGATCGGTCTTGGGGCCTCTACTGTTTGGGATATACTTTTCTGAGGTGCAAGCCAAAAACAGTGATCTGTAGCTGACCAAGTTTGCAGATGACTGCAAGCTGGGTGCTGTCTTAAATTCCCCTAGTGATGTGAACATCCTCCAAGAGGGTCTTACCCAAACTAATGACTGGTGCCAGAAGCATGGCCTCAAGCTGAATGTCAAGAAATGCATCATTATTCCCTTTGGGGAAATGTCATCCCCACTAATTATCACATTAATAACAACGTAGTAAGCATGCAATCAGTCGTGAGGGACTTGGGCACCCAGGCTGAGAGCAATCTGACTTTTGACCACCAAGTTGCTTCCATTGTACAGAAGGCTTTCTACATGACCCACCTCATAAATAAGGGTATTTCATCCAGGAACAAGGAGGTCATAACATCCCTGTACTCCACCCTTATCAGACCCATTATCGAGTACAATGCCCCCTTCTGCATGTACCTTTCCAAGCACATGCAGCGGCTGTGGAGACCACAGAGGTTCCTGACCAGGAAAATCCAGGGTCTCAAACACCTATCCTACAGAGACAGGCTAAAAGCCCTGTCCCTCTACTCAGTCTCATACAGACTGCTCAAAGGTGACCTGTGTCTGGCATACAAGGCCATTTCAGACCCAGTCTTGATGGCTGAAGACAAACTCCACTCGCACAGCCCACATGCAAGGCCTCAACCTGGTCTGTGAGATTAATATAACTTGTTGGAGGGATTAATTTGTGTTCCAAAGACTCCCCCGCCTGTGGAATAGACTCCCTCTCCATGTCAAGCAGAGTACCTCTTTAGCCCTCTTTAAAAGGAACCTGGACGACTGGATAGGAAACAGAAAATATACCCCTGGGATCCCACCTATGTCCCTGCTGGACAGGGGAAACAGGTGCTGACTTTGAGGGAATATGGGCGAAATTCTTGGCTAGGCTTATAAGGACCTCTGGGCCAATAGCCTAGTATCATCCTATAAACCTATGAACTTACTGCATTTCCCACAGCAAAAACAAAATGGTCTGAGAGATACAAAGTAACATTGGATACCACTATCCTTATTTTTTTTAGCTACAAAGGAGACTGGTTTGATAATATTTTCTATTATCTTTTGTTAGAAACAAGTAGAACCATAATTGATGAACATCTAGGCAATGCAGCAAATACTTGCCCTTGCTTGAGTACTGAGAGAAGAATACAGAAAATCTGCTTACAGATGGGTTAAGAAAAATTTTTGTTTCTACCCTGGACATAAAGCCTGGGTGGTGCACAATGACACCCTGCTGGAGTATAGTATACAGAGGTTTAGAGTGAATTTCAGAAATTCTAATAGCTGAAGTAACAGAAAAAGATCTTCCAAGATAGGTCCTTAAGAAACACTTTTAAAAGCCAGTTCAAAAGAAGGCAGCAGCAATTTCTCTGCCATAATGTTTAAATCCTATGGAGGAAGCAGGTTACCTGAAATGATGAGTCCTAAGAATGAAAGTCCCTGTTTGAAATGCTTTACATAGATTTAATAATGTAAAGATGACAAATTCAATCCATGATTAAAGATATAAATGACTAAGTGAACTTTGGTTATCGAATGTATTAACTAAGAACTACTGACCTGCCTGAATGGGAGCAGAGAAAGCATCTACACCTTGCTCAATTTCCCATAAGGAAAATGCTGTTTATTTACATCTGTATATTTTCCTGGTGGTGGACATGCAAGATTCTGTAAGAATCTGGTCCATCCCAGAAGGGTACAATGCATCCCTGACCATTTGTTAACTGGGTAAGAAGAGTGGTCCAAGGACCCTTTTCAGCAAAATATGCAATTACAGAGTACAAACTCAAACATGTAGTTGAAATGTTCAATCATTAATAATACAGAAAAGTTGAAAACACATAATAAAGTTAGAAAGCATACAGAAGGTAATAATTATATATTTCAGGATAAAAGTGATGCAGCCAGCAAAACAAGTTTCTTTGGCAGTATAAACGTTTTCAATTTATTCATTAAAAAAAAAGTGAGGGGCAATACCAGCTGCAAAAAGGATACAACTGGTGTGAGGGAGGCCTCAAGGAAGATTGTTTATGAAAAGGGAAAAGAGGAGAGGAGAAAGTTTGGACCCTCGAAATGCACCTTTACAAGTAGATCTGGAAATGTAGGTATAATTAGGTGCAAAAAGGGTGAAGGTGTGATTGGAGTGAGAGCACTGAAACTATGAAACCACTGGAGGACATTGGAAGACAAACCTATTTCTTTTAGTTTGTAAAGAGGGGGTGATCTATGATATCCAAAGCTGAAGGAAGACTATGTCTGTTATTTTGCCTTGCTCCGTATTAGACAAGATAAGTCAGTAAATGGATGCGTTAACACTGTAATTGGGTCAAAGCCCATGCTGAAGATTAACAATGTCAGATTTTGAGACGTGCTATAATATTTGGTCATAGATTATTTTCAGAATTTTTGTGTGGGACCAAATGTTGCTGATGAGTCAGACTTTACTGGCTGAAGAGGTAGCAACTTTGGTTAAAGGCAAGATTAATGCATGCTTAGATATATGGGGAAAGCATTGGTAGTGAGAGTTAGATTACATAGAAAATGAACAGGCTTACTAAGTAAGCTACTAGCAATGTCTTTCTGCTTCTCCAGTTAGGGGTCGCCACAATGGATCACCGGAATGCAGATTGATTGATGGGAGTGGAGTTTTTATGGTGTCGAGTTGCCAGACCGGCACCCAACCTTCACAGAAGGCACATGCATGCGTACGTACACACACACACACACACACACACACACACACACACACACATACACATACACATACACACACACACACACACACACACACACACACACACACACACACACACACACACACACACACACACACACAAAGCATGCACACATGCACCTACCTGCATGTCTTTAAAACTTATTTGACTACAGGGTAGACATGCAGACTGCGCACAGCCGAGAATCGAACCAGAGAACCTCTTGCTGTGAGGTGACAATGCTAACCGCTGCACCACAGTGGCTTAAGTAAACTACTAATTAACCTAAATATGTCAGAATGAATGGTATGGGAGAATATAGCAATATATCGTCTCTGGGTGTTTTTGTACTTCTTACAAGTAATGATTTTAAAGTAAAATTGGTGGTAATCAAAAATTGTGAGGTGACAATGTTAACCGCTGCACCACAGTGGCCTAATTAAAGGATTAATTACCCTAAATATGTCAGAATGAATGGTATGGAAGAATGGGAGAATATATCAGTAGATCGTCTCCGGGTGTTTTTGTACTTCTTACTAGTAATGATTTTAAGTAAAATTGGTGGTAACCAAAAACACCAGGTACGCATAGTGTTTAGTATAGGTAGGGAACTGACTACTTCTCAGTTAGAGGTAAAAAGCATTTTATTTTTAATAAAAAAAAAAAAATTAAAAAAAAAAATCAAACATAGGTTAAGTACTTTCATCATCTGCTGTGATTAGGACTTCATCCAAACCAAATTGAAAAAAATCAAAGCCACTTTCTTAAATATAAAGAGTAAATCATATGAATTCATTTCTGGTGACAGATGTAATCACAGACGTCTGACAAATATTAGTAATTGGTGCTGTACAAACGTAATCTGTCCAAAAGTACAAGTGTGACAAGCCGGAGGATGCTGTTGTCCTAATCAAATCTAGCTGCATCAAATACTGACAGACTATTTAAGCACACCTCTCTCTCTCTCTCTCTCTCTCTATAAAGATGAGGGTTGCCAAACCAGTATTCAGTGGGATCATGTCAGACGAAGACAATATGATCAATGTGCATATTCATGTATCTGATTTTATGACTGCCTTATAAACCTTACATACACATGATACTGCATGTATATATATGGGTACCCCATGGTTTTGTTGAATGCCATTTCTTCACAAACACAGGAGGTATGATTTAATGTCAATGGTACGGATATCCACACAGTGGAAATGTTGATATTGTGTAATGGCGAGATAGGTAAGTGAGGTTGTTGGGCTAAGACTGTTTCTGCATGTGTATGTGAGGTAGGGCTAGGATCAGGAATAGGTAAAGGATAGGTGTTGTATATTTGTGTATTTTAGGGTTGGGCATCAGGGTTAGGTTAGGGGATAAGATATAGTATTGTTTGTCCCAGTGTGTCTTGTGTAGTGGCAGTGTTATGGGATGGATTTAATGACGGTAAGGTGTAGGCTTAAGGTTGAGGAAAGGGGCAGTATTATAGGGTTAGCACCTATTACTAAAGTGGTACAAGGGGGCCAAAGCTGACTACATAACTCACTTGTGATTCCCATGCTATCATATGACATTGCAAATATTTTTTTTTATATAAATGTACAAAATTTACTTACTGCATATTGCTGCTTATATAGCTCTATATGTTAGATATAAGGTTTATTTCTGAGCATGTTAAACCAGTTGTAAATGCACTATATGTAATACAGCTGTCAACATTCTTTTGTATTAGCTTATTTAGCCTGGCGAATGGCTGAAAAGGATTCCCAGACCAGTTAACTGACCTGTGTAACTTGTTAACTCAGCAGACTAATTCACATGCAGACATACTATTCTGTGGTTAACGTGTCTGTATTTGTGTGCTTTTCTATGTGGCCACCCAGGTTGTTCCCCTTCATGTCACTTTCTTGATGTCCGTATAGAGTAGGACTGATGTTTCAGATCTGACACAATGAAGTGAAAAATATGGTCTCACTATACTAAGAAGCTATTGTTTCACCTCTGGGTTTTCTGTGGTCTAACAGAATTTATATGTTGATAGAAACACCAGCACTTCATCATTAAATACCACACTTATTACTTCACTTTAAGCGCTCTGATTCTCTCTCTCTCTCTATATATATATATATATGGATACTTTTAACTTGGGTTTAGCTCTTGAAGGCAGAGTTTCACCTCTTACCACCTTCATACCTGTGGTAACATCCATTATACAGATGGGTATTTTTTTGTTCTGGGGCAGATTAAGCTGAAAAGTGCAGAATTGCTCCATACTTGGCACAGTGGCATTGTTCTGTAAATATGAAGCTGTGTATTAAGCTTCATCAATTATGCTGTCATTGCCTAGACTGCATTAAACTAGTGTTCAACATATTTCTTTACCTGGTCAAATTTCTGTAACTTCTGTTCATTCCTATGTGTACTGCTAAAAGCTAACTAATTGCCTGGCAGACAGCTTTATCATTAGACAAAATTTTAGCATTTAGGGAGCTGCATAGAGGACAGGAAGAAATGGAAACAGTTGATCCGCTGTGGCGACCCCTAATGGGAGCAGCCGAAAGAAGAAGAAGGGAGCTGCATAAATGGCTAATACATACATTTGCCTTCAGTCTGTTTATTTTTTTTTACTTTATTTAACATTTGTTAACCGGGAAAGTCCGACTAGGTTCCACAGAGCCTATTTTTAGCGGAGGCCCGGGGAGAAATGCTCCAGATGCATGTCTTTGGAATGTGGGAGGAAACCGGAGTACCCGGAGGAAACCCACGCAAACACAGGGAGAACATGCAAACTCCACACAGAAGGTACCCCAGCCGAGAATCGAACCGGAGAATCTCTTGCTGTGAGGCGACAATGTTAACCGCTGCACCACTGGGCCGCCCTGTTACTTGTTTTTCAAAAGGGAATAGTGTGTTAAGGGTGTTAAGACCTCATTTGGCACATTATTTACATTAGATATTTCCCCTTTTCTGGATGCTTATTAAGAAATCTAGAAATACATACTTTCCTGCATTAGAAGGGAAGCAGAGCACACCAAAATAAGCTATTTTTCATCACTGCTACTGAACCAGAAAAAGAAGTTATGTACCTACCATAACATTCCATATTAGTTGTCCTTCATCTCACCTTCCTTCTTGCTGTTTGGGTTCGGAGCCGATCCTCAGCTCCAACTCAGCCTACTTCTATAGCTCGAGAGCTATTTACTGGCTTGAGGCTAACCCTTACCCCAGAATGCCCAGGGTCTGCTACCCAGATCTCGTTTGTGATAATGCACACTAGACATATAAAGTAACCAGTAACCTAAAAACTGATTTACCAAAATAAAAGATCACAGTAAACTGTCAAATGTTTACCTGGCATGTGAACCAAGAAAAAGGAAATCAGCCAGTGAAACCATAGTGGACTCCTCTCAATCCTCCAGGAAGGGGGAAGGAGGGGGGAGGGGAACGCAAGAAGGAGACCACATCCACTTTGTAATGAGAGATAAAGGTATGAGGGTTTGCCCAAGTGGCAGTTGCACAAATTGAGTCTATGGGCAATTTAGACTGAAAGGCTACAGAAGTGGCTAATGCTCTAGTAGAATGACCTCTTGGTTTTGCTGGTAGATCTTTATGCCTTAAATGATAAATAAAGGCAATGGTGTCAGATAACCATTTGGATAAGGTCACCTTAGAAACTGGAAGGCCTTGCTTACTGTGAGCATAGGAGAGAAATAACTGGTCTGACTTTCTTAGCTCTTTAGTCCTATGGCGGTAAAAACATAATTGTCTGTGCACATCCAGTTGGTGAAGACTGTATTCTGCCTTGTTGCTATGACTGGGAAAGAAGACGGGGAGATCAATGGATTGATTTAAATTGTTTTCTGAACAGACTTTTGGTATGAAGGATGGGTTGGTTCTTAGAGAAACTCTATCTTGTGAAACACCACATATGGAGGACGAACACAGAGTGCTTGGAGTTCTGAAACATGTCTAGCTGAGGTAACAGCCACCAGAAAAAGTGTTTTCTAAGAAAGAAATTTTAAGGGACATGATGCTGTTGGTTCAAAGGTAGGCAGAATTACAGAAGTCAAAACTAAATTGAGATCCCAAGGAGGAGGTGGATCCTTCGCTGGGGGTCTAAGAAGAGATGTTCCTCTCATGAAGGCTTTGGAGAGCTTATGAGACATTATGCTAAAATTAAGAAGTCCAATATGAAAATTAGATATGGCAGCCAGTTGTACCCTGATGGTAGCAGCAGCCGCACCCGACTGAAAAAGCTGTGCTAGAAATTCTAGAATTTGATGGACTGGGGCTGAAAAGGGGTCTAAGTTTCTAGATTCTGCTCAGTATGAAAATCTTTTCCATTTGCTAGCATAAGTCTTTCTCGTAGTTGACTTATGAAAAGAAACAATAACATCACGAACTGCTGGGGAGATACTTGGGAGCCTGGCTAAGGTAGGAAGTGGAGTAACCAAGCTATGAGCTTGAGAGTCTGAAGGGATTGGTGTAACTCGCCTGACTGATGAAACAAAAGATCTGGCACCAGGTCCAGAATCCAAGAATCCAAGGCTGGTCTAGGAGGTGGAGGTGCAGGAATGGAAACCATATCTGTCGAGGCCAATATGGGGCAATGAGGATCATTTTGCAACACAACAATTTTGCTTTCTGTATGAGTCTGGGAAATGGGGGAAATGCATAAAGGAGTCCCTGAGGCCAATCGTGGACTAGAGCATCCCTGGGTGTTTGACCTGGAGGAGGAAGCAAGTAGAAGTAGCTGCTGCATTTATTGTTGAGGGGAGTGGCAAATAGATCGCAGCAAGGCCGGCCCCATTTGCGGAAGATAAGATCCGCAACTTCCTGATTCAGAGACCACTCATGAGGCATGAGGATAGCCCTGCTGAGCCTGTCCGCTATAACACTGGATTTCCCAGGGATGTGCGTTGCTGTCAGAAAACGTTGGGAGGAAATCGCCCATTGCCATAGTCTGAGGGCTTCTCGACACAAGGGGTAGGACCTAGTCCCACCCTGCTTGTTGATGTACCACACAACTGACATGTCTATTTGGATCGCAAAAGTCCCGGAAGGAAGAGAGTCTTTTAGAGCTTGTAATGCTAGGCACACCGCTCTCATCTGTAGGACATTGATATGCAGATGGTACTCGTGAGGTTGCCACATGCCTTGGACTGCCCTGCGTAGATAATGCCCCCCCACCCTATCACGGAGGCGTCCATGGTCACTGCGGCTACTGGATGGGGTTGTATGAAAGGTCTGCCCTGAGACTCCAGTGGGGAGACCATCCACCAAGAGAGGTATCTTTTGCATGTTTCTGTAATCAGGATCATGTGAGACATGGGTAGTTCTTGGAAGGACCACTGCGTGAAAAGAAGCCACTGAAGGATTCTCATGTGGTAACGCGCTAATGGTATAAGAAGAATGGCAGCTGCCATGGAGCTTAGAACTTGCAGGACATGTCTGACTTGAATCTTTCTGCTCTGCATTATAAGAGACACTTGTTGACAAATAGTGAAAACTCTTTCCTGAGATAACCTTGCAAATATCTGTTTTGTGTTTAATTCTGCTCCTATACATGTAACAGATTGACAGGGCAACAAGGCAGATTTTTCAAAATTTACTGTAATGCCCAGTTGGGTGCAGGCTGATACTGTATAATCCCGTGCCTCTAAGAGTTGATGCCTGGTGGTAGTAGTGAGAAGCCAGTCGTCTAGATAGGGAAACACCTGGAATCCTTGACGTCTCAGGTGAGCTGTGACTACTGCCATACATTTGGTGAACACCCTGGGAGCTGTGGTGAGACCAAAGGGCAGAGCTCTGAACTGGTAATGACTGGCCCCTACCCGAAAGCGAAGAAATCTACTGGAGCTTCTGTCCATTTTGATATGGTAGTACGAATCCTGAAGATCTACAGAGCACATCCAATTGTCCTGACCCAGAAAAAAGAGAATGGACTGCAGTGTTACCATCCGGAACTTTTCTTTTTGTACAGACCGGTTCAATCTGCTGAGATCCAGTATTGGTCTCCAGTCCCCTGCCTTTTTGGTACTAAAAAGAATCTTGATTAAGTTCTGTATCCTAGTTGGTCTGCGGGGGCTTCCTGAATGGCTCTTTTTTCCAGAGAGACTTGTATGACTGCTTGATCCCTTAGATTGGGTGGGACATCTCAGATGGACTTTTTTGACTCTAGAGGGGATTGATGGAAGAGAATTTTGTAACCTCCGGGTATAACAGATAGTACCCATCTGTCTCTTGTTATATTTTGCCAGGCTTTTGGGTACAGAGAAAGTCTTCCCCCGACTGCCTCTAGAGGTGAGCAGTCGGGTAACCCGTCAGGGATGCTGGAAGGGTTTGGCAGAGAAAGTTTGTCTGTCACCCTGATTTTGTGGTCCCCCTCTGCCACAAGGATGGCGTCTGCCATTGTTGTTGTTTCCCCCTCTGCCCCTGGGGGAAAAAATCACCGTGTCAGGCAAGGGTCCCTGGGATTTTCAAAACCACATCTTTCCACCCCTCTGACTTTTGGGATAAGGTCTGTTAGGAGTGGAAAAACGGACTCTCACGGCAGAGAGAGTCTTGCCTTCCTGCTCACACCTGGTAAGTGTGTCTTTCACTCAAGGCCCAAATAGCGAGGAGCCATCAAAGGGAGTATTTGTGAAGGATGCTCGAAATGATTCTGCAAATTGACACAGCTCCAGCCAAGCATGTCTCCTGAGAGCCACTCCTGTACCTGTGGCTCTGCTCGCTCCATGGGCTGCATAGGAAATAAGCCTTATGGACGAGTTGACTACTGAATTAAGAGTCGCAAGCTGGGAAGCTATTCTGGCTGATGCTCCCTCAGCTAGGAGATCCCTTTGAAGTCATGTAAAATGGGAGAGATAATTCAGGGACCTCATGGGGAAGGTCGCTGAGGAAAACATTCGCTTCCCATATCTGTCCATCATCCTAGACTCTTTGTTTGGTAGATGGACAGACGAGGAAGTTTCTGCTGACTCTTTCTTGGTGGCTGCTGCTACCACCATGGCATCAACTGGCACACCTTTAGTGAGAAATTGTTTGTCCTGGGGAGCTGTTATGAATTTATTTGGTCCACAGAATCTGGAGCTGACCAAGCCTTTCAAGCCACTACAGACATGAGTGGATCGAAAGGTGGAGACAACCAGGAAGTGGTGGGTTGGGAACCGAGTGCCTCCAGGTATACAGACTCATCCTCAGTAGGGGCTAGGGAAGACCAGCAACCCCTCTGCCTAAGCATTTCAAGGATGTCCGAAAAGGAAACATCTTCTAAGGGGGACCTGGGGGACCTTTCCGATTCATCCAGGCCTGTATCTGAGGTGACAGATTCAATGGAGTCTAGGTGCTTCCTCTTGCACTTCTTCCCGGGAGGCTGCTCTGAGTGATCAGGGGAGGTCTTGGAAGAAGAGGGATCACCCAATGGGGTGTCCTGGGGCATAGGTTTCATACGCTTCTGGGCCGGAGGAGGAGCAGAGGTTGGCACAATCACCACGAGGCATGGAGCCAATGGGGCTGATAGTAGGGCTGTTTCAGGGGACAGCACACTCCGCATGACATCGAAGGCATCCCGACCCCGAGGCAAAGAAAGCTTTGGCTCCAAAGAGACGGGAGTCCTTCTCTGCATCGAGGGTGACTTCTCCGAGGCCGATGTGGGAGCCGAGCTCACCTGCGCCAAAGCTCTGAGGAGGAGAGCGCGGTCCGACAAGAGTCCGATGCCACTCACCCCCTCGGAGCCGAGAGAGCCTTGGCACCCAGATCCCTCGATGGACGGAACAAATCGAGCTGATTGGAGCTGACATCGGAACCGAAGAGGAGGTGATCAGCGTGGTCGGTTCTACTACCAGCGTGTCCATGGACTCCGACTCCAAACTAAGTGTAGTCGGAGGAGGAATGGAGATAGAGGCGGATGGAGCCGCAACCTGCTGAGGTGGGCTGGAAAGTAATTTCGCAAGGGTCTGTGACTTAAGCAACCTGCTGACTACTCTCTCCACATCCTGATCTGATAACCTAGAGGATCGAGAGGAGTGGGATGAAGAAGAGCTATGACTGCATTCACTTCCTAGTAAAAGTGACTGTGGCACCGAGCGGATCGGCTCTAATGAAGGAGACCTGGCTCGCTTGTGGCTCGAAGACAGCTTCGAGGTAGCAGTTGGAGCCGAGGTTGGAGTTGTCTTGTCGATGCTAGTTGGCACCAACAAATGTGGATGTTCAAGCCCAAGGGTCGGTTCCGAAGATGGAGCCGACGGCTTGACAGACTTAGAGGATTTCACTGGGAGTACCGAGGCCTTGGACTAAAAGTATGACAGAT